>NC_050573.1:376841593-377151593 GCF_011100635.1 Trichosurus vulpecula
TGCTAATGCAATCCAACAATATTTCTTGTCTTCTTGCTCAGGCTAATATTAATAATGATAACTCACATTATGTAGCTCTTTAAGATTTACAGAACCCATTCCTCACAGCAATTCTTCTAGGCAGGCACTGCAAATATTGTAGTCTCGTTTTATAGTTGATGAACCTGAGGCTCATGGAGGTTAAGTAAGTTGTCCAAAATCACACGATTCAGTTCAGTTTAAGAAACATTTATTAAGCCCTTTATATGTGCAAGGGACTATTCTAACTGCTGGTGCTGGGAAAACAGAAAAAATAACACAGTTCCTGCTGACAAGAGCTTAATTCTGCTCAAAGGAAACAGGGTTGGAACACAAGTCTCCTGACTCAGCATCCGTTAGTGGAAAAGAATGCAGGATTGAAAGTCAGAAGACTGTGAATTTGAATACTCGCTTAACCATCAACCAGCTGTGTGACCTTGGACAAGTCATTTCTCCTACTGGTCCTAAATATCCTCCTCTGGAAAATGAGGCGATTGAACTAGATGGCCTCTTAGTTTCCTTCCAGCTCTAGATCCTAGGACTTCAAATTCAGGCATCTGTACATTGTGACATGATCCCTCATGTGATTCTAAATTCTCTATTTTCTGTCCTCTCCTCAAGTGCCTAGAATGACCCCGAAAATGCCATCGTATATTAATAAAATGCCCAACCAGCCAGAAACATCACTCAGCCCTCACTTTCACTTCTCAGCCCCCAAGTCAATGATCCTAAATGCCACCCTTGCCAGCTACAAAGGACCAGACCGGCAGCATCACACAGTGGGAAGAGTCAGAGGACCTGGGTAGGAATCCTGCCTTTTACACTCGTCACCAAGGTCACCTGGGCAAGCCACCTGAGCTCCTTAGGTTTCAGCTTCCTCATCTGTAAAATGACATCATTGTACTAAATGACCCCACAGGTCCTTCCACCCTAAGTCCATGATGCTATAAAAATAATAATAATAAGGACTAGGTTTATAAATTGTTCTACTTCACTGTCTCCAGAACACACAGATAGAATTCCTTCCTCTTTTTATGTGTCCTTTTATAAATGTGCTTTCCTAGCTGCAATAACCATACTATCACACAAACATCACACATATATATGTATACTGTGTGGTTTGTAAAGTGCTTCTCTCCCAAAAACCCTGTGAGGGATGTTACTACCTCACCCATTTTATTTTTTTAATTTATTTTATTTTTAATTTATGGAATAAAACTGACACTTCCATAACATAATAAAAAAGATAATTGCACGTGAAACTACAAATCTATTGTGTACAACTTGCTATTCCTTTTAAAAAAAGTTACCAGGTAAATTTCTTTATTTTTTTCTTTTTCTTTCTTCCCTCCCCCTGCTCCTTACCCTAGAGAAGGCTACCATTAGACACACATACGTATGTATTTACATATACTGTGTATATATGTGTAAACATAGACATAGACATAGACATTTTGGCCCACGGAAGTTATGAATAGAAGACTTGCAGCTCCTACACAGATCATCTCATGCTCAATCCAGCTCTCAATCTGAAATTTACCCACCTTGACTTGCAGTGTCTAAGGAAGTTTTTCAGTGTGGCTTCCAAAGGACACTTGAAATCAACCTCATGTGCATGACAAGTCACTGTGGTCTGTGAAATCAAAAATGGTCTTTCTATGAGCATCCTAGTTCCTTTGTCTCTCATTCTTTTATCTTGGCAATTATTTTTTAAAAATTATTCTATACATACTTCTATTTATCAGTTCTTTCTCTAGATGCAGATAGTGTCTTTCTTCATACATACTTTATTTTTAGTTTATGTATATAAAATAGTAAAAATGGCTTTTCAGAGCCTTACTTTTCTCGTGCAAAAATGAATGATTTGACTAAATCACTCATTTTATGCATTAGAAAACTGAAGCTTTGAAAAGTCAAATATACTGCCCATGGTCACATGACTAGTAAGTGTCTGAGACAGTATTTGAATCCTCATTTCCTAACTCTAGGTACAATGCTTTATCTACTCTAAAACGCTCTTTCTTTCCTGGATCCCCCTCACCATAACCTTAACCCCTGATCTTCCTTGGCATATAACCAAACCCTCCCCATCATCCACGGCCCAGCTCAAGTACCACCTCCTCCATGAACTTCCTTCTCTGACTACTTCCGCACAGGTTCCTCCTACCTTTTCTTATCAACTATAAATATTTGGTATAATCATGTGCCGCATACCATTGTTCCTTAATTATTCTATACCTTGTGAACCGGATGCCATGTTAAGTTTCCTGATGATTAGTTCCAAAGCTCTTCTCTTGAAACCCCTTCAGCATCCAGAGTGTTGTGGCCACTTAATTTAATGTTCGTCTAAATGGGCAGAATTACATAGAACTTCACAGCTGGAAAAATACCTTAGAGATCAGCTAGTTCTCTCCTCTTGTTTTGCAGGGGGGAGGGGAGGGAGGATTGAGGCCCAGAAAAAGTTTATCTAATATCACGTAACGTAGAGTTAGTGATAGATTTAAGACTGAAAACCATGTTTCCTATCACTTGATTTATATTCTTTCTATTCTACCTTCCAGAGGTAAATGCAAAATAATCCATTCAGCTCTTTAACTACATAGCAGGGTCAAGAGAAACTAAAAAGGATTTGGGAAGCGGTACAGAAGAAGTGAGGAAGGGTGGCAGGGAAAAGAAGAAAAGTTTATATGCGATTTTGCTTGGAAAGGAATTTCTCTACTTGGACAGGACTGATCTGCCTGTCTGCGGTGGACTTCTCGCAGCAAAATGACAATGACAAAGACCTATCTCCCCTATGTGGGCTAACCATAGTCTTGTCACCTTCTCCTCCTTCCATTAGCCTAGTAATGAACAGGCCCACCCTTTTAGAGCACTGACAAATTTTTTTTTTAAATCATAATGGACTTCAGTAGCCATCTATTCCAATTCTCAGCCGAAAAGAATTCTTACTCTAACACACCCAAGAAGCAGTCATCTAGCCTTGCCCTGAAGACACTAAAGGAGAAGTCACTGTACACCAAGGTAGACAATTCTACTTTGGGACAGCTCTGACTCTTAGGAGGTTTTTCCTGACATCAAATCTTACTATGTTTCTTTCCCTCTTCTACCCACTATTCCTGGTTCTGTCTTTTGGTGCCAAATCAAACACATCTAATCCCTCCGCATGAAAACCATTCAAATCCTTGAACAAAGCTATCACGTTCCCCATGATTCTTCTCCAAGCTAAATACCCCCAGTTCTTTGCACTGATCCTCAGACAACATAGATCCAAGCCTTTCCCAACATCCGGGTTGCTCTACTCTAAGTGCTCTTCAGCTTGTGAATGTCCTTCCTAAACTGGAGTGCCCAGAATTGTACATGCTATTCCAGATATGCTAGAGCCAAGGCAGAGTACAGAGATGTCACCTCTTGTTTCTGAAAGTTAAGGTTCTTATAATGAAGCCAAACATGACAATATCTTTTTTGTCAGCCATATCACACTGCTGACATATATTAAGTTTGTAGTCTACTAAATCCTGCAGACTTTTTTTTGTTTTTTGACGGCTATCTAAATATCTTCTTTTTTTAACTGCAACCTACATATGTACTCTGAGCAGCCAGGTGGTAAAGTGGATAGAGTACCAGGCCTGGAGAAAGGAAGACTTATCTTCATGAGTTCAAATCTGGCCCAAGACACTTGTTAGCTGTATGACTCTGGGCAAGTCACTTAACCCTGTTGGCCTCAGTTTCCTCATCTGTAAAAGGAGCTGGAGAAAGAACTGCCAAATCACTCCAGTATCTTTGCCAAGAAAACCCCAAATGGGGTCACAAAGATTCAGACATGACTGAAGAACAACCAAATAACAACAAAAATATGTGCCCCACATCTTGTATTTGTGAAGTTGAGTTTTTTAATCCATTTAAGACTTTTATTTATCTCTACTGAATTTCATCTTATTAGATTTAGTCCAATACTCTAACCTGTTGTTGCATCAATTCAGTTAGCAGCTGCTGTGGGGGTGAAAAACCAACACAAGCCCAACAACAAGAACGCTGTCAGCACATGTTCTTTTGATCTGCTTTACTAAGGAAAGCAACATTAAGGGGTTAACAATCTTATTTCAATCCAACATACAAATATCATTCACTTAGTTCAGGGGGGGAAGCCAGCACCCTGCACTTCAGAGCAAATACAAACAAATTACAAAGATACATTATGACAGACCAAATATACTTCATAGTTACCAAGAAGGCATCAACATCCGAGTTCAGGAGCCGGGGAGTTCATAACAATGGCTGGCTCAGAGTCACTCACCACTCCTCCTATGACTCAGAGCCCCAAGCAAATAGCTCTGTTCTCTCTTTTTATACACTCTTTGGACGTCATCAAATGTCCTCTGAGTGGCCAGAACTTAGGTGCATACTATTGGCTCTGCTCTTGGCAACTCCCCTTAGGCCCCTGGGGGCTTCTCACCCACATAGGCTTAGCACCTAGTAGATAGGGGTTTGGGCCTGGGGCTTTGCACCTAGTAAGGCTCAATCATTCTAAAACAGTAAAAAAAAGTCCCAAATTAATTGATATTACACCTGTCAAAAAAAAATTTTTGCACTTGGCATCTATCATCCAATGTGTTAACCATTCCTCCCAGCTTTGTGTCATTCAAAAATCTGATGTGTATGGTATGTTTGTCTTTAACATTTTTATCAGTGACTTGGATAAACAGCACTATGCCAAGCAAAGATTCCTGCGGGACTCCACTGGAGACCTCTTGCTAAATTAACATTCATCACTACTTTGAGTCCAGCTATTTTACCAGAGTTGAATCATCTCATTATATAATCATTAATCCCACATTTCTTCATCTTTTCCAGAGGAATAGTATGAGATAGTTTGTCAAATGGTGATCGGTATGAGGACTGAGCTTGTGATTTCATTGGCATAGGGAACTCTCAGAAGGGGAAACTCCCTCTACCAAGTCATGCTGGCACCTTCTTTACAGTTTATATTCTTAGAAGGTCACCTAGAGCGCTAATCAATTATAAGTCTTTCTGGCTTTGAAGCCAGCTTTCTCTCAATCCACTCCACCAAGCTGCATTATTGAAAGCTTTGCTAAAATCCAGGTAAACTATATCTACAGAATTACTCTCATAATACTAGGTATCTGAAGATGGAAAGGACTTAGAGTATCTCTAGCCTAGCAGTTCTCAAACATTTTGGTCTCAGGACCCCTTTACATGCCTAAAAATTATTGAGCAAGCCCCCAAAGATCTTTCATTTATATGGCTTATATTTATTATATTAGAAATCTTAGCATCATTATAAAAATAGTTTTGATCTTGCCAAACCCCTAAAAGGGTCTTGAAGACCCTAGGAGTCTCTGGACCATAGTCTGAGAAATGATGGTCTAGCTTAATGCCTTCATTTTACATATGGGAACTTTAAAGGCCAGAGACGACTTTTCCAGGGTCTTGCAGCAAAGTTGTTGGCAGAGCCAGGAGCCAGCTCCTCTGATGCTTAGGCAAGTGTTTCTTTCCAGAACAGTACAGGACACAACAATTTTAAAAGTTATGCCTGCTCTGATGGTCAGCAAACCAAAGTGCTGACAAACTGATACGGGCCAAGAATTATGTAAATAAAAGTCTCTGCAGCAAATTTAGAAGAGAAAAAGAATGGCCTTTTTTATCTGAACTGCCAAGATGGAACAGTGAGTGACAGAGGAACCAGGATGCTCATAGAAGAACCATTTTTGATTTTACAGACCACAGTGATCTGTCATGTACATGGGATTGATTTCGAGTGTCCTTTGGAAGCCACATTGAAAGGCTTCCTTAGGCACTGGCATGCCAAGGTAGATAAATCCAGATTGAGAGCTGGATCAAACATGAGATGATCTGGGTATGAACTGCAGGTCTTCTACTTAAAACTTCCCTGGGCCAGATTCCTCAGATAAAATGGTGGGTTGGACTAGGTATTCTCTGAGGCCCACTTCAATCTCTAAATTTATGCTGCTATCTATGTAGCCTTGGGCAAATCATCTCAACTCTCTGGGCCTCATTTTTCTCATCAGTGAGATGAAAGGGTTGAACTAGGTAATGCCCAGCTCTAAATATTATGACCCAAATCTCTTTCTGAGAGCAAGTTTTTGATGAGGGTCCTAACTGAAAACAGGAAAGAATACAGATCAAGGAAGCTAGACACACCAAAAACAAAAACACCAACCATTCACATTCCTTTAGCACTTTTAGGTTTTGCAAAGCACTTTACTCTCAGCAATCCTATGGGACAGGCATTTTAAGTATTATTATCCCCATTTACAGATATTGAGACCTACAGGGCTTAAGTGATTTGCCCAAGGTGATCCATAGTAAGTGTATGAGGTGGGATTCACATTCAGGTCTGCTTATGACAGATTTAGTATGTTTTGCACAATCTGGCGTGGCTTCTCACTATAAACTTGGCTGACTACATCATTTTGCCTAGGATCTTTGTCCTGTCCATAAGGGGAATTGAATCCAAGTTGGCCATGAGCAACTCTGAGATTAAATGTAACTAGCCACCTCCACCCATTCTAACTGTAGCAGAGCTCAGATAGCTGTTATTCCTCTCATCGTGGGGGTTTCAAGGAAAAATGTCTCCAGTATAGTCAGTGAACATATAACAAACAGCAGCTCAATCTTTTCTGAATTCAGCTTAGTTTTCTATAAAAGAGCATCAGGATGGGAAGAGAGGTAGACTGGATTCTAAAAGAGTTTAGGAAGCAGAGAATCTTAGTTCAAATTCCAGGTCTGCTACTAATTAACTATGTGACCTTGGGTAAGTCACTTAATGTTTCTGAACCTCTGGTTTCCACATCTGTAGAATGAGGGCATTGGCCTAGATCAGCTTTGGGCTCTGCTAATCTTCCTTATCTACATCTATTGTTTTATAGTCTATTTCCTAAAAATTAATTAATTTATTTATTTTTAGTTTTCAACATTAACTTTTATAAGATTTTGAGTTCTAAATTACCCCACCCACTCCCTTCTCCCCAAGACAGCATGCGATCTGATATAGGCTATACATGTATAATCATATTAAACATATTTCCACATTAGTCATGTTGTGAAAGAAGAATCAGAACAAAAGGGAAAAACCATGAGAAAGAAAAAACAAAAAACAACAACAAAAAAGAGAAAATAGTATGCTTCAATCTGCATCCAGACTCCACAGTTCTTTCTCAGAATGTAGATAGCAGTCTTTGGGAATCGTCTTAGATCATTGCATTGCTCAGAAGAGCTAAGTCTAACAAAGTCAGTCATCACATGATGTTCTTACTGTGTACAATGGTTCTGCTCACTTCACTCAGCATCAGTTCATGTAAGTCTTTCCAGAATTTTCTGAAGTCTGCCTGCTCATAATTTCTTATGTAACAATATAGTATTCCATTACATATTCATATACCACAACTCGTTTAGCCATTCCCCAGTTGATAGGCATCCCCTCAATTTCCAATTCTTGGCTACCACAAAAAGAGCTGCTCTAAGTATTTTTGTACATTAGGCCTTTTTTAATTATCTCTTTGGGATATAGATATGGTCTATTTTTTTAAATGTCTAAAATTCATTTGAGATTTTGCTAATTTTTATCATAGACCAGAAGCTAGTCCTTTGTACAAAGCCTCAGTCTTTGCAGCACTAGGTAAAATATTACATTAATGATGACCAGTTCAATGTCCTGCCCACCTTACATTGAAAAGATTCTTTAAATTATTACCCATAGATTTTGCATTTATTGAAAACTCAGAGTAAAGGCAACCTGATTCTTCCTCTCAGTAGTTGCTATACTATAAAACTACAGCAAGCCCCACAAAGCCATGAATGGCATGGGAAGGAGTGAGCTCTCAGAGAAGTGCAGAAATATGCGCTGAATCCAGCTGGACCCTCTATAAAGAAAGGGAAACTCACCTCAAGGTAGACCCCCTTACATCTAAGCCTTTGGCGTATGCTCTCCTCTGCCAAAGCATAGTCTAATTAGATGTTGTCTAAAGACCCTTCCATCTCTGACATCTTATGTTTCTGTGGCCCCATACTGAGATGCTCATCATCTCCTTTAGTCCCCAAAAGTCCAAACAAGGTCCCATTTTCCAGTCAAGTTCTTCTTTCCCTTCATATAAATTGAACAAATCATAATTGAGCTCCTTGCATGTGCCTTGCTCTATACTTGACGTGATGGGAGATACAACGAAGGGTAAGAATAGTAAAAACAGCTATAGTATTTCATAGTTTTCACTGTGTCTTGCATACTTTATTTCATATTATCCCTGTAACAACTTTGGGAAGTCTGTTTTCAGCATTATCGTCCCCATTTTGCAGACAAGGAAATCAAGGCTCACATATGAAGTGATTTGTGCCAGGTCACACAGCTAATAAATGGCCTATGCCAGGATTTGAATTCAATTCTTCTGATCCCAAATCCAATCTCTTTTTTCAAGTACACCATGCAGTCTCCCTGAATTTTGGCATATTACAAAATGATTAGAGAGACACAACGTAAGCAAATAAAAAGTTAGATATCCTCACTTTCTGAGGCCCCAAAATTGTCCTAAGGCAATGTGGGATTCATTGTCCAATGAGTAAAAAGGGCAACTCATTTTGTAGGAATTCAGGATACCATGGCAAAGGAAGTTTTCCTAGAGCATGATAGCTGTGATGTAGATGAGGAGAAATAGGTAAGAGTGGGGAGAAACATTTCCAAAAGATGGAAAGATATGAGCAAAATTATAATGACAGGAAAGCATAAGGTGTGTGTGTCCTTACTGTCTCTCACACTGTGCTTTCCTAGGGAGAGGACAGTTGGCATTAGCTTCAGAAAATTGGGAAGAATTCCTCAGATCCCTTTAACATATAGAAGTTTTCCAAAGGAGCAATTTCTTTGAAAGTTCGACATCCTCTCTCTCTTGTAAGAATAGAAAAGTCTTAACTTATAGTTGAAGATATTTAGTTTATAGGACTTTGTAGTAGCAAAGATTCTTAGGAAGTGGGCCTAGTTAGGGATTCCCCATTTTTAGTGATGTCTAAAAACATTGACAACAGCAACAAGGAATTATGAAATGCCTACTGTGTTCAGAGCACTGATCTAGGAACTGAGGAAGGTACAATATTTTGAAGCCACCTAGTCCACACATCCTGCCCTCGTGGAGACGCCACTCTGGAATGGGGATATGGCATCCATGTCCCGAGAGTGCTTTATTGGCTATAATACCCATGAACCAAGAGTCCATGAGGCTTGGAGGCAAGAAGATGGACAACATAACGCTTGGGGGTCCCTTGCTGCCCCATCTAGCTATAATTCTGTGATAAAACTGTTAAAGGAACCAGAGATGGTTTAACCTCATTTCCCTCATTCTAAATCTTACACATATATTATGTGTTTAAAAAAAAAACTCCAGCTACCTTTCAAATCCAAACCATCATTGTTTTACAGAAAAGAGAAAGCCAACAGCCACAGGGCAATTTCATCCAGGGGCAGTAGTTTGGGGGTTGTTGGGGTTTTGGTTTTTTGGGTGGTAGGGGGGATATATTGTTTGCTTTGTAGCTCTTTTTTCATTTGGGAATTTATCTTGTGGAGGGGAGGGGTGGGGGTCGGGACTAGGGAATGTAAAGTTTGATGAGTGAACAAAAGCAGACACCTAAAAAGACCCAATTGCAGTTTTCTGACATACAGAAGGGTAACCCGAACTCCTCTCATTACGGAGCATATTTATGGCAGATCATAACATTAAATTACAACTCAGCCGCCTCAGCCAGGAATGTGTAACTCTCCCCATGTGCTTCTAATTAAACCCGTTTGAAGTTGTTCTGGATATTTATTTGTGGGGGATTTACTGCACAGAACGATTAAAGTTTGTTCTTGTTAGGAGTTCGGCCCTGGTTTGAGGAGGGGGAGGGAGAGAGTGAGAAAAACTGCAGATGAACTCCAAATGAATATACATATGTATACATATATATATATATACACACATATATATGTATATAGATATACATACATACATACATACATATGTATATATATTTTTTTTTAAATAAAAGCAACACAAAAGGACCCTTTGTTTTCAATATGGTTAGAGTCCAAAATCTTCGGCTGTAATTTTGTTTATAGGAAATCCTTTATAATGCAAGTTTAGTGTTTCCATATGGAATTCTCCTAGGACATTTCCCCACACCCCCCTCCCCCTCCCCTTTTTTTATTTGGATAAGGCAAGAGAAAAGTGACTGTACATTCCAAAGATTCATAGTCATTCCGGATCAAATTCAATGGATTTTGGCAAGAGTTGAAAAACACAGATGCAGCGTTTTTGGTCTCCCGCTGAGCTGCCTCCAGCTGTGAGTGTCTGGTGGAGGCACTTTGTAAAATCATGAAAACCCTATTAAATTCATGAAATATGATATACTGTATTTTCAAACTAACTTTCCATTGAACTGTCCACGAAGATAGAATTTAGCTAACTTGCTTCAGAAGGGGAGGTGCGAGGGTGGAGGATAGAGAGGAGAGAGCCCAAGAAGTGTCGGGAATATTTTTTTTAGTTGCTGCAAACATCTCTGTGTCTGGGTATGAGACCTCCCTGGGCCCTCAGGAGAGCCAGCCTTTCTCAGGCTTTGATTTTGCTCTGACCCCAGGCTGTCTTTGTTTTTCCCTTCCTGTCATGTTGTTGCAAATCAGGCTGTGACCCCCAAGGTCCCAGGATGAGGAGAATCATAGATCCTCATGGCTGAGGAAGGACCTCAGAGATCCAAGAGTGGAAACCACCACCAGGATCATAGGATTATCAATATGCAAAGCTAACAGGGACCGCAGAGGCCATCATTTTATAGAAGAGGAAACCAGGGCTCAGTGAGTTTACCCAGAGCTGCACTGCTCATTTAGAGGTAAGTACCAGGACTAGAACTCAGGTCTCCTGACTCACAGTTTAGTGCTCCTCCCCTCACACCACATGCCTCCTTTAGTAATGAAGATGTCATTTTTCATGACAGGTACTAATTGTGTTCTACATTGGCCCAAAGTGAGGAAAATGGGGGAAAAAAGAATGCCTTACACAAACACACACACACACGCATGTGCACATACACACACACATGCACATACACGTACACACACAATCTCCCCGGCCCCTCCCCAAGCCATGGAACAGACCAACTTAAAGAAGTTGGATAGTCTTAGTTCATTTCCTATTGGGCTATAATTCACATCATAAAACTATCGCATGTTTATTTTCAAACAGAGCAGGGCGAGTGCTCCCTGGAGGTGAATCGGGTTTGTTTTCTGGAAACATCCCCAGGACATGGGCAATTGCAGGCGCTCACGTGCAGAGAACACAGCTTTGCCTGTGGCGGGAATGAGATAAGTCCGGCTTCCAAGAAGTCCTGCAGGGCCTCCCTGTTCCATATGTCTTGGCACCCCGGTGACTTAAAGTAGCAACCCCAGTAATGGAAGGATATACATGGAGACTATGAATCACTGTCTTACTGTTGCAAGGGCCCCTTAAATGGGAACCACACACACTGAAAGCATCTATTCCCTCACATCCTCCTAGCCAGGGACAGCTTTAGTTCAGGCAGAGCTGGGGGAGGGTACAACCAAACCCAGCTCCTACGAGAGATGTCCTTTTGGTGAAGCATTGCCCTTTACCAAGAATCTCCCTTACCACTTTGGTTTGAATGAGTTTTATTATATCACATTAGTCTACTTGGAAGAGAGATCAGGCAGCCTCCAAAGTTAGCTCGACCTTGGTGTTAACATCCAAACCAAAGGAAGAGACCACCACAGTGCACTCTGCCCTTGTCTCTACTATGGGGTACTACTGGAGCCCCATTTGGGCAGGGCGGGGGAATTGCAAACTGCAGCATGTCCAGAGGAGGGCACCCAAGATGATGAGGGCAGTAGAGGCAATGTCGTCAGAGGACTCATCAAAAGAACTGGAGATGACTAGTCTGGGGAGGAGAAAATCCAGGGAAGACATGCTTACTGTCTTTCTGTATTTGAAGGGTTGTCTTGCGGAACAGGGATTTAAAGTCGAGTCAACAAGCCATACATACAAGCACTTATTATGTACTCCTTGTAACTGCACTCCTACTCTGGTACTCCTGCAATCTGTACTCCCCGTCCCCAGGGACAGAATTAAAAGCAATGAGTTGAAGTTGTAGAGAAGGTGCTTTGGGGGTTAAAGGTCAAGGAAAGACTCGCTAACAATCAGATCTATAAAAGAACAGAATGGGCGGCATCCAGAAGTATTGCACCCTCTCTCAGAAGCTCCAGTCTCTAGAGCTAGATTTCTCTAGAGGTGTAACCTCTAGAGTTCAACCCCTCTGTTTTACATAGAGAGGAAATGGAACTCCTAAGACTAGTGGCTTGCCCTAGGATACAGATGTGAGAAGATCCAGACCTTAGGAGTTGCCCAGGGAGCCCAGGTCCAAAGGGAGTAAGAAATATCCTCACAATCTGTTCAGTGGGAACAAAGTTACATTTACCTCCCAGGAGAGTATAATGATTATGATGGATTATTGTCCTATGTTTCTGTATTTGTTAGTGTGCACTTTGGGTTGCAAGAATTTTCTGTAATGTAGGAAATAAACTGTTGTCTAAGACCTGGTAATCATACTGTGTATTAACGACTTTTTTCTAGAAGGAATCATGTTGCCTACTTTGGGGAGACACTAGACATTAGGAGAGGAAAGAAACGAATCAGAATTTATGTAGTTCCTACTATGCACCAGGCCCTGAGCTATGCGCTTTACAAATATCTCATTTGATTTTCACAACAACCCTACAAAGCAGATGCTATCATTTTCCCCATTTGAGGAAACTAAGACAAAGTGACTTGAGCAAGGTTGCACCACGAGTGAGTATATAAGATCAAATCTGAACTCAGATCTTCCTGATCCCAGGCCCAGTGCTCTATCCACTGTGCCGCCTCGCTATCGCTCAGTTAGAAGCCATACCTATGCATTGCTTTAGAGGTTTTCCCTGGAGAAGGTAGGTGGCATGGTGGGAAGGCAAGCAGATCTAGAGTCAGGAAGATTGGAGATCATATCTGGTCTCAGACACTCACTAACTATAGGACCCTGGGCAAGTCACTTAATCTTTGTTTGCCTTAGTTTTCCCAACTGTAAAATGAAGATAATGACTTCAGCTGCCGTCCAAGGTGGTTGTGAGGGTAAAGTGAGCTCATTTCGTCCTCTGAACTTTCTCCACCAGGCCTTTTTCTATATATTTTTCCCACCCGCCTCTTAGCTTCCTTTCATGCATTTCCTTCATCCATTTGAATGTAAGCTCCTTGAAGGAAGGGATAGTCTTTCTCTTTGTATTTGTATTGCCAGTGTTTAGCACTGTGTGTGTGGCACATAGTGGTGCTTAATAAATACTTACTGAATTTATTTCTTGATAGGCACAAGAATGAGTGAGGGGGAAAAAAAAAACAAAGCTTCCTTCTCTGGGATCAATTCAATTTCCAGGTCCATGTAAGTCCGGCACCAGGACCCCTTTTGAGACAGGGGACCCCTTGGGCCAATAGTCACATCTTGGTAGCAAGAGTCAGGATTAGTTCATCACTGGGTAGTTAAGTGCTTTTTCCACTGCTCTTTATCACTAGGGGCCTTCCAGTAGAGGCTGAATGACCACTTGCAGGGCTATAAGAGGGGAATCTTATTCTGATACATAGATTGGACTAAAAAATTAGGGATGGGGAACCAGCAGCCTTGAGGCCACACATGGCCCTTGAGGTCCTCTGATGCGACCCTTTGACTGAATCCAAACTTCACAGAGCAAATCCCAGACTTGGCCATTCTGCACTCTGGATATCTTTCTGCCACACCACCAACCACAACACACACATCTTTATACCTCTTGCCCTAGAAATAGTAATCAAATCAGCATTAACATTCCATCATGCTCCATGATGCCATTTACCATCCCTGTGACTTACCAGACCAATACATCCCTCCCTGGCCGTGACCATCTTCCCCTATTAGAGTGCAGATTCCTTGAATTCAGGCACTGTCAAACTTTTTGTGTGCCTGCAACAGAGTAAGTAGTTAATAAATATTTTTTCATTCCACCAATAAGTCAGTCAGGCAGGTTAGTTTGAAGAGAGACATTGATCCTGAGTGTCATGAGGCAAAGAATACCACATAGAGGGGAGTCAATAAACCTCCCAAGACACCTTTTGGCAGACATGGTGTTCTCTGGGAGACTGTTGCAGTGGTAACGATGGAGGTTTTACCTCACTGGTGGATAAACCTCTGTTGCTCACTATACAGGGATTAGAGCTATACATCCCACCCCACCAGCCACATGAAGCTACATTAATTAATGTGTAAGAATGCCATAAAGATATTTGACTTAACAAATCTCATATATAATTTCAAAATATTATTAGAAACCATAAAGGCTCACATCCCTATCAAGATCACAACTGAACTTACTCGCTGGACTCCCCTCCAAAAGAAAAATGACCCTGGTTAATAAGGGCATCTTGAAGATAGAGCTGCATCCAAATTAAATATCCTGAGAATGTATTTCAAACCCTTATAGGGTATTGGGGAGAGATTAGAATGAAAAGGGAAGGAGCTAGCGATAGTCAGAAACGGAATTTCCATGATGGATTAAAGCCAAAGGGAGCAAAATAGGAGGTGGACAAGTGAGAGGCAATCATTTATAATGGAAGAGGTAGGCTGTCTCATCTAAGGCTTCCCTGAGAAAGGGCAGTAAATCCTGCCACAGTGTTTGTGTGTGTGTGTGTGTGTGTGTGCACGCGTGCACATGCACACACATACAGGAAGGAACTTGAACTCTTGGGACTCAATGATCTTTTGCTGCTTGTCACCATGCAACACTCAGTGACAAATGTGGGAAGGAGGTGCTGTGAGAGGGCTGGGACCAGGTGGCATGGCCATAAATAGTGGGTACTGGCTGACCTAGCAGCAGGAGAGGGATAAGCTACATATTCTCTTTCCCAGAGGGAGAAATCTAGACTTGGAAGAAAGTGCCTCTGCCTCTTCCTAGTGCCACATAATGAAGTTGGTGCCACTTTCCTTTTATTCCTCCTGCTTCCTTCCACATCAGGACTTTTCTCCTTTGCCCCGCCATCTCTCCTTCCTCAAACATCTGAACCATGGCCCACTCCCCCAGTGACTCACATTTGTTTTTCTGCCCTAGTCCCACCACCACCACCCTAGTAAAAGCTCCCATTAGCTGACTGTCAATAAATCCCCTACGCAGCTGATGATTAGCTGTTTAGCCAACAAGACCTAATACTTCCCATGGGCATTTCTGTCTTAATAGAATATTATACTTAGAAGACACCTCAGAGGTCACCATGTCTGACCCCTACCTTCAACATCCTGACAAGTGATTATTTGGCGAAGGGCATGTGAAAACCAACAGGATATGACTTTAAGGAATAGCCCTCAAATGGTGAAATAAAAGCCCATAGATACTTGGGAGGAGGGAGCTCAGTCCAAGGATCTCCTCAAATGTATTCATTCAGCAAGGATTTATGCATTTATGAAGTACTGTACTAAGAATGGGGGAGGAGGAGGAGAAGGGTGGGAAAGGGGATAACAAAAATATATAAAACAGGGTCCCAATGCTTGAGGGGCTAAAGTCTAGTCAATGAAATGGGTCATTATCCACCTTGTCCTCCATAGCATTTGGAGACGTTTTCCTTCTAGAAATGTTCTTTCTTGCTTAAACTTCTGAGATGCTCTGCCCTGTTTCTGGTCCTTCTTCCACTGGGACTACTCCTGAATCAGCTTTGCTACCTCCCCATCTTCTTCCCAACCAGCTTACACTGATGTTTCCCCAAGATTCAGTCCTTAAGCCTTTCTCTTTCCACTCTCAAAATCCTCTCCCTAGTTAATTTCCTCAGATTATATGGCTTCAGGTATTCCGCATGTGACAGGAATTTCCGAATCTTCATCACTTCACAGGACTGTTGCAAGAGTATAATAAATCACTTTAATTTAATTAAACAAGCATTTGTTAAGGGCCTACACTAAGCATGGGGATAAAAAGACAAAAACAAAACCAAAAAGTCTTTGCTTGGAGAAACTTCTATTCTAATGCGTGCAAAGCACTTTGAAAATCTTAAAGCACTATATCAATGCGGTTATTATTATCATTATCAATATTACCTTGGTTTTATCTTCTTATACAAGTTCAGACAAAAACAGTCCTGGAGCGTGTCACTACTCTGTTACTGTTTTTATAATATTTAATGTACTACAAACTACCATACAATTGAGTTGAATAACTGCTTTTTGTAGTTGAATAAAAGTATGAAGCTGTAAGTTCATCACCTCATTGAAAGGCTCATTAAAAGCATCCTTGGTACAATCCCAGGAGCAGATAGAACAGCAGGGGATCATATGCACCTTATCCTATTTTTTTGTTGTCATTTTTCAGGCTTGTCCAAATCTTCATGACCTCATTTGGTATTTTCTTACCAAAGATACTGGAGTGGTTTGCCATTTCCTTTTCCAGTTCATTTTAAGATGGGGAAACTGAGGCAAACAGGGTTAAATGACTTGCCCAGGGTCGCACGGCTAGTAGGTGTCTGAGGCCAGATTTGAACTCACAAAGATGAGTCTTCCTGACTCCAAGCCCAGTGCTATATCTACTGGACCACCTAGTATCCTGTTACAATGTGATTTTGATTCCTTCTCTATGTTTCTATATTCTGAAAGTAATTTTTTCCACGCTGAGAGATTCCAAGTATTTGAAAGTATGGTAACATTTATTTAAAACATTGTTTTTAAGTGTTTAGGGATCGGTGTTATTTCTGGACGATTGTGGGCAATACTTCAGTCTGTGATAATAGTCCAATTCCAATATAATTCATTGGTTAAGTTCTCTAGGATATTGTAAGGTCTCTACCGATAGTGTGGTGATTTGGCATCCATCAAACCATGAAAGATAGACTCCGATGCAGAATTCTAGCCACTAAGTCAAGTTGTGCCTGGTATTCTGTAGACACTAAGTTTTTACCACCTGCAGGGATGTGTTGCAGTTTCTACATTTGCCTTGAGTAATCCACTTGATCTTTAAATCTGGGCTCTTTAAGGATAACCCCTCTATAATTTCTGGTGCAGTGACCTGATCCTGAATAACCATCATAAACCCCTCCATTTCCACAAACAAATACACAGCTTAGCCATTTGTTCAGAGCCTCTTTGTCAGCATGTTGTGGACTGAGATCGTACAGATGTCACCCCATGATTCCATCCTTGGATTTTAGCCAATTCGTAGGTCCCATTAAGAGGTAAACCACTTTCTGTTCTACTCAACAAATTCAATGGTATAGACCAGTTAACGGCTTTTACTGCAGCTGGGTCAAATGATGTTTGCTTGTTCCAATTTTTTTATACCTTTTTGACTTATATATCTCATGCTCTAAGAATTTTTATCATTTGTCTTCCTCCCTCAGGGAAAGGAATTGTTCATCTTTCTAGAGCTGCCTTGAGATAATAGATTTTATGTTTTGCTAATATTGTATAGGTTTTTGTTAGAATACTTTCTAAATCTGTTATACTTAACTTTATAGTTTTGGAATTACACACTAAAACTAGAAATAGCTAAGTGTTCGTTGCTTTAAATATGTTCTTCCAATTCAGCTTTGAGTTCAAGATGCTAATAAATCTCTTAATGTGTTTATGAGCCAAATCTTTCTCTTTGATATCTTTATATTTGATGTATCTTGCTGGAGGAGAACAAGGGATTACCTTGATGAACTGGTTCAGTGTAACCTCTAGATTCGAGAGTGAAGCTTCTCCTTAGTGTATGTTAAGAATTTAGCAATTATCAATGCCAGATTATTCCACAAAATTAAAGAGCTATTTAATTTGTTTCTTTGTTGCTCAATATCATCCATGAACATCAAGTGATTAATAAGATGTCCCAGCTCAACTAACTCCCCCTGTAATTTGGATCCCATCTGTAATTCTATTTAGTAGAGAAGACAGTGGATGTAAAGCTTGAAAGAACCACAATGAGCTGCGATTCTTTCCCTGAAAAATGCCACGTTTTATATCAATTGTTCTTGACACCACTGTGTTGGCAGAGCGTTTCAAACCAAGAATTTTTCCACATCTATCAAATGTGTTAAGCTTAGATGCTTAGAGAGGTTTTTATAGCTACAGATAACACACATGGATATGGATAGATATACATTCAGTATATGACTAATCCATGAGTGCAGAACTGAATCAGAGACTTTTTGATACTCAAAAAAGGCAATGTAAATATTCTGATACTCTGAGACAGCTTGTTCAATAATTGCTAAATTGATAACAAGCTATTCATTATAGCTCTTCATAAACTGCCTCACCACCACCCCCCCCCCCCACATATCCTGCAATCCAGCAAAACTGACATTTTTATTGTTTCTTGAACAAGATTCCACCTCCTGACTCTTGGCATCTCCACTAACTGTCCCCCATTCCTGGTATGGTCTCCCTCCTGGCTTCCCTGGCTTCCTTTAAGTCCCAGGGAAAGTACCTTCTACAGGAAGCTTTTCTTGATTCCCTTTAATTCTACTGCCTTCCCTCTATTATTTCAAATTTACCCTGTGTATATCTTGTTTGTACATAATCATTTGAATATTGTCTCCCCATCAGACCATGAGTTCCTTGAGAGCAGAGACTGTCTATTGCCTTTCTTTGAATCCTTAGTGTGTAGCATAGGGTCTTGCACATAAGAGGTCAAACTACCATAGTCATTGACTGACTATTTTGGCACACTCTATTCCTTGGTCATTCTATTGCTTTCTTAAAAGCATGCATAGATTTTAGAGGTGCCTCTGCTGTGTGCAGGTACTGAAATGCTTTTAGTGAAACAACTCTGAATTCTTTGTATAAAATACACAAATATATAATTGACCTATAGCTGGAATGGTCACTGTTGTTTTCATCTTTTGATTAATAGATATGTAATACATTTGCTTTAGAAATTTGGGATCTATCTTGTGTCTTAGAGGAAGGTGATAAATTGACCTTCCAGGAATTCACACACCACTGTCAAGCATTTGAGTTAATAATTATAAATCTTCTCAGGCCCCACTGCTTTCCAGTTTTTTCTTATTATTTTTAAATTTTCTTTATTCTGGACTTAAATACCAAATAAAATGGGCATTTCCATATACATAGTAGGATGGAATGAAATTATTGTACATGAAAATGCAAATCTCTATTATGTATATTTTAGTTTTCTTTTAGTTTCTTTTTAATTTTCAGTTAAATCAGTTAATAAAAATTTATTTTTCTCTCCCTCTCACTCCTCTTACCCCACTAAAAAAAAAGAAAATTAATTCATTACAAACATGCATAGTCAAACAAAAAAAAAACCCACACTGGCCATGTCCAAAATTAGATATCTTAATCCATCAGCTCTCCGACAAGAGAAGGGGAGCATGGTCCATCAGTTCTCCAAGGAACTGTGTCTCCAAGAACAAAGGGCATTCTTAAGTCTTTCAAAATTGTTTCACTTTGTATTTATTTTACATTGTAAAGGATTGTTCTTCTCCTGGTTCTGCTCACTCCACTCTAAGTCAACACATCCAAGTTTTACTGGGTTTCTCTGAAACCATTTCTTTCATCATTTCTCATGGCTTCCCATTACATTTACACAACATAATTTGTTCAGCCACTCCCTAGTTGGTAACTCAGTTGATGATTTAGATTCCAACTCTTTACTACCACACACATAAAAATAGGCACTATTTAATATTGTTTATAAATATGTGTCCTTTTGCTCTTCACTTGATTTCTTTGGGGCACAGACTTAGTGGTGGTATTGCTGAGTCATTTTGGTGCCTTGTTTAAAAATGCTTTCCAGTAACCCAAACTCTAAATGCCTCCCTAAATGGGCGCTGGTCCACTGATGTGCTGATTTTCCCACAGTCCCTCCAGAATTTGTCATTTTCTTTTTTTTTTTTTGGTCAACTTTACCAATCATATGAGTCTGAAGTAGAACCTAGGAGTTGCTTTAATTTGCATTTCTCTACTTCTTAGTAATTTGGAGCATTTTTTTCCATATGATCATTGATAGCTCATTTTTCTTCCTTTGAAAAGTGCCTATAGGCAATCATTGACCATTCATCAATTGGGAAATGTGCTTTCCAATTCTTCAAAGAATCTAGAGTTTCAGTCATTTTCCTTGACAAAATTCTTCAGTCATTTATCATATTAATAGTCTATAAGCTTTCTGTTTCTCATTTGAGCCAACTGTGGTTTTGTGTTGGACTTTCTCAAAATCATGTACACAAGAAATTTTCCACATCCTCCTCCTTTGAGGTTCTCTCTTCATCTCTGATTTCTTTACTTCTCAAGCCTCTGTAGTAATGTTTTTGACTCATGCTAAATAATTTATTCTGTTCTTTGTACCACTTAGACTCCTTGTACCACTTTAATCCTTTGATTTTTGCCTTCAATGGATGACAAAGAAAATCTAGAATTTCTGATGGATTTTGTATTTTGGATTCTTTTCCACATGCTTTTTTGCTGTATTTAACTAGGCAGTATGGCATTCACATTTTCTTTTGGGTATACCAACTAGATGTTGATATAATCTTCCAAAGTCTTTTCAAAGATCTTCAACTGCATTCTTGAGTTACTTTCACCATAGCAATATTTGACCCTGTACCCTTAAGGGGCATGCTTGCATAGTTCCATTTTTTTCCTGTGGTACTTATCTTGAAAGTGGCTGGTACATATACTACTGGGTACAGGTCCTACAATATTTTTACACTTTTTTTACACTATGGAAGAATATGCTGATTCATGATGGTTCTAGCAGATATAATGGGGGGCAAGAGAGGGGAGTCTGGCTCCCTCATCGCTCCATGTGGAGAAAGTGGGAAACCTGTTTTTGGAGGAATCACAGAGATACATAAGGGGAAGTAACTTGGAGAGATGTGGAACAAGAGAGAAGAGAAGGTAGCCAAAGCCAATAGGCCTTTCTGAGTGCCTCGCGGTCAGTCTTCTTCAGCAGGTGGTTAGCCAACCAGAGCCAGTGTCTAATTAAAGAGCATGGCGATACAAGGAGTCTAAGTGGTACAAAGAACAAAATAATTATTTAGCATCAGTCAAAACCGTTAGAAGACCAAGATGATATAGGAGAAAGCATATGCGACTTGGATAATGGACAGGAGTAGGGAAAGATATGAGGTAGAGAGACTAACCAAAGAATTCTTATAATAGCCTAGGTGAGAGATGATGAGCGCCTGTATCAGGGAGGTGTCAGTGTCAAAAGAGAGAAGGGGCCAAATACAAGAGATGTTGTGGAGGTAGAATCAGTGGGAGTTGGCAACAAATTGTATATGAGGACTGAGGATGAAGAGTTAAGTATAACATACAGATTTCAAGTCTGGCTAACTGGGAGAATGGGGCTGCCCTCAAAAGCAATAGTGAAGTTAGGAAGGGATGGGAAGAAGATAATGAGTTTAGTTTTGGACATATTGAGAATAACATGTCTATGAGACCTCCAGTTTGAGATATTCGATGGGTAGTTGAAAGAGACTGGAGGTTAAAAGAGTGGTTATAGCTGGATAAAAACAAGCTGAGAATAAATAAGCCACAAGTAATTAACTTGACCTTAGAAGTAGAAACAAAACTCAAAGTCATGAATGTTCTATGTTTTTCCCTCCTGTGGACATTAACCTACTTCTTTAGCTCTGACATGCAATACTTTTCCTGGTGCCCTACCCCTACCCCTCCATCCCACCCTTTCCCAGTGCCTTTCATCTCTGAGATCACTTGCCATTTTTACTGTATAGATCTTGTTGTATGTAGTTATTTGTGTGTTGTCTCTTCCCTTAGAATCCTGCCTCCTTGAGAGTGGAGATCATGGTTTTGTCTTTCTTTACATGCCCAGAACTTCCCAGAGGGTCTGGCACGTAGTAAGCATTTAATAAATGCTTGTTGACTGACTGGCTAATTTTATTTGTTGTTAAGTCATTTTTCAGTTGTGTCCAACTCTTTGTGATCCCTTTCAGGGTTTTCTTGACAAAAATACTGGAGCACTTTGCCATTTCTTCTCCAGCTCATTTTACAGATGAACTGAGGCAAATGGGGTTAAGTGACTTGTCAAAGGTCACACAGCTAGTAAGTGTTTGAGCCAGGATTTGAACTCAGGTACTCTGGACACCAGGACTGGCACTCTATCCACTATGCCATCTAGCCACCATTATTTTTATTACCATTATAATTACTTTTACTATGATTACTATTACTACTATTTTGACTGGACCCATGGAGAGTCCTATTAATGCATAGCAGCACCTTCTCTGCACCTTACAGGTAACTGTGAGGGTGAATAACTTGCCCAAAGTTAACAAAGCCTCTCTCTCTATAGAGATAGACAGATAGATAGATAGATAGATAGATAGATAGATGGACAGATAGATAGTTAAGATGCCCTAGATCAGGGCTGTCCAACCTTAGGTTATTAAAATAAAATAATTATTTGAGGACCGCACCTAGAATAAAAAATACAGTACACTAATAGAAAGTGGGAGAATGCGTGTCATCAATACGACAGGCAAAGGCATAAAGCACGAAAACAAACACAAAACAACAAAGCAACTACATAACAGTATAAAGGTAGGTGCATACGGACTAGTCTGCATCATACAGACAGAACGCATCCCACAGATCAATTGAAAATTCCGTGTGATATGTTCCCTTGGAATACTGCTTAAAAACACCAAAGAAAATTAACATCAATGAGATTATTTATTAGTGATGAAATTAAAAAACCTAATACACATTCCATGCAGATTATTATTTTATTTTTTCGCTCGTGAAAATTAAAACCCACAGGCGGGCCGCATAAAATCGCCCTGCAAGCCGCATGCGGCCCACGTGCCGTATTTTGGACAGCCCTGCCCTAGATCAAAACATATTTGTAGTGGCTTTTTCGGAACTATCTTCAGCACCTACGGCACATTCTCTTGAAGGTCCTCAGTGAGGGCAAATCTTCCTATTTTGAAGGTGACTTTGCCTTTGAAAGCCATCCAAAGTCCCCAGGACCCAAAACTGTTGAGAAAGGAGGACAGTCAAGCTGGGCCACACCATTTTGGATCAGAAACTGGGGATGACTATAAGATAATGAGGCTGATCTTCTGTGGCTCATGAAGTGACCTGAGAAGTGGTTTCCAGAAACAATTTTTGAGTAAGACCAGCATCAATAGAACACACCTGCTTGGTCTCCCAAGGTGAGGTCTCAGAGGACAGCAGCAACTTGCACATCGGCTGTTAGTAAATGTGAGCCATTACTGGGTATGTATGCTTGTTAGAGAAATCATTTTACTGCCATCTCAGCTATACTCTAGGTAGAGGGGTGAAGGGAGCCCAGGCAAGTCACTTTTCTCTAAGCATCTGTTTTTTGATCTACAAAATGAAGGTGTTATCCTATGACCTCTAAGAGCTCCACTGACTCTAAATTCCATGGTCCTGTGATATAGGTAAAATAAATATTCTCTCTGGCATTTTGTATAAACTGCACTCCTATCAATACAATATCAATACAATAATCAATTCACAATCTGAGATTACAAAACAACCCAACTTGATCATTTATGCCCATCACAATGATTCTGATGCTCTAATCAGTTGGTAAGTGCTTTCTAAATCATCAGAATTAAACTTTGTTTAACATAGTGTTATGCATAATTTACTGTATTCTGATTCTTTGAAAAGTGGTAGTTCAAATAGAGCATTTATGGTAACTATCTTTTAAAAAGAATATTAGGTCAACCAGGACAATCTTCAACCATGCCAGATAACACAAAGATGGAAGAGTTGGATCACAATTGTTTTCCCATTTTACAGTTGGGAAATCTAATATTCAAAAATGGAAAATGACTCATTGAATTTCTCACAACACATAGCAGATGAAAAATTAGACTCGAGGTTTCTGAACCCACTGTACTTTCTTTCCACGCTTCCCTTGAAGCACTGAGATGCTTTTCTGTTTGTTTGTTTTTTTAAATGGAAGGTTAAAAAAAAAGTGGCCGTGGTTTGTGGGGAGAGGCAGATTATAGATCAGTGGTGTCAAACTCAAATAGAAACAGGGGTCACTAAATGATACATAAGGATCCCAGCAGGAGCATATTGACTTAGAAAAATACATATTAATATTATCTGTTTTATTGTATTTTTATTTATTTTGTTAAATATTTCCCAATTACATTTTAATGTGTTGTGGAAGTGGTTCCCATGTGAGGACTGAGTGTCTGACACCTCCAGAGAGAGAAACAGGAGGCCCATGTTGCCAGGACTGGGGTGGGGGTGGGGGGGTGTCTCTTTGAATAGTCTATCCAGAAAGGAAAAAGAGGCAGTTGATGTAGTGAAAAGAGAATTGTAGAAAGAGGTTCTAGTTCAAGTTTTGCTGTTGGCTCTGTGTGTGACCTTGGATTTCAGTCTCCTTACTGAGGGGAGGTGGATAATGAATGATCTATTTAGGCTCTGAGATCCTAGACACAATGGAAAACTTGGCATCTCCAGGGTTTCAGTCACCTCTTCCTCATCCCTGGAGAAGGCTTATTTCTAACCAAATATCTTGCTCCTTTTTCTCCCTGGATCTCTTCTGCCCTGCCTAGAATCACATGCAGGGGTGTGCAGCCACCAATTGTGGAGAAGCGGCCATAAAACCATAATGAGCCCAGAGATGCCAAAGTGAAAATGATAAAGAGAAAGTCATAAACATTCAAATAAATATATAAATATAAATGCATCCATAAACTGAGCCCTGGAGGTATTTTAAACACATAATGTGGCTGTTCTATCTCTTACTTTGCCTGGAACAGCTTTCAAAGGGAATTAATTTAATTCTCTTGTTCACCTCACCTCAGCCCCTTACAGGAGTAATAGCTAATAACGAATGCAGATAGACTCCCCCTCCCCCGCAGATCCAAGGACCATCCAAAGCCTCCCTCTTGCATTCATTACGATAAGGGAAATGCATTGAATTCACCCTGGCCAAGGTCACATGACTATACACCTGGCATCGCTTTCTGTTGTACCAATCTAAACTCGCGCTGGCTTCTACCCCGAGACCTGCTGTGACTTATACGGACGTGGCCACCTCTCTATTGCCCTGATTAATGTAAAGGGAGGACAGGGGGTTAGTAGAAAATCATGGGTAATACACAGCTAGATAGCTTAACAGCTGGGCACCAAGAAAGCCTCTCACTTTCTCCCCTTTCTGTTCCTCCTGCCACAGGATGACATCTGGATTGAATAACAACGTTCACATTTATAAAATCCTTTTCAAAATGCTATACGTGTGTGTATGCACATATATGTGTATTACAAAGAGATATATTAGATATGTATTAGATATTAACATACATGTATTAACAATTTATATGTATTAGGTATTAACATTAGATATGTATTAAAGAGATATACAATTGGGAGAATGAAATATTAAAAATGGGGAAAAGATATATACATATACATGTACATGTGCATGTAAATATCTCTAATACATAATGTATGTATTATACATGCAATGTATGTACTGTATTAAATGTATGTTTGTGGTGTACATAAATATATTAAATTTACCGTATATGATGTATGTAATGTACTAAATATATTAAATACATTTATGTATAATGTATTCTACAATATATTAAAGCTATATACATGTTTGTATATATCTCTTTAATACATATGTGCATAAATACATTATATATCTCTTTAATATATAAAGATATATATTAAAGAGATATGTGTACATATGTATATATCTTTCATATATTATATACATTAATATGTCTCTTTAATGCATAATATACATGCCTTTTTATACTTTAATATATTTCTATGTGCTTTAGTACATAAGATATGTATACATATGTGTATGTGTGTATACATATACACACACACACACACACACACACAAACACTGATCCTTACAATGATCCTCCAAGTGAGGTGCTACCATTATCTTTTTAAAGATGATGAAGTTGAGGTTTGGAAAAATGATTGCTCTGGGTCACATATCTAGTAAGCGTCTGAGCTGAGAGTCGAACATGTCTTCCTGACTCTAAACATAGCATTTGATCCATGATGTCAGGCCATTTTGTGGGTCAGGTGGAAAAAGCAAAGGCCTGACAGTCAGGAGACCTGGGCTGTAGCCCAGACTCTGCTACTAATTTGGGACATGACCTTGGATCTGACCATCTAGTAAAACAGAGTCATAAGCTTTGGGAGTTTTCTTGGCAAAGATACTGGAGTGGTTTGCCGTTTCCTTTTCCAGATCATTTTACCGATGAGGAAACTGAGGAAAACAGGGTTAAGTGACTTGCTCAGAGTAAGTGTCCAAGGCTGGATTTGAACTCATAAAGATGAGTCTTCCTAACTCTAGGCCAAGAACTTTATGCACTAGGGCGCCACCTAGCTGCCATCTGGTCGTTACAGAAGACAAAATTGAGACCTCAGAGAGTGTGGAAGTTGCCTAAATGATATGACCAGGATTTAAACCCAGGTCCTCTGACTCCAAATCCAACATTCTTTCCACTAGAGTACAGTCCAATATTCTCTGGCATTCCCATCACCTGTCAGAAATTAAATAAGTTGCTGATCAAAACAAGGCCAGCCAACAATGAAATAACACCCAGTGCAAGTCTTTGTGTATGTAAGAAGGCATTTAAGACCAGTATCTATGCCATGCATAAAAGAGAAAAATACTCCCGTGCACACACCTAAGCCACTCTTGGTCTACATCACTGACCTTGGCTGAGAGGCCATATATGTTAATTGAACTTAGTTCAAATCCTCCTCCTCCTCCTCCTCCTCCCTACTAGCCATGTAACTCTGGGCAAGTCACCCCATCTCTGAGCCTCAGTTTCTACATCTGCAAAATGGTGGGAATGGATTTGTTTCATTCTAAGCTCCCATCAGTTCTTGCCTTAGATCTCAGCCTTTGCCTTGGGGTCCTACTCACTGCCTAATCTGATGTCTCACTGATAGTTTCGGAATCTTTCCCTATCCTCTCTGCACATTTCTAAGGCTTCTCAAGGCAGGCAGGAGCTTCAGAAAGAAACCTCTGCATTGTCATTATCATTAGTGAGTACTAAATAATTACACAGATGAAAAGAGGCATTATATTGTCATCACAATTTTATTCCACTAGTGTGCAATTATATCCCGTGTTCAACTCTTACCTGGTGTTCAGAGTCAGATTCAAATTTTCCAATTAGAGGGAATGACTGTATACAAATAGGAGGATCCATATATAGCATTGTAGACACTCCAGGGGGGTGTCTATCTCTTTTAACCAGGTTCTTTTTCTGTGCAGAGCTCAGCAAAAAAAATAAGGTAAAATGATTGGCTTTGCACTTGAATTTTAAGAAACTGGGCCTGCTTGCCCTGCATGGAAGGGAGGAGACTTAATTAAATTTATATAGAATTTATAACCTCAGATACTACTGGAAGAAGTAGAAATGCCACACATGTTAAAACTGTTCAAGATAAGACATTGAAGGCTACAATAGAACAAAGACCATCTGAAGGAAGCAGAGGAGTAGATGTTTTCAGGCACCAAAGCTGAATGGATTAAAATGCTCTGGTCATTAGTTTTAGGACAGAATACAAAGAAAGGTACAAGACAGTGTTAGAGGAGTCACTGACCAAATTAAGGAGTTCCTTAACCAACCTGATGAGTTTACAAAGAACGGGACTCTGTGTAGAAGCAATTGAGGGGTGCTGCCTTATGGAACATGACCATGCTTACTACAGTTAATCCTTCCATACCGCAGGGTTAAGGTGGTGGCACCCCCACGATCTGGAAAATCTGCATAAAAATTTTTGGCACTCCCTTCTGAATTTTTTTCTTTTTCTTTTATGGGGTGTTTACAGTACTTCATTGTAAAATTTTAGTTAATATTATACAATATTATACATCTATTTTATGCATTTCTGAGTCATCTGCTGGCTTTTACTTATTGTCTGCAACTTCCACAAAAACTCCCAAAAAATTCACATTTAGTTTCTTATGCTGACCTGAAATATATCGAAACCGTGATGGGGAAAGTCGTGATGTGACAGGGATAACTGTAGTTCTATACTGATTAGGTTTCAGAGAAGATAGAGACTATCTCCTGATGACTGGCTGACAAACATTCAGCCTTCCCTCTTTGTGATCTACACTCCATTTCTCTCTAGTTATTCAGCACTTCCTCTTTGCCTTTTCCCCTTATGCCTTCTTTCATGTTACAACGAGGGGGAAAGAAGACAATCCCAACTTCCCAGGGCAGTCAGGAGAATCCTTTGCATCTTTTGCATTTTCTGTGTTATGAAATAAGGGCTGTCCTATGCCCTAGACCCCCTATTATACCTTGAGTGTTTATGTGGGGGGAAGCTGAGGGCCTCTCGTCCACATTTTAAGGAAATTCAGTCACAAGCTATACAATCAGTATAAGGAATTTTTCTAGAGCATTTCCAGGCCGGGGCAAATCTCTCAGGACTGGACCTGGTCTGTGAGAACCTAGAACTTTTGGTGGACTCTGGGCTGTGCCTTTTTATAAAGGCAAGAAAGTAAAACCAAGCATTTCGTAGTTTTTGCTTTTAAACATATATTTTTGGCTCTAAAGATCAAATTTTTCCTGAAATTTAGGGTGGTTTGATGACTGTCTTCACGTTTACATGAAGTATATAAATCAATCAGAAAGCATTTATTGAGGGCTTCAGGTGTGTTCAGTGGGAGCTGGGTACTCTTGGAGACAGAAAAAAGAGAAGAAACCATTTATTCCCTTGAGAGAAGAAAATAGATGAAATAAAATAAAGTAGAACTTAAAATAAGGGTCACGAAAAACAAGCACCTTCCATAAGCATCCCTCTCCCTGGACACCTGTACTGAGTCTCAGTCGCTTAGTCTGTGAGATTTGTAGTGCAGTTACTATAAATTATTATAACTTATTTATAATTATTACAAATAGCAATTGTTTCTGCCTGGGCCAGAAATCCTGAGGGTCTTCCTCTCCCAGATTGATTTTTTTTTAACTAGATGAAAGAGGCCATCTTTGGCCTCATTTCTTACCTAGCCTTGATTACGGAATGGGTGTTGCCTCAGACAAACTGAGACCTGAGAAATACCTTAGCTTAAAAAGACCAAGGTCTCCCACTTTATCTGGGGCCATCTCCAGTCATCCTGATCTACATCTTACCACTGGACCCAGATGTCTCCAGAGGAGAGAGTGAGGCTGATGATTTTGCACAACTCCGCCTCATTTAAATCCAGTTCATTTGCAAGTCGTGACATCACCTCCCCAATGTCATTGGTCCTTTTTGAGAACAAAGGACAAACAGTAACCCCAAGGGCCCCCAAGACTGGCTGACACTTTCATTCCCCCAGAACGGGG
Organism: Trichosurus vulpecula; assembly: GCF_011100635.1. Taxonomy (NCBI): domain Eukaryota; kingdom Metazoa; phylum Chordata; class Mammalia; order Diprotodontia; family Phalangeridae; genus Trichosurus; species Trichosurus vulpecula. The sequence goes on from NC_050573.1 coordinate 376,870,990, forward strand.
CTCTTCCTGTGGTTCTGCACTCCTACCAGCCAATAGCATTGCTAGTGTCTCCCATCATGGTTCCCTTGTCTGTCCTTCACAGATAAGAACCAGAATCCCTTTGCCAAAAAACCAGTCTTCTCTGTTGTGGATGCCGTGGTGTCAGGGCAGAGAGTAATCCTACAGTCTCCCTGCTTTTACTTTTTGTTGGCAGGAGACACAGCTCTTCCTGCCTCATAATTCTTAGGTAGGACCAGACAAGGGGGTCTTCTGTTCTGGAGCATTTCCATCATGCTCTGGGTTCTGCCAACCTCTGTTCTCAAGCCCCATATCTAAGGACCAGAAATATCACATTCTTCTCAGTCCCAAGGGAAATCTCAATCGTGAATCCTAAAGTCAGCCATGATGACACCAAAGTCTGATATCCTCTCTCCCTTGGGCAACCAGGAAAGTCATATCATGAATTATTTAAGTGTCTCCTATGGAATAGCTAGGTGGCATCATAGTGTATAGAGTGCTGGGGCTGGAGTTAGGAAGACTTAGCTTCCTGAGTTCAAATCTGGCCTCAGACTCTTACTAGCTATGGAACTCCGAGCAAGTCACTTACCCCATTTGCCTCAGTTCCTCATCTATAAAATGAGCTGGCACCTATAAAATGGCAAGAAATCCCCAAAAGGGGTCATGGAGAGTCAGACACAACTGAAATAACTTAACTGGAGATATTAAAAAAAGAAAGTAAAAATAGGGTGTGCCTCAATATACTCACAATCTAATGGGGGAGATAAGCAAACCACAGTACAAACAAGATATATGTACATATATGGTCATATATGTATGTATATGATCATATTTGTATATAGTATCTCAAATATTTGTGTGTGTATATAGATATGACCTGTATTATAGACACACTTGTGTGTATTTATACATAAACAGATAAAATATATATGATAAATTGTAGCTAATTAAAGGAAGCACTAGCATTAAGAGGGACCAGGAAAGGCTTCTTGCAGAAGTTAAGGATTTAGCTGAAACCTGAAGGAAGCCAAGGAGCACAGAGTCAAGAGATGGAGAGTGTTGTGTGAGAGGAAGAGCTTGGCCAGTGGCGCTGGACCATAGAGTTTGTGGAATAAGCAAGGGATGTCTCTTCTGAGTGAACATAGTCTTTACTAATCTAGTAGCTTGACAAAGCAGCCCAGTTTCTCCCCAATTATCTCTCAAGTCCTTCTGGGGGTAAGTTGATAGAATTATTCATAAGACCACACACCTAGAGTGGAAAGGGTTAGCAATGGACTCCTAGTCCAATCCCTGAATTTTACAAAAACACTAAGGTCCAGGGAGATTAAGTGATTTGCTTAGGGTACTAGAAGTTTTAGGCGTCATAGGAGGGATTTGAATCCAGGTCTTTTGACATCAGAACCAGAGTTCTTTCCACTGTACTAACCACCTCCTGAAGGCTGCTACCTGTAATAGCTTAGATAGAAGGGATTGATAAAGATTGATAGCACTCCATCGGAAGAATGAGAGAGGGAAAAGGAATAGTCAGTCCCTACTATGTTATTCTTACAATTTCACAATATCCACCAAAAATTTAAGTATATAGTAGCAGAAAGCCATTTTCACTAACAGTAAAATCATACTCACAACATATGACCCAGATGACAGAGACCTGTACTAAGGTGGAGACTAGGAGAATAGAAATAAAGGGGTGAATAATAATATCTTGTATTTGCATAACTACATTTTTCAAAGAATTTTCTCCTCCACTCCCTCTCTGATTATCAATCTCACAACAGCCCTGATCTGCAGTTCAGGTATGATCATTTCCAGTTGACAAGTAATAATAACAAATGATAACTACTAGTCCATAATGTAACGGTAACTAGGTCTCCCTCATTCCTCCTTTTTCTTACAATTTCCCATGATATCCCAGATATTTTATTATTCATTTGTCTAGTTTGAGGAAATAATCCCTTGGTACTCTGCTGTAATCTTTAAATGAATTTGGGTGGTATCTTTATTTTCATTATGTTGTTTTGGTCTGACTATGAACAATAAATCTCTTTCTGGTTATTGAAGCCTTCCTTTATTTCTGTAAAGGATTCTTAATGGCTGTATTTCTATACATCCAAAGTATGCCTTAGTAAGTTAACTCTACAGATATTTTATGTATTTTAAGGTATTTTGAATACAAATTTTACTTTCCTCTTAGTTTTTGAGAGGATTGTATCAAAATGTTGATGATACTTGCAGATTTATTTTGTATCCCGCTACCTTAAAGTTATAAATTGTCATAATTAAGGAATCATGTAATCTATAAATAGGGATACTTTTTTCTTCTCTTTCCTGGTTTATAGATTTAATTTTTCTCTGTATACCTAACATGTATATTAGTAGGGAAGGAAAACCTCTGTGCCTTACTCTGTCCTTACTGAGAAAGCTTCCAGTAGTTTACTTTTACAGACAATACTAGTTGTTTGTTTTAGATACGTACTTTTGATTTTATTAAAGAATTCGTGATTTTCTTAGCATGAAGAACTCTCTACCTATCCATGACTGAATAGCTAAATCTTAGAGAATTGCCTGAGGTAAGTAACAGTGAAGTGACTTAGAGTCATATAATTGTTAAGTCTCAGAGGTAGAATTTGAACCCAGAGCTTTCTGAGTTTAAGCCTCAATCAACTCTTCCATGCTACTACTATTGGTCTACTAATGCTAATAATAACAATAGATAAGTTTCCAGACAAAACCCTGTACCATATAAATGAAACTCAAGGCCTATCACCCAAAGACAGCTATGGAAATATGAACCCTTACCAAAAAAAGAGGAAGAGGATTGATAAATATTCTTAGAGCATATGACAAACATACAGAATTTCTTTTGGAACAAGAAGACATCATTTTACATACCATTATATTTTTTGGACATAATTGAAAGGGGTTTAGCTCTAATGGAGCCTATGAAATAGTTATGATCCAAGAATGGAATCCAACATCTACATGAATTCATCTGACAGTACATCAGCAAAGAAGCATATTTGTTTCTGGAAACCTAAAGATTTATGAGCAATTCAGGACCAGGTCATTGACACCAAAAATTACAAAAGCGTCATCCTTAAGGAGCATAGATGTAGTGACCATGATGAATGTTGCAAAAAATGATGGAAACAGTGCAACCCTTCCCTAGCTTGTAAAAATTTGACACCTATTAAAGTATAGCATTGTGCCGTAGGAAAAACACTGGTTCTGAAATCAGAGTACATGGCAGCTAGGTGGTGCAGTGGATAGACCCCAGGACCTGGCTTCAGGAATTTGGCCTCAGACACTTACTAGCTATGTGATCCTAGGTAAGTCACTTTAACCTCTGTCTGCCTCAATTTTGTCAATTGTTAAATGGGGATAATAATAAAATTTACCTCCCAGCATTGTTGTAAGGATCCAATGAGATCTTATTTGTTAAGTGATTAGCACAGTGTCCGGCACATTTTTGTTATTCATTCACATTGGTCTTGTCCGACTCTTCATGACCCCATTGGAGATTTTCTTGGTAAAGATACTGAAGTGGTTTATGATTTCCTCTTCCAGTTCATTTTACAGATGAGGAAACTGAAGCAGACAGGGTTAAGTCTTTTGCCCAGGGCCACACGGCTATTAAATACTGGAGGCCTGATTTGAACTCATGAAGTTGAGCTTTCCAGACTCCAGAATCAACACTCTATCTACTGTGTTACCCAGCTGCCCTCCCTGGCACAGAGCAAACCCTTAATAGATGTTTCTTTCCTTCCTGCCTTCCTTTCCACCAGCATTGAAATACTGCTTCTGATGCATTATTACTTGAGTGACCTTGGACAAAAAAACTTACCTTCCCCAGGTCTCAGTTTCTGTATATATAAAATGAGACTGTTAGGCTAGGTGACCTCTGAGATCATGTCTAGCTTTAGATCTTTGACCCTATGAATATCTAGCAACATATGACTTACTGTTGAGGATTCCACAGGAGAAAGCTCTATCACATACTGTTGTCTTTCATGGAATGAAAGTCAAGTCCCAAGACTACAAATATAGACTTTAAAATATGACAGAGAACCCAACCAGTAAACTGTACTAGAACTGGACCATGATCACAGGACAAAGTGTCACCCACATTCTCCCGGTTAAAATATCAATCCATCAGAATTTAAGAATAACACTTTTAGTGGAAGTCCCATACCTAATGCTTGCATTCTACATGGTTGTCATTTTAAACTATCAAAATATGGAGAGGATCAAAATTACATGGAAATAGGATAAGGTGCATCGATTGTCTGCTGTTGCTGTTATACCAAGGATGCTCTCAGTGAGCCACAGAAGATGAATTTACATCCTAACACTTTTATCAACTACAAAAAGGTATTTTATCCACCTGTACGATAGTTTGTAAAACCTTAATGACAATAATGGGGTAGCAATTTGTCTCCAAACTATTTTTATCTGAAACCCACTGAAAAATATTAAGATAAGACAACAGTAACTCATTTTATAAGGTGTTTTAAGGGTTTTAAAGCACTTGCTTCACAACAGTCTGGTTCGGTAGACACTACAAATATAATTTCCCCCACTTTATAGATGAAGAAACCAAGGCCCCAGAAGTAAAATGATTCACCTAGTCGGGCAGCTAGTCTGCTAATTAATGGCAGAGCTTAGAGACTAGAAATATATTCATATCACATCTGGAGAATCGTATTCCATTATGGGCAACATATTTCAAGGATGACGAGTATGATGAAGGGTCTAGAGAAATGCCCTATGAGAGATGGGGTAGTAAGATAGAAAGCATGATTGGAAGTCAAAAGGGACCTGCATATGAATAGTTCTTCAGAAACTCTATTGCCACAGAACCACAGGCAAGTCACTTTACCTTTTAATACCTTTAGTTTTCTCTTGGGTAAATGGGAATAATTAATAAATGGTGTGATACCTACCTGGCAGGGTTACTGGGAGGATCAAGGGAGATGACAAATTTCGAGCACTTTGTAAACCTTAAAGTGTTATATAAATATCAGCTATCGTCTATGACGATCATTTTAAGAAACTGCCATTGTTTAACCTGGAAAAGGGAAAACTAAGTTGAGGGATGATAGCTGTCTTCAAATATACGATGGGCTGTTATGTACATAAAGGAACAGACTGGTTCTATTTTAATCAAGAAGCTGGGACCAGAACCAAGAGACAAAACTTGTAAAGAAGAAAATTTTGGATCAACTGAAGGAAGAACATTTTAACAATTAAAACTGTCTAAAAATGGAATTGGCTGTCTCCTGTGGTCGTGAACTACCCAACACTGGGGCTATTTAAGTAGAGCTCAGAACTGTCAGGCACGCAAAAATGATTTCTCATTAAATGAGTGGTAGAACTAGATGATCCCTAACATCCTTCCCTACTCTGAGGGGGGAAGGGAACTAGAATTTATTAAGTGCCTACTATGTATCAGGCACTGTGCTAAGTACTTAGAAATATGTCATTTGGTCCTCACAATAACACTGAGAAGTAGGTGCTACTGTTATCCCCTTTGGCAGACAGGGAAATTGAGGTAGGTAGTAGTTAAGTGACTTGCCTAGGGTCACATAGCTAGTAAGTATGTGAGACTAGATTTGAATTCATATCTTCCTGACTCCAGACCCAATGCTCTATCCACTGAGTCACCCAGCTGCCTCTAAATGATTCTAGAGAAGTGTAATATAGAACATACAACACAGGCCTAGAAATCACAATACCCAAGTATTAAGCCTGGTAGTACTACAGACTAGTTCTGTGACACTTGGAAGGTCTCTTCTCTACTCTGGGCCACGTTGTTGTTGTTCAGTCACTTCAGTTATGTCCAACTCTCTGTGGCCCTAGTTGTCCATTTCCTTCTCCAGATCTTTTTACAGATGGAGAAACTGAGGCAGTGTTAAGTGACTTGCCCAGGGTTGCACAGCTAGCCAGATTTGAACTCAGAAAGATGAGTCTTCTTGACTTCAGGCCCACTATGGCACCACCTAGCAGCCCACTCTAGGCCATAGTTTCTTTTAATTGCAAAAAACGGAGAGAGAGAGCGCAATGGAAAGAGTGCTACATTTGAAGTCAAAAGACCTGGGCTAGAATCTCAGGTGTGCTGCATGTCCTTAGGCAAGTGACTTCACCTCTCTGTGCCTCCATTTCCCTATCTATAAAAAAATAAAGGGATTGGGACAGCTAGGTGGTACAGTGGATAGAGCCCTGGAGTCAGGAGGACCTCAGACACTTGATACTTATTAGCTGTGTGACCCTGAGCAAGTCACTTAACCCTAGTTGCCTCACCTAAAAAATAAAAAAAATAATAAATAGGTCAACCTAGATGACCTTTGAAGGCCTTTCCAGCTCTAAATATATGATTCTGTAACTGTATACCCCTTAAGGCCCTTTCCTGTTCTAAAATGCTTTGAATCTGAACCACCATAACATTCTTTCTACTATTCTGCAATGGAATTTTATTTTATAGGTAGCAGAGGCCATCTATTCCAATCCATACCTCAAAAAGAACCCCCTCTATCCCCTTCCTGACAAGTGACCATCCAGGCCCTTCTCAAAGACTTCCAGGTAAAGGGACTCTGTGACCTCCCAAGGCACTGTAGGATAGTATTGATTATTAGAAAAGATTTCCCCATATTAAGCCACAATCTGCCTCTCTGCCACATCTTTCCAGTGCTCCAGCAAAATAAGCCCAAGCCATCTTCCTTTTCCCCCGCAATTGTCAAGTGTTATTTAATCTGTCCTTCATACTACACACCTCCAACCATTAGACATTTTTAAAAATCTCTCTGTACATATGTCTACATAATCTGGGAAAACAAATCCCCGTATTAGCCACATCTGAATTTTAAGTTCATCACCTCTCCGTCAGAAGGTCAGCAGCATGTTGGATGGACCACTTCATTCTTCTGGATTCATGGTAGATCATTGCATAGATCAGAGTTCTAAAGGCTGTCAAAGTTGTTATTTTTTTAATTTCTAAGTTATCATTGTATAAATTGTTTTCCTTGTTCCTTTCACTTCACTCTGCATAGGTTCATAAAGCTGTTCCCTATTTCCTCTGAAATCACCCATGTCATCATTTCTTACGGCACTATAACATTGTATTACATTGATATGTCACACTTTGTTTAGCCATTCCCCAATAGGAGAATAGACACTCATTTCCAATTTGGGGCTACCACACAAAAAAAGTCTTTAGTCCCATATTATCTACTACCTATGAGACATTTCAAACTGGATGTCCAGGAGACCCCCTTAAACTCAACATGTCTAAAACAGAACTCATTCTCCTTTCTCCACATCCTCTCCTCTTTCAAATTTCTCTATTTCTCTTAAAGCCACTGCTGTCCTTCCAGTCTCCCAAGTCCATAACCCTAGCTTGCTTTGCTCCGTATTATTTCATAAAGGTCATGTTGGTGACCTCTGAAATTGCCTATTTCCTCATTTCTTATGGCATAATAATATCCTGTTACATTGATATTGCTTAGCCATCCTCCAATAGGAGGACACTCCTTTAGTTTCCCATTTGGACTACCATAAAAAAAACTACTATAAATATTTTCAATCCCTCTTTCATTCACGCAATGGCCCTTCAAATATTTGAAAGTAGCTACCTTGTACCTCCCATGTCTCTTCTTTTCCAAGTTAAATATTCCCAGTCACTTGAGCTTATCCTTTTATGGGAGAGTACCAAGTCCCTTCATCAACCTGGCCATCCTCCAGCTTTTCAATGCCCTATCACTTCACTGGTCCTGGGTACTCTGCTTTCTTTTAATGTAGCTTTTAGCTAGAAATCCAATAAAACCCCCCAAAGCTTTTTCATATGGACTATGATCTAGCCGTGCCTCCTCCATCTTGTACTTGTGAAATAGATTTTTTAACCCATGTAAAACTTTATATTTGTTTCTATGAAATTTCATTTTATTAGATACATCCCAACATTATTGCGTATCAAGATCTTTTTGGATCTTGCCTCTTCTTTGCTCTTCTTCCAGTCTTTGAGTCTAGCTTGATATGCGTGCCATCTGTACCTTTATCCAAGTTACTATTTAAAATGTTAGCGCAGAGCCAAAGACATTCCTGGGCCACTCCATTAGAGACCTCCTTCCAAATTGACCTTGAATGAGTGATAACTATTCCTTGGGTCCAGCCACTCAATCGGTTCCAATAACACCTAATTATACGACTGTCTGGCCCACATCTCTCCATCTTTTTTCACAAAAATAACCTGAAAGACTCTGTCAAATGCTTTGCTCAAAAATAACCTGAAAGACTCTGTCAAATGCTTTGCTCAGATCTAGGCAAACTACATTGATAACATTCCACTGATTTACCCATCTAGTAAGCCTTTCAAAAAGGAGAGATAAGGTCAGGCTGACATGACCTGTACTTGATGAAGCCAGGCTGGCTCTTTCTGATCACCTCTTTGTTTTCCAGACATTCACTAACTGCTCCTTAAGTAACACATTTCAGAATCTTGCCAAGAATCAAAGTCTAGATTACATGTGTAGAGTTTTAGACTCCTCTGTTCCCTTTCCTGAAGACTGGGCCATTTGCCCTTCTACTATTCTGTGGCCCCTTTGCTGTTCTCTATGATCTTCTCAGATCACAGACAGAGTGGTTCAACAATCCTATCTGATGGTAGCCTGAGTTATAGTTCATGTGAATCTTTGAGATCCCTGAGTAAACTAGAAATCTACGTATTTTTGATGGTTTATGAGTAGTCATGCATAGAGACAGGGGCCTAGCCTAGATGTCCCTGAGAGTCAGTTTAGAAAACATATTACAGCCCTGTGTGGAGATCTGGACAAGATCCTTGGGATTACAAAGCAAAGAGGAGATGAGGGGGTGCCTTATAGATGGGAGGAGGTGTCAGAGTCGAGAGACAATGAGAGAGGTCAGTGATAGACTTGTAGATTATGAATCATTTTCTAGTAGATAATTAAGACCAGTGTTGAGGGCTGACGGAGAAGGGCAGATAGCCCAAGACTGAACCTCAGAGGACATCCATACATAGAGAAGATCCTGAGAGGGGAATAGAAATTGTGTTAGGATTCTCCCCAGAAGGGCAAAGTGCCTCAATCACCAAATCTGATAGACTTTTCTTAGTCCTAATCCTTTTTGATTTCTTTGCTGCAGGTAATAGCTACTCCCTCCTCTTGGAGACATTCTCCTCTCTGAGTTTTCATGACACTTGGCTCTCCCCATTGCCTCCTACCTGTATGACTGTTCCTTCTCAATGTCTTTTGCTCTGGTTCATTATCCACATCACACTGCCTGACCATGGATGTTCCCCCAAGGTCCCATCCTAGGCCCTCTTTTTCATCTGCATTGTCTCTCTTGGTAACAACATCAATTCCCATGGCTTTAACTTTAGACTCCCAGATCCACACATCCTAGTCCCATTCCTTCCACTGAGCTCAAGCCTCACGTCATCAACTGAATATGAGACATTTCAAAATTGATATCCCAGAGATACCCTACATTTAATACATTCGAAACAGAACTCATTATCTTTACCCTAAACCCTCTCCTCTTTCAAACTCCTTTATTTCTGTTAAAGGCACCACCATCCTTGCAGCCTCCCAGGTTCATGACCTGAACTTCGCTCTCAAATCCTCACTCTCCCTCACCCCATATAGCCAATCAGTTGCCCAATCTTGCCTTTTCTACCTAAGCAATAACTTTCATATCTGACCCCTTCTCACCATTCACTGTTATCCCCTTGGTTCAGGCCCTCAATGCCTCTTGCCTAGATTGTTGCAAAATCCTCCTAATTCATCTCCCCACCACAACCTCTTTCTACTGCAGACCATCCTGTATACTATTGCCAAATAAATTTTCCTCAAGCACAAATCTGACTGTTTGACTCTCCTACTTAACAAAATCCAGTGGCTCCCTGTCTGCTGTAGACAATCAAAAATAATTTTCCCCATTTAATTTTTTTTTAAATTCCTATGCAATCTGGCCCAGACCTACCTTCCTAGCCTCATTGAGAATTACTCCCCTTCCCATAGTCTGTGATCTAGCCAAAGTCTCCCTTTTTTTGTCACACATGACACACCATCTCTACGTCTTTGCACTGACCATCACTCATGCCACTCCCTCCTTCCCTCCACCTCATAGAGTCCTTCTCTTCCTTCAAGAGGGAATTAACATATTCATCATCTTCTGCATAAAGCTTTTCTTGACCTTCCCAACTGCCTATGCCCCCTTTTCCATACTACCTTATATTTCAATATTTTGTATGTTCTATTTGTTAATATTATGTTATCTGGCATGGATGTACCTATAGTCAAGACAGATTATTGAAGGACGAGCTAAGAAAATGCTAGAATTAATGAAAAACTCAATATATGGTTTACATGTAGTTGTTGCCTCTCCCATTAGGAGAGAAGCTCATTGGGAGTAGAGATGGTTTCATTCTTCATACTTGTGCCCCTGTTTCCTATCAAGGTGCCTGGCACATAGTAGGTACTTAATACTCGACCATTGATTGATCTTACCTCAATTATGTCTTTGCTAAACCTAGGACAATGGCCACTGTCAGGCCACAAAGTTACTAGCTGCTACTCTCTCTAGTGTAGCTCTAAGTCATAACACACACATTCTATCCAAGAGCCTATTAAAGGAAGAAAAACATCTTGAATTGCTCTGTTCCGTTTAAGTTTTTTGTGCTCTGCATCAGTGAGATTCCCAGTCATCCCAACAAAAGACGGGATAATCAGAACCATCTCTTCAAGGACCTCTTAAGGATTCCTAAAGCCACAACTTTCCAGATGATAAATCGGCTCAGTGCTGAGAAGGACCAGTCCACACATACCTACACAGAATTTGTACAAATGCCTGCCAACTCCTCCAGCTTGGGCAAGGAAATGTTCCCACTGCAAAGGGGGAAAAAGGGCGATGTGGTTTTAAAATAGCTTCTGTTGCTCCCAGAGAAAGGCGAAAGGCTGGGAAATTTTGGCAGTGAGGAATGGATTTGGAGTCTGCTTCTTACTTCCTGCACTTGCTGGCTGACTATTTGACCTTGGGCAAGTCACTTAACCTTTATCTGACTCAGTTTTCTCAACTGTAAAATGAAGATAATAGTACCTACCTCCCAGGGTTGTTGTGAGGATCAAATATAATAATAAAGGACTTAGCACAGAGCACTTAATAAATGTTTGTTCCTTTCTCCCCTCTTCCTCCCATTTAGTACCCTGGGCCTGAGATGAAATCTACACACATACCTACCCCCAAGCAATGAAGGACTATGCAACAGTCTATCTCTTAGTAACTTTTAGTAATAGAGCATGAAAACATCAGCATGAAAACCTTTTCAAGAACAAGCAATCTACCAACAAGTATTTACTAAGTGTCTACTATGTGTCAGGCACCATGCTTGAGGTGCCCAGCCCTCAAGAAGCTTACATTTTATCATGAATTTATTTACTTTTATCAGATTATTTATTCTGAAAAACTCCACCTATGCATATTCATCCAAAGCAATGAACTCCATGTTTCTATTGTCAAACCTGAGAGGGGAAAAATCTGATTGGCTCGGTCAGATGGGGCCCCCGATGGTGAAAAGCCTCTAGCAGCTTAACCCCAGAAGAGTGATTCTAAATGCTAAGATCTTCAGGCATCTAGCACCTTTGGGAGACCTCTCTCAGAACATTTTTTGTCTCTGGTGCTAGCCCTATAGAGACACATAGTATAACTAATGTCCTTCCAGACTGATTTTGTTCCTGATCAAAAGGAAATAAATACTCATGACAGAGGTCAGGAGGGCCAACATGAATGAGCAGCGGGGAACAAATGGTTTTTGCCAAAATTGGAAAAGAAATGAGCTATGAGTGTTCCCTGCATTCTCCTGTTTCAGGGTGAGTCATCTGAGTCTTGTAGCTCATAGAATTCTAGAATATTAGGAATGGAAGGGCCCTCAAAGGTCATTCTAGGACAGCCTTAGTCATCCCTGCTGAGTGTTGTCAATACTAGGAGAAAACACACTTGGCATTTTTAAGAATATACTCAGTTGACAAAGAATGTTGGAAGCAAAACCTGGGCACAGTTTTGAGCAAAGTTCTTAGAATTTGGGTTTCCTAGATCTGTTTTGTGTGTCTCCAAGCGTCTCATAAAGCCTGATTAACTAACTCTCCTGAAATGACCAAAAAGGAGTCAAATGACATCAGGCAATTTCACAGCTGGGGTGTTACTGTCTAAAGGAGCTGGAAGAGACCCTAGATTGAGGTCATTTATCCTAGAATCACTCAGACTGAGAGTTGTGGCCATCTAGTCTAATCCTTCCATCTTACAGATAAGGAAACTGAGCCCCAGAGAGGTTATATAACTTTCCTAAAGTCATAAATGACAAAATAGGATTTGAATCTAGGTCCTCTAAATTCAAAGTGAGGCCCGAAGAGTGGAAATGTATAAGGCCGTTCAAGGAATTAGTGTCAGATCCAAGTAAACCAGTCTATCTGGTTATTCCGTCTATCTTAAGTCCAAATGCTTCAGTTCTAGAGGCAGCTAGATGGATCAGTGGATAGAGCACTGGGCCTAGAGTCAGGAAGACCCAAGTTCAAATGTGGTCACAGACACTTACTGGCTTTATGACCTTGGGCAGGTCACTTAACTTCTGTTTGCCTCAGAGGCATCTAGGTGGCTCCTTAGATCACTGGGCCTGAAGTCAGGAAGACCTGAGTTCAAATTTGACATCACTAGCTATGTGACCCTGGGCAAGTCACTTGACTTCTGTTTGCCTTAATCCACTAGAAAAGGAAATGAAAAACCGCTCTAGTATCCTTGCCAGGAAAATCCCGTGAACAATATGGTTCACAGGATCACAAAGTGTTGGACACGACTGAACAACAGTTACAACAAGAATTAACCTAAGAGATTTCCTCTTGGCCTCTAGGACTATGTGCCCTTTCTACCCTCCAAAGATTGGAAGACAAAGTAATTATCTATTTGGGGGCAGCGGCACAGTGGATAAAACGCTGAGCTTGGAGTCAGAAAGACCTGAATTCAAGTCCAGCCTCAGACACTTGCTAGCCACATGACCCTGGGCAAATCATTTAATTAACCTCTGTCTGCCTCAGTTTCCTCAACTGTAGAATGAGGATAATAACAATATATACCACACATGGGGTACTATGAGGATCAGATGAGATAATATTTGTCAAATACTTAGCATAGTGCCTGGCATCTAGCAGCACTTAATAAATGCTTGCTCCCTAAACAGCCCCACCCACCCCCTCCATGTAACCGTGAGCAGACTGATGGAGTGGATACAAGTCCTGCCTTGAGCATTTATTAGATATGTGGACCTTGGCCAGTCAAAGCTTCCTCATCTATAAGATGACAGTAGTGATTTTACCCAGGGTTGCTGTAAGGAAAGTTCTTCATAAACTACGAGGTTGTTTTTACCGCTATTGTTATATTGGGAAGCACATATTGTAGTCCCAATCCATTAAGAGCACATGTCCTCTCAGAAGGAGGAGGCAGGGAAGGAAATCTACGCATGGTACCATAAGTCCCACAGCAATAGATGGTGACTACCTGGAGGCATCAAAGTCCATTTGGGACTATCCCAGGCCTTAGCTACAAGTCCACCATTCCCAGCCAGTAATTTACATAGCCCCGCTACTATCTCTGAGACTCATCTGGGCAGAATTTCTGCACATGCTCTTGAGGAAGGACTATTTTTCTTGAGGTCTGGAGAGGAAGTTTAGGCCCAAATTTAGGGAGCAAAGATGGGCCCAGCAAAAGGGATTGAATGACTCCACTCTTTTGTGGAGAAGTTTACTCTCCTCTGATTGTCTTGAGACCGGGTTGATTGAACAGACGTGAGGCTAAACCTGGACAGAACCTTTCCATTCATACTTGTGAAGGTGAGGAAAAAGCATGGTGTGCCAAGATAGCCCAAGAGATTCAAATGGAGAAATATATACTCTTGGAAGAGGGACCATTTGGCACTCACACCCTGAAAACCAACTTTGGGACAGATACCAACCAATAGAAACATGGTTTAGGAAATGAATTCACTCCCTGACCCTAACAAGTAGACAGTGCCTTGTGTAAACCTTTCAAGAGCATTGTTTCAGTCAAGCCAAGTTATTGTTCTTTTCTTTTTCTAGCCCTCTTCAGCTTGAGAAGAAAAGAAGGTGAAATTCCCTTCTCCCTTAGCAGAGCATTTACTATGCCTCTCCTCCTCCTGCGAAAGCAATAATTCTTCATTGTAATGTGATTTAATTTGATTAAACAAACATTTGTTGAGTGCCTACTATGTGTGAGGCTATCAAATTTAATTTAACTGGCTTTTATAAAGTATCTTCTAATGCAGAAATAATGCATTTTGTAGGTACTATGCTAAGTATGCTTTTTGTAAAATGCTTTACAAACCTAAAAGCACCAAATACATCTCAGTTGTTACTGTTGTTGCTGTTTCTGCCTACCATCCCTCGCCCTGTCCTGACGCATCTTACACAATTAGATACACGTCATTGCTCCATGTGCGAGCATCAAGCACCTGTCTAAAAAGGGAGATAAGACGTATCCAATTACCTGGCTATGGGATGACTGACTGCAGGCAAAGCTATTGAAGCCCAAGGTTCTAGAGAAGCAGCTGGGATCAAAGACAGCTTCATGGACAGGGGGATATTTAATTGGCACAGTGGATTGAGTACCAGGCCTGACATCAGGAAGACTCATCTTTCTGAGTTCAAATCTGGCCTCAGACACTTACTAGATGTAAGGCAAGTCACTTCACCCTGTTTGCCTCAGTTTCCTCATCTATAAAATGAGCTGGAGAGGGAAATGGCAAACCACTTCACTATGTTTGCCAAGAAAACCCCAAATGATGTTATGAAGAGTCAGACACAACTGAAAAAATGACTCAACAACAACAAAAAAAAGCAACAGAGAGACAAGGAAGGCTTTTTGAGCTAAGCAATAACACAATTTGTTTTTATCTGTTCATTAGGAACATTAATCAGGCATTGATGGTCATGATGGTTTGGAGGGAAAAGAGAATGAAGACAGGGAGACCAGTTAGGAAGTTATTGGTAATAGCCCATGGGAGAGGTCATGAAACAGTGCTGGCACCAGAGAATGGAAAGAATATGACAAATGTGGGAGTCATTTGGCACAGCATGAAAAAAAATTTGATTTGGAGCCTGAATACCTGGGTTCCAATCTAATCTCTGCTTCTTTGGCAAGTCACTTATCCACACTAGGCTTCAGTTTTCTCTCCTATAAAATTAAGGGGTTTGGACTAGATGCTCTCTAAAGCCCATGCTCCTAGGTATAATTGACAGAGCCTAGGACATGGCTAGATGCAGGAATGAAGGTGAGGACCTCATGGTTTTGAGCCTGGATGATCAGAAGGATGGTCGTTATGTTTACAGAAATAAGGCAGTCAGGAGAGAGAATAAGGTTGGAAGGGAAGATGAATAATAGTTTGGTTTTGAAAATGTTGAGTTTGAGGTGACAGTGGGACATCCTGAGTTTCCATGGCAATGGTAACCTAGAAAAGATGAAAATAAGTCTTTGCTGTATAATGAAGAGAGCTCTAGGATGAAGGACGGAAAACTCGGAGTCTAGCCCTGGCATCCTGTCATTTTGCTGTGACCTTGGGTACCTTATATTCCAAAGAGACCAAGACCAGCCCTCAGGAGACCAGGATTGTAATACTAGCTTTGCCATTGTCTTGGGTCAAGTCCCTTAGATTCTCTGTTTCTTCGTCGGCAAATTGGACACAATAATACCTAACCCGCCCCCACAGAATTATGAGGACCAAATGAGATCGTGGATAGGAAGGAAAATGCTACAAAATGTGAAGAATTGCAACCATGTAACTTTTAAATTTCCCCATATATAAATGAGGGTAATAACACAGTGTTAGTAGAATTCTGTGGACAATGAGTTTGAAAAGTAAAGTTAAAAGGTTTGAGGTTGTGCATTTCCACCCCCACCCCACCCATGACTTCATGGAAGGAAGGAAAGGAAATTACATTTGCTAAAAGCCTGTTACATTCCAGACACTGTTCTAAGTACTTTGCAAATATTATTTCATCTGACCCTCACAAACCTGGAAAGTTTATTATTATTATTATATTATTATTATTATATCATTACCCCCATTTTACAGTTGAGGAAACTGAGGCAGAGATTAAATGACTTGCCCAGGGTCACACAGCTCATATCTGAGGTCGGACTTGAACTTTCCTGAGTCCATGGCCCAGTGCTAGGTCACCACCTGGCTAGGAAACTGCCTCTCATGCATGTTCTCATACTAAGAAAGCTACATTGTTACAAAAGAAAGTATGCTCTATAAAAAGTCAAAGAATACAGGTTTAAATCCTGGCTTTGTCATTTACTAGCGTGTGACCCTCATCTTGGCCTCTGTTTCCTCATGTGTAAAATGAGGGGATTGAGCTAGGTTGCTTCTAAGACCCCTTGTAGCTTTAAATCTCTGATTCTATTTCTGGGTCACATCTTCCTTTGACTCTTGCAGACAGCAAAATAGGTTTGGAAATGAATTCTCAACTGGAATTTTTATGGATTCCGGATTCACCGTAACATTTAGAGTCATGAAATCATACAACTTTAGGTCAGGAAGGGACTTTAGAAATCACTCATAACTCAACCTTATTTTACAAATAAGGAAACAGAAGCCCAGGAGCATTTTAACATGAATCCCTGGTAGGCTTTCCCTGATCGTACAGATGTTTGCTATCATGGAGGGCACACATCTGGGTGGTTGACTTCTGTTTTTCACTTTCCGTCTCGATTCCCCATTTTGAGGAGAAACCTTAATGAATACCCAACTTCAAAAACAATTTTTTTTTAAACGGGCAGGATGCTATAATACCTGTTGGCCACCAGAGGGGGAACAAGTACAAGGGATCTCCAGGCAGGTTGCAGCTCTGTTTTCTCTGGGTGTTCTCAGGATATCAGGGTTGCCTTTTTTCCCTCAAGACCCTCTAGAACAAAATCTTTTCCTACAGCAGCATTCTGGCTCACAGAGATCCTATCCCTGAGGAGTGGCAATGCAATAAGATAGGACTGATCAAATCAGAAGAGTAACACTTCACCTTTTATTATCCTCTCTAGCCCCATCCCATCCTCAAGTCCAACCAAATTTTTAAAAATATTTATTGATTAGCTAAAATGCAAAAGACTTTGCCCTAGAACCTGACAGCCAGGAAGTCACCTGGAAAAGTCATCCCCATCTCCCTGCTTCCACTTAGTAGCTATGGAATCTTGGCTTAGTCATATCTAAAGTCTGTGCCTCACTTTCTTTCTCCATAAAATGAAGATCATGCTAGCATCTACCTTGAAGGATCGTTGCGAACACCAAATAAGCTAAAACATGCAAAGCAGCTCATAACCTTAAAGTCATACGTAAAGTATTTATTATTATGTTATCATCATTCCAAGCTTAAACAATCCTCAAGAAGCAAGACACTCAGATTTGTAAAGAATTTAGGCTATTAATACAACTGTAGGCTTCAGAACTGGAAGCTCATCTTTGAGCTCATCTAGTCCAGGGCTTCTTAAACTTTTTCCACTAGAGACCCCTTCAGCACTTCTTAAGGTGTGGGTTGTGACCCTGCAGGAGTCATCCTTCTCATTTTACAGAGAGGGGGAAAAAAAGCTCAGAGGGCCAAGTGATTTCTCCAAGTTGACACAAGAAGCAGATAACAGAGAAAGGATGTGGACCTGAGTCTTCTACTATACCACCACTGCTCTTCCACTATTTTTTGTTTCCTTTTCCTAAGGTAGCCAAGGTTTTGTATTCAAATCCCCATATGACCTAGCTAACTTTATGCAGGGAAAAAATGATAACCTAAATTCTATTGCATAACTACAATTCATTCCTCCCTCTCCTAGCCTCACCAACATACACCTTTCAAAGTGCACAGTCCCAAGAGGGACTGCAGAAGGTCCAATGCATTCTTCCCACACTGCTGGAAACAACTCAAAGCAGATGACCTCCTCTTGTGGATTAAAATACAATTTTTAAACAAATGGGAAAGCATTTCTTAAAAGTAAATAATTTTTCAATTTTTTCCTACAGTAGTTACCTTTTAGGACCATGGGTTTAGAACCAAAAGGAATTTGAGACATCTATTCTAATCCCCTCATTCATTTTCCAGATCAGGAAACTGAGGATCAGAGAGATTAAGTGACTTGCCCCTCATTGCCCAGCCAGTAAGTATCAGAAGCAGGATTTGAATTCTGGTCATTAGCACTCTCTCCACTGTGCCATGCAACTTTTCTTGGCAGGTATCAGGTTTGATTAAGTGCCTAATGTAATGTCCTATCATAACTGGGTGCAGCTACCAGATCGGATTAAACACATGATTTCATTCATCCTTAATGGACACCCAAGGAAGGACAAACCACACAAAGAGGCCTATTCATGAATGGGTGTTGCCTAACTCAAAGTAAGAACTTGAAAAAAACTTAATTTAAAAGGGCCAAGGTTTCCCACTGTATCCTGGGCCATCTCCAGTTCTCCTGATCTATATCTGGCCACTGGAGGAGAAAGGGAGGCTGGTGACTTTGCAGAGCCCTCTGTCGCTCAGATCAAATTCAATTGTAAGTCATGTCATCATCTCTCTGACGTCATGGTCCTCTTCAAGAATGAAGGACAAACCATAACCACAACTGGATCCCCATAGCATGCACTGTCCATGGACACAAAATCATCTACCCCTGAGCTTACAGGCTAGTTAAGGTTGTCGTTGTCTTGTCCTTACTTGCATTATGATGGTCATAGAGGTAAGGAGTTGATCAGTAAAGGTTTCAGGGGATTAGATCAAGTGTCAGAGGCAGAACACAGGGTCCGTGTCAGAAACATGAGTATATACTACTACTGCAGTGGGAGAGCGAGTTCGAAGGGTAAAAGTTACCCAAGAGCCTGACTTGTTCCTCAATGGATGAAATTGTCATGAAAGCAAACAGAACCAAGCATTGTCAGGAGACTGGTTGATTGGGGTAGTAGGGGAATGGGGACTTGCTTATATCATAGCTGAAGGGGGAGTAACTTACAGAAATTTGCTATGACATAATCTTTGTGAAGAAGATTTGCACCTGCAATTACTGGATCTTCCAGGTGGCTATGGTGAAACAGCTATACTTTCACTCTCTGGGAGTCCCTTCATTATCATATTCATGAATATTAATGGGAGCTTTGACATCACATAAGTTACTATTGGGCAATCATTGTGCTCCCTTGGTCTTGGGAAGGTCTCTTGACCACAAGGAGGCTGGTGATAGGATGGGCCATGGAGTGGTGAGGTTGCCTGCTCAGTATATGGGAGAAGTAGTTGTCTGCTCAGCATATGGGGGAAGGGATAGGGCCTCATTGCTCTGGGGGAAAGGTAGGACCTTGCTGCTCCTACTGTACTATAATCAATAGCATCTGAGGAACAAGAGAATTGGCCTGGTCTGGGGATCAGGCAAGAAGAATGTAGGTTTAAGGTTTCCACAGAGCATGGAGAGTCTTACCTTTCTATTTGTATCCCCAGTTCTTACTACAGCTAATTTTACAAATGAGGAAACTGAGGCAAACAGGGTTAAGTGACTTGCCAAGGGTCACATAGCTAGCAAGTATCTGAGGCCAGATTTGAACTCAGGAAGATGCATCTTCCTAACTCCAGGCCTGGTATTGATTCATTCACATGAGGTTTTATATCTTTGAGGTTGACCTTGCTTTCCTGCTTCTTCTAAATAGGTTGTAGTTGAACAGCACCAAATCACTACTGGGGCATTACTCACAGAGTAAACAGCCAGACACGGTGTGGCCACCCACCATTCTTCACAGGCCCTGGTTCTCATTCAGGTTGGTCAGCATTGTCAGTGGAAGGTCCCAGCCAATCAAACAAACAAGCATTTATCAAGCAGTACATGTCAGACATCATGCCAAGTTCTGGAGATAAAGAAACAAAAGTGAAACAGCCCCCCTGTCCTCAAGGAAATGGTTTGTTGGTTCCAAGGTATGCTGACCTATGGCTGATATCCTTTCCTACCCCACTAAGTATAAAATGAATGTTGGACCCCTGGAGAAAGACCTTGGTCACCTCACCTCAATGAAGGGTTTGTTTTTGAGGCAATTGGGGTTAAGTGACTTGCCCAGGCTCACACAGCTAATAAGTCTCTGAGGCTGGATTTGAACTCAGGTCCTCCTGACTTCAGGGCAAGTTGGCGCTCTATGCGCTTCATCACCTAGCTGTCCCTAATTAAGGTTGAGAACAATGGGACTAAGCAATATTCCGGCTAGTGTGTTTCCAGATCCATGAAGCATAACATGGAAGGCTCCCAAATTTGGGGGTTACAGTTCCTAGTCTACCAGCCTCATTGCCTAAACAGTAGATTAGTGGGAAGCAGTACTAGGAACATTTGAGACACAATAGGGCCAAAGGAATTTCTTACTAGTCTGAGGTCAGGAGGTCTATCCTCCAGCAACTAGGTGGTGTCACATTCAAATCCAGCCTCAGACACTTAATAGCTATGTGACCTTGAGCAAGTCACCTGCCTCCTTGGGGCCTCAGTTTCCTCATCTTTAAAATGAAGGAGTTGGACTCAATAGCTTTTAAGGTCACTTCCATCTCTAAATCCATGATATATAAGGCACAAAAAATAAAATAAGCACATACAGTAAAGCAAAATGTTTGGAGCTTAGATATTGTGTTAATGTACACTGATTAGTATAGTCCCTAGCAATTTATGTGCTTAATAAATACTGATTGATTAGAAATTACCTTGGGCCCCTATGCCATCTATTCCATATGTCTCAAATGGTTCATCTGAAGTGGGCAGACTGAGGTGGTCCTCTGGTACCCAAGGAGGGTCAGGTGGAAGCTGGCAGCAGTCTTTGGTTTAGGGCAATCACACCTCATAAATGATTATCTGAGAGAGTAGGCAGGTCTAGGGATGTAAGTTGCCTTTTACCATTAGCAGCTGTGGGGTTATCTGAAACTTAGCCCCCCCAAAGAGACTGGAGATGAAGGTAGAAGAATATAGTTCCCTGCTAGGGTGGGTGCAAGGTCAGTCAATCAATTAAGCTATGTGCCAGCCACTGGACTAAGTGCTAGAGATACAAAGAAATACAAAAGATGGCCCTTGACATAAAAAGGCTCACAGTCTAATGGAGGGGACAACATGCAAACAACTATAAGCAAGCTATATGCAGGATAAATACTAAATGATCAACAGAGGGAAGGAATGAATGTTAAGGGGAATCATGAAAGTCTTCTCGTAGGAGGTGGGGTTTTAGCTGAGACTTGTATGAACTTCAGGGAATCTAAGACCAACCATTAAAATAGAGAGTGCGGCAGGAGCAAATAAGGGGAATAGGAAATTAGGATATGGGTGAGTCAAGGAGAGACTCAGAGACCAGAGGATTCAAGAAGCTCCATGCCTCTGTCAGTGGTTTAATGATAAGAGAAATTAGAAAGCAAAGTAGGGGAAAGGTCTTACCTTAAAGGGACTGAAGATGCCACTCAGAGAGGAAGAAGAAGGTCCCATTTGACTGATGCCCCAGGCTGCAGACTGTGATTCAGGGAAGCCTAAGAGCCTTTCTAAGATTCTTTCTAAGATCTAGGATTCTTTCACAGGAGGGAAGAGATGTGTGTCCCTTAAGTTCTCAAATATGTGAAAATGTTTTTTAATATTCTTTTTAAAGGTGGGGAAGGAGTGTGTATGTGTGTGTTTCTGTGTGGAGGGGATGTTGTTCATTTTTGTCAAACTTTTTTTTCTTTGTTGCAAAGGATAACTCTCTAGGAAATGAAGGGGAAGAGATAAATTGGGAAATATAAGTTATATAAATCTAAAATATCAATAAAATGTATTTTGAAAAATAAAAACATAATTAATTACCACAGGAAAACATATGAATAATCCTATTTGATCTCAGTTTTAGTAGAACCACATGAGCTCCCTTGGGTACCAGTTCCTTACTGGAGCCAATCCAAGAGCCAATCCTTTAGCCTTTGTCCTCAAGTCTTTCTTTATAACTTGGTTTTCTCTTTCTTTGTATATGCAGCACTTAGTACAGAGCTTAGAACATAATAAATAAGTCATATACTTGTTATCTGACTGACTTATTGAATTCCAATTCAATGTTCTGAGCCTCTTGACTTTCCATGGTACCAGAGTTTACTCATCTCCTTGAATTCAACAATCCACCACACTCGGTCCCTAATTATCTTTCCCCATCCTTCTTCCACCACCATCATAACTTGGTGCCTTGATTAGGCATTCTCTCCCCTTTTCCTTCCTGTTCCTCATACCCATAAACTTAATATTTTAAGAATATATTTTATAGAATTTATTTTCTAGAAAAAAATTTAAAACATCAGAAATAACACACCAAAGCAAGATAATTAAATGTGTATATAACATCAGACTGGCAGAGTTGACAAAAAGGAAAAATTACAAATGCTGGAGGGGCTGTGGGAAAACAGGTACATTAATACACTGTTGCTGGAACTATGAACTAGTCTAGCTATTCTGGAAAGGAACTATGTCTACAAAACTATTGAGCTGTGCATGCCCTTTGACTCAGTAATACTTCTACTAGATCTATACGGCCAAAGAATTCAAAGAAAGAGGAAAAGAGCCATTAGGTACAAAAACATTTGTAGCAACTCTTTTCATGGTGTCAAAGGATTGGAAGAGGCCCATCAGTTGAAGATGCCTGAACGTGTGGTATGTGAATGTGATAGAATACTGTTGTGTTGTAAGAAATGATGACAAGAAACCTGGGAAGACTTGTATGACCTAATGCAGAGTTAAGCGACCAAAAGCAGGGGAGCAACTTATAAAATAACAGCAATATTATAAAGACAAAAAACTCTGAAAGACTTGGGGACACTGATCAACACAGTGATTGGCCACAATTCCAAGAAGACTCAGGATGAAACACGCTACCCACCTCCAGATAGAGTGACTCAGAGTACAAATTCAGGCATATATAAATATATACATATATGGGAATATATCTATATATACACATAGGACATTGCTAATGTGGGATGTGGGGATTTGTTTTGTTTGTGCATTTTTGTAACTAGTTTTGTTTTTCTTACTTTCTCAACTTGGGAAGAGCAAATGGGAGGGAGAAAATTTGGAGCTGATAATAAAAATTGAGTTAAGAATGAATAAAAAATTAAAGTAGAACATGTAAAAATTTATATACTTACTCCCGAACTAAGTAGTCTTTGAAACTCCCTAAGATACTCAATCTAGCTAGAGCTCCCCAGACTACCGTGATTCTCTCCAGATGGTACGCAGATGAGATTTTTACATTTCACTCCAGAACACGCCACCACCACCAACAGTGAATTGGGATTCACCCGTAGGCTCTCTGGGCCAAACTCATCAGTACGTTCTATAATTCTAGGCTTACTCTGAGCCAATCAGGAAGCATCCTAATCACATGATCAATTTTTGTTGCACTATTTCTATTTCTATGTAATGACACAGCTAACAAGATATACGTCCTACCTCTACATAAAGCCAGATAGCGAATAGAAAGAACTAACAACCAGAATTCAATTTGTCCATCATCTCCAAAACAATACAACATCCTTACAAAAACATACGAAAGCTAATTCTACTGTCACGAAGTGTGGAATGGTTTTATTTTCGTTATGGTAGTTGATGAGGTATCTCTAGGGAAGGTCAGTTCCAATAAACATGATAAGCATGGACTTTGAGAGAAAAAAGCAGAGCTTCTCTCTGACTTCATCCCTAATGTTCCTTCCACAAGTAGAAGAACCAGACATTTTCCTTTTCCTTTTCAGAGAGGAGAACATATCGGTGCAGAAAAACAAGGATCTTCTTGTCAGGTAAGAAACTAGCCATGCAGTCCTTGGGGGAGGGAGAGGGGACAATCTGGGCTAATTATCACTCCCAGAGTCGTTGGGGGAACTCCTCCCTCTCAAACAAGAGATTTTCTAGATGTGATAGACTAAATCAGAGGCACGCAGTCTCTCTCACATCCTTTATTAGACTCCAATCTCTGTCTGATTCCTTTGCCTATCAGATTGCAGACCAATTTCCTCACCTGAAGGGAAAATCCTCTCTTTTACTCTCTGTTTCTTCACTAAACCAAATAGCAATGCCTGAAGAGCTTGAAATCCTTTTCCTTCAATGAACAGATTCATAGGGTCTGAATTGCTGAGGTTGTAGGTGTACTTGGAGGGAGACCTCATGCCCTAAATCTTTTAATGAGTAGATGTTCAATGAAATATTGGTTGATAAGTTGATTGATCCAGATCAATTAAATTCAGTTTATTTAATCAGATATTTATTAAATGCCTAGTGTCTAAAAGATATGTTGCTAGGTGCAGATGATTCAAAGACAAAAACAAAACTATCTTTTCCCTCAAAGTTTTTATGGGTAATATGACATACATACAATTTTTTGAGACCCAAGTAAGCTATCTCAAATTAGAAGTATTTTTAGAAAAAGCATCCACTCAAAACCATAACTCATGAGGTGCAACTGAAGTTTTTATTTTTTACGAGGCCAGAGACCACCACATCAGCTCAAACAAAAGTCATTTAATGTCAAACAGCAGAGTCTTAAGGGCCAAGGAAATATTTCTCTTATACATGTATGGAGTATACTGTCCCAAAACTTACCAGCCTACCAATGGGGAGGGCACATATGTAGAGAATATGAACGACCAGGGGACATATATGTGAAGGTACACAGAGAGCATACATGTAGCCAGGGAACCTGTATAAAAGGAAACACCCCAGGAGTGAAGACACACATTGGGACATGTGGGTGCAAATATGGATGGGGCAACTCATACCCACTGCAATTGTACTCTGGTGATGGCATCCAACTATTCTCTACTAGGTACTGGATATGTGTTTTCCATCTTTGCCATCTCTCCTGGCCCTGTGGTCACCCTAAACTGCTCTCCATCTGGTGATTTTCAGTCATTTTGCCTCTTCAGGACTATCTGCTGTTCTCTTCTCCCAATAGAGGAAGAAAATGCTGGGCATGTCAACTCTTTAGACCTCTCCATTCATAGAGAGGGCTAAAGTTATTTTAGTGTATAGTCTAGGGCAATGAGCCAAAATACTCAGCCTAGTAGCCAAAAAAAAAAAAAAACCAACAACAACAACAAACAACAGAAGCCTCAGGCAAAAATTTAGTCTATTCTTTTCACTGTCTTTTCCAGAAGCCAACTCAAAATCTTTGACCCCAACCAGCTACTTGACTTGAGACTAGAAATTTTCTTTTAGCTTCTGCCAATCTCCTAGTCTTAATCTGTATCTTAAGATTCACTTCACCAAAAAAAAAAAATCCGCAGGGATGAGGAGCCTTCCAGGCTCCCGTAATGTTGCTGTTGGACATGCAAATGAACCTGGGGTGAAAATAAATGAATAAGAGTATGTGCCCTTTTTCAACATTCCTTAACCTTCTGGCCAGCCCATGGGTACCAGCCTTTCTCCATATAAAACATGATACAAATTTGAAAATGAACAGTTCGAAGCAGAATTCCAAACAATAAGCTCTCAGAAAATTTGAGGAAAATGAAGGAAGTCTTCGTGAAGGAAGTAGCCCCTGAACTGACTGACTGTTGACAACAGTTAAGAAATCTAACAGAGCAGAAGAGAGAGTACATAGGTTGCAGAAAGAGGGAAGAAGGATGGATAAGCTGGAAATCCACAGAGGAGGAAGGTGGCAAGTTGATTTCAGCAAGCTACAGCTAGTAGTCCAACTTGGCAGCAAGTAAAATTAGTAAAGGAATGCAATGTAAAGTATAGATAGAAAAATATGTTGGAGCCAAATTGTAAAGATGCCACAAGAGGATAAGAAGGTTTTATTTTATCTGGGGGGTCCCCACTAAAGAGTTTTGAAATGGGAAGGATCATAGTCATGTCTATGCCTTAGAAAGATTATTTTGACAGTTGTATGAAGGATGGATTAGAGATTTGAAAGAGACATGAAGACCAATCAATAGACTGCCAAGTGAGTGTGATGAGGACATTAGGCAAAGGATAAATTCAAAGAATGTTGTAGAAGTTTATTGACAGACCAAGCAACTCATTGGAGAGTTAGGGAGAGGGAAGGGTCACAAATGATTGAAGGTCTCAAACATGAGTTGCTGAGAGAATGGTGGAAATAATGAAGCTTGGAAGAGATATGAGTGGAGAGATGAGTTTCATTTTGAATGTTTTGCATTTGTGTTATTAGTTGGACATGTCCTGTAGGAAATTAATTAGTAACAAGAAACTAGAACTCAAGAGAGAAAATTGAGCTTGATACGGAGATTTGGGAGCCATCTGTGTAGAGATGATAACTGAGCCTGTGGGAGTGAAGACCACAAAGGGAAAGAAGAGAAGACAGCCCACAACAGAGCCATGGGGGACACCAAAAGTTAGGGAGCAGGAGACAGATATTGAACCAGAAAAGAAAACTGAGAACCACTGATCCTTCAGGTGGGAGAGGCATGAGAGAGCTATGTCATGGAAGGCAAGGCAGGAGAGTTCATCCAGCAGGAGGGGGTGGTTAAAGTGATGATGGTCACTGAAAGGTCAAGGAAGATAAAGACTGAAAAGGTCATTGGATTAAGCAATTAAGAAGTTTCCAGTAGCTTTTGGGAGAGCAGTTTCAGTCAAGTGATAGAGTTGGAAGCCAGACTGAACTTACATCAGTATCTGCCAAGTTGAACAGCTATTGTAAAATGCCCATGAGCAGGCAGTAGGTAGCCTAAATGTTGCCACCCTAGACTGTACACCTTCAGATTGACATTAGTTCATCATCAGCCTCTTCTAGTAGGATGACCCATTTTAAAATTTAAAAAATGTCACAGACTCCCCCATGATAGAAATTGCAAAGAATCTGGCTGAATAAGAAGATAAATCATGACCCAAGGCTGCTATGAATTCACTAATGCTTTTGGAGCATTACCATCACCACAGCCTCTACATCTATTTAGAAAAGAATAGTACATATATGTGTGAGACAGTTCAGTCTACAGATGGTGTGTTCGCCTATTCATCATACTGAGTCACGCTGCATATTTTGTTGGAGCTAAATAAAGATCAACATGCCAATGCTTGCTGAACAGATGGATCCTTTGCCATAACTCCATGGCTCCCTAGGGATTCTACATGCACAGGTTGGGAAGCACTGTCAAAGATTCATAAAACATGAGTGTGATAGAGAGTTGAAACCATCCAGAGGTGGCATCTGGAGAGAGAAATATTCAAAAGGGATTGGTTCTCCAATTACTCCCATGAGTCATTCTTTCCCCGTTTTTTGAAAGAGTCTTCTTAATAAGCAGCAATGTTGACAAATTTGTCTTTCCTTTTTTTCAAATTATTCAATAGTATGCTACAATTTTCAAAACTCTTTCTCATATGTTGTCTCCTTGAATCCTCACAGCATCCCTGTGATGCAGGAAGAGCAGGAATTCTTACCTCCATTTTAAAGATGGAGAAACTTTTGAGTTATTCCCCCAAGGCCATGTGTCTATGACTTTCAGTGCCAGAGAGGTTCATGATCCTACCCTACTCTACCCATAACCCATCAAAGACCAGGATCTTCTCCTCCAGTTAAATTTAATGTCTGTTTATTGGATTCCAACTCAGGGTTAAAGGCCAAAAGCAAAAATTCATTCCTCATGTAGGGCAATTAACTCCACCCTCTTCTCTGGTCCCCAGATAGCTATCTCTCCTGTATATATCGCTCCAGTCATGAAACCAGGAAACACTTTATAGAAAAGGTACAAATATAACTCTCTTTCATGCTTCATCCAAACTGACCTACTTGCTATTTCCCAGACAGGACATTCCATTTCTCATTTCTATGTGTTTGAACAGGCCATCTGTCCCCCATGCCTACAATGCATTCCTTCCTCACTTCAACCTCTTAGGATCCTTAGCTTCCTTCAAGACTCAGCACACATGCTACCTTCAACAGAAGGCCTTTCCTAATTTCCTCCCTGTACCCCTGAAATTGTTTTGCTTTGTCTATATATCTGTTATCCATCCTCCCCACCACCACCAACACACTTGCACAATAGAATATAAACACCTTGATGAACTGTTTTGGTTTTTCCTTGTATCTGTCTCTAGCACCTAAGATAATTCCCGGCACATAGTAGGAGCCTAATAAATGATTATTGAATGAATGAATAAGTTGCATTTAACCTAGCCCTTGATGAATGAGAAGGATTTCCGTAGTCAGGGATTGTGGAAGGACATTTCAAGCAGATAGAATGGTGTAAGTCCTCTCCAGAGACAGGTGGTAGAACCATACTATTGGATTGAAGCCTTAGAAATCTGTGGATGTATTACTGTCCCCAATCTTATGATTTACGGTGCAGAGAACCAATCTTATGATTTACTCGCTCCTATCCAGCCTCACCCATAGCCATTCCATGTCTGTTACCTAACTGCTAGGTTGTGTGTGTGTGTTTTTTTATCCACTAATCACAGTGCACGATGAGCAGCCAGCCTCCAAAGGACATGTCTGAGACCCACAACGGCCCTCTGTTGCTAGACCCTCTCTCTGCTAGATGCAGACTTTATGAGTTAGAGTTCATGGGTCCAACATGGACCCCACGTTCCCCCGACATCCACTCAGGTCTTCCCCTCTTGGAAATGCCAGAAGAAAAGGTACACGGGACAATTCTTATATGACTGGTGGGTGGGATAGGATGGTTGGACTCAATATGGGTGGATGTTCCGGTTTCACCTGAAGACATGGTTAGGAAAAGATGGGAGACAGGCAGGTCACCCCTAGCAATATATCATAGAATCATATGGTATTTGAACTGTTAAAAGGGACCTTTGAGATAATCTAGCTCAACCGCCTTATTTTACAGAGGAGAGTGACTTGCCCAAGTTCAGATAGCAAGTTACTGACATAGCTAGTATGGCTAAGCAGTAGCCAAGGAACTCACTTCAGATAGCCAGACTGGAGATCATTTGCTAAAAAGTTCTAAGAATGTCTTGTGGCACACCTGCCTTTCATCCCACCCCACCCCCTCCCTAGGGCCCCAAAAAATGAAAGCAGTTAGTTAAAAAGAAAAAAAAACATCAAAATTGCTGCCCTGGGCCAGCCCCATGGTCCTTTTGTCCAAGATTCTCTGGTTAGGGCCCTAAGGAAGTACCGAGGGAAGGGTAGTGAGAGGTTGTGATGGTTTCTTTGATGTAGACATTAAAAATGGGCAGCATGCTCCAGTCATCTCCAGCTTCCTTTGATAATGCATCATTTATCTAAACTAGTAGAACTCATAACCACTTATCTCTGAAGACTCATTGTTAAGCCCCTTGACCAAAAGAAGTATCTGACTCCTGTCTGCCCTGTGGAGCTGGACATAACAGAGCAGATGAGAATATTCTAATATAGGAATTTGATGTCTCAAAAAGCCACCAGGGTCCCATTAGAGAGCTGGGGGAGGTGGGATGGACAGCCTGAGAATGATTGACCTAACATGTTACTGAATGTAGATAAATTTTTATTTCATAATGTACCATCTCTCAGGGACAACGAGTTTTGCACACTTCATGCTGTCTGAAGAAGGGTGTCCCCTTTGTCCTATCATGCCTAGACACGTGAAAAAAGCCTCAGTCCTCTTCTCCATCTCCTTTATGTGTTTGTTGACTCCAATCCTATTTCCTTTCAAACTTTATGTCTCTACACTGAAGAGTCTTCTTAGCACAGAAAGAAATGGAGGCAGAATGACACAGTAGAATGAGCACTAGACTTTGGAGTCAAGAGACCTAGATCCTAGACCTGGCTCTGCCATTACCTAGCTATGTGACAGTATTCAAATACATCTATGATCTTTTTATGAATGTTCCCTTCAACAATGCAGATAGCAACCTTGTGACATCATAGTCATCAACATAAGGACCTCAGTTTTCTTACCTACAAAATGGGGGTGAAGGGCAGCCTTGAAACGAGGAAGTCCTGGTTTCAGGTTCCACCTCTGATATCTACTGGATATGTGACTCTGGGCAAGTGACTCAAGCTCTCAATGACACCCTAAACCAGTGAAATCACAAATTCAGTAAAAAAATAATTAAAATGGCTTAACTAGATAATCTCTAAGGTCCCTTTCATTTCTGAGAGGCTATAGTTCTCAGGCAGCAGTCTTTGCTACTTGACCATTTGGGAAAGGTTGTTTACTAAGTAACAGCCTGAAAGACTGAGTGTGGCTTCCCAAGGTGCCTCAGGTGGCCCAGATGCTCCCAAGACACCTACTGGCCCCCCTGGAAATGCCAGAGGAAAAGGTACACAGCTCAGCTCTTCTATGACTTGTGGTTGGGAAAGAAGGGTTGGGTTAATAAGGGAGGAGGCTGAGGAATGGTGATGAGAGCTCTAGGAGTGGCTATCTGTGGATAGCTCCACCTAGGATTGACCTCACAGGCAGCTAGTTTACTTATTATTCTCTACGATGGGGAAAAAAATAATGGCCCTTACCATTTCCCAAAATCCCCACCATGAGAGACTCCTTTGCATTGAGTGATATTCTCCAGAAGGCTCCTATGAAAAATATAAATAGAACAATAATATAGCTCGTTTATGTTTTTCAGACTCCTTAGCTTCCATCTAACAGAGAGCAGGTCATTGAGGGATTACCCAGAAGGAAAAAGTTTGATGAAGGAGAGGTTGGGAAAGATCTGGCTAAGGGGACATCAGCCTGAGCGGGGCACAGGACAGCCAGGGAAACAATGTAACGGCTTACGTATGTGCATGTGTGCATTTGTGGATAGTGGAGAACAGAAGAATAAAATCAAACTTCTCCAGAGTATCCCTATTTTATCTCCAGCCCTTCCTGATCCTTCATCTGAGGCCAAATAGCGTCAATCCCCAAATGATAATCCCTATCCCGTCCCCCACTATCTCCAGAAACATCAAATTAGTAACATTGTTTGGTGCCTTTTCTCAACTTTCTCCTCACCCCAAAAGGGTGTCCGGTCAGCCATGGAGGATGGTCCCATGTTGAAAATTGAAAAACCCAGGAGAGAGAGGAGAGAAAGTGCTGCAGCCCGTCAGAACCCAGCCGTCAGTGGCAGCAGCATCAGCCTCTTCACGGCAATGGGCTACCTCACTGGTGAGATGAAGGAGTGCAGCAGCTGGATCAAAGGTAAGGCGAGCCAAAGAGCATCAGAGTGAGACCTTGGCCCAGAGGACCTCCTTCATCCTCCAAGCAAGCTCTTTCCAAGGGCAGGTCACATTTCCCAGTAACAGAGGAAGGGAGGTGATCTCTTCCTTCCAGCACCAGCAGACTTAATCACAGATGTTCTCATCACCCCCCTCCCTCACCATCACACAAAGATAGACATATACTCTAGCTTTGGGGAAAATAGGGGAATGATGCATCCTACAAACCTTGGAATTATGTAGATCCAGTATAGTTTCATCATTGATCATGTTTGAATATTATATAATCATTAATTTAAAGCTGGAAGGGAGCTTAAAGATAACCTAATCTAACATCCTTCACTTTACTATTGAGAAAACAGCCTCAAAGGAAGGGAAATGACTTCCCTAAGGTCACTTCGGTAGTGTGCTCCCATTCCCATCTACCCATTGCTTAAAAGAGCCAGGAGTCATCAACTACAATTCTTTTTGTAAGATGGAGGACCAACATGCTTTACCACTTACTTTACCATTACTCTCTTCAAATTTTCAAGCATTGCTATCTGACCTCTCACTGCATCTTAAGAACCCTTGAACCTTGGAACTTGTCATTTATCATCTTCCTTTCCATTAAACTCTTGTGTAGTTGAGTGACTTGAGATTTATGCTTGCCTTAGCCCACTAACTAGCTGTGCAACCTTAGGCAAATGTACCTCTATGAACCTGTTCCTACATCTGACTTAGATAAACTCTAAGATCCTTTCTAGCTTTAACCCTCCTTGGTTCTATAAATCTGCATCGATGCTCTTTAATTCTATGAAATTATGAATTGGTGGGAACCTTAGCTTCCATTTAGTTGAAAGCTTTTTAACCTAGGGTTTGTGAACTTTCTATAACTGTATTTCAATATAATTCATTTCTTTTATAATGTAATTATATCTTATACATTTTAATAATAACATCAATCTGAGAAGGCACCACTGGCTTCACTAGACTGTCCCTTCTATATACTTGGTTGTGATCTGCGCTTAACATTTGATTACTTGTTTTTAAGTCTTTTTTAGGCCAAGCCAGCATGATGCTAATCATTTAGTTATTACAATCATTTTAGGTCCATATTTTTATTGGATCTGTCCCTTCCTTGTATTTTCCATCTTCTCCCTCCTTCCCAACTTTCTCATTTAAAGAAAAACAAGTATCTGGTATAGGAAATTTATTCTGGAGTCCTTCTTACCCTCCTAGCAAATTCTATACTCAAATTCTCTATTTGAGACTGCCTTGAAAATCAAACCAGCAGGTAGTTTAGAGTGTCTTTCTGTCTTTAGACCCTGCTGTGTGATTTTCATTAGGCCACCTGTTTGACTTCCCTGAAGCCCAGGACCAATGCTGATTTCCCTCCTTGGGTAAAGCAGATTTTTTTCCTGTTATTTAATTCTCTACTCAACACTCTTTTCCCTCCAGGTGACTCTCTTTCTTGCCCAAATCCTAGCTCACAATTAAGTTATACAGTACTGCAGAGAAAAATATACTTTCTTTCTTCCCCTAACCATTGTCTCAATAGATCTCCCTTGAAATGTCCATAGGACATTTTCATCAACTGAGTCAATGACTAGAACCTCAAAACTTGACACCCTATGGATGGAATGCTAGGCTATATTTTCCTCAGCACCTGATAAGGCAGCATTCATAATGGTTTTAACTAGCATTTCTATAGGGCTTTGAGATTTACAAAATTCTTTCCTCACAACCTTGTAAGGTAGGTAGCACAAGTATTATTAACCCCATTTGTGGTGTTAATATGATTAAAGATCTTTTCTGACCATTAATCCCATTAACAAGTCTCAGATGGAGCTAGTTAAGGGAAGCTTGATTAGGAGAGGTTTGTTTGTAGGAAGGCCCAGACCCCTTTTGCTAATTAAATCACAAGGGTTGTGAAGCCCTGGAATCTAAAAAGGGTATATATACTCTGAGAGTAGCCATTAAGCTCTCTCTCAGAACTGTGGGAGGAGAGGACACAGGCAAACAGACAGCTAAGATTTGTGAGTGAGTGTTTATGGGAAGGCCTCAGCAGAGGGGAAGGTTATGGGATGACTTGACTCCCTGCTATGATATCGTGTTTTAAGTTCCTTGCTGTTATGATAAAGTAGACTTACTGGTTTGGGGATATAATTGCTGCTATGTTGAATTGGAGTTATCGGTTTGGGGATTTGATCCTCTGGTGTCTGAATAAATGTTTTACTTCTGTCTTCTAAATGGAGAGTCTCTTATATTCTTCAGTACAGAACTATATAGGCACATTCATGGTCACCATCGATATTGTAACATTTGCCTTACTGATACACCTGAGACCTGTTAATGGGATTAATGGGTGGGGGGAAGATCTTTAATCACATTAACACCATACCATTTTACACTTGAGGAAAGTGAAACTCATGAGGAAAACACTTGATAGGCTTGTGAATTCCCTGTACTCAGCTCAGCTTCCAGTAGCAGGGATATGTAACTATAGAGAGAAATATGAGATCGACCTCAGTGCCTTGGCCATATGGATCTCTTTCAGATAAGCCACTGGCTGTCCAGTTCATTGACTGGGTCCTGAGGGGGACAGCACAGGTGATGTTTGTAAATAACCCAGTCAGCGGAATCATCATCTTCATTGGACTCCTCATCCAGAATCCCTGGTGGACAATCACTGGAGCCCTGGGTGCTGTAGTTTCTACATTGACAGCCCTCGCCTTGAATCAAGACAGGTAAATCCCTTCCTGTGGCTGGCTGGACAAAAGGGAAGAGTTATTTATTTTTCTTGACACCTGACCATGTCTAACCAATGACATGTTTACAGAATAAGTCCTATATGTCCCATACTGTGCCAAGAATTGTGGAATACAGACTTACAAGACATAAGACCTGCCTTCAAAGAGTTTCTTTTTTAATCTAGCCAGATTAAAAAAATGCTACCATGAGAAACACTGAACAATAGAAGATAGCCAAGTATTGAACTGTATAATGTAGGCAATATGTGCTATAGAGTGCCAAATAGGGCTAGAATGTGTGAGAGAAGCTGGTGGATTGAGAGACTGAGTAGATGGTAGCAGAGTAGGGGTCTTTTAGTCAGGAGACCCAAGTTCAAATCCCTGTTCTGAAGCCTATGAGCTATGGGTCATAAGCCTAATTTCCCCCATATTTAAAATAAGAATAATAACACATGTACTACCTATCTCACCAGGTTCCTGTGAGGAAAATGCTATCTAAACCTATAAATGTTTACTATGAAAAGTGGAAAGAATAGGGAGGGCATTCCAGGAGGGGAAAAGGAACAGCATTAAGAAATCAGAGTGGTGAGAATGAAGGAATGTCTATGGGAACAGTGAGCAGACTTTCCTGACCAATGCAGAAGGCCTGTGTTGGGGGCAGGGGGAGGGTCAGGTGGGAACACATAACATGTGCAATGACCCAGAGGTCATTTTTTTTGTCTGACCAGAAGACGTAGGGAGTTGGTGAAGCTGAAATATGAGGTTTCAGGATCAGTTGTGTTATAACTAAGATTGCTAGGACCATCAGGCATGTCTCACATCTCAGATTCCATGGATGCAACTCCATGGAGAAATTACTCTAGAGCTCTAACCCTAATTTTTAAAAGAGGCCACTGCCATACTTATTCTTTATGCCACAGGATCAACAGCTTCCCTGAAGATGCCTTTAGAGCATCGTATCAAACTAAAATAGAAAGACAGGCCACTAATCTGTACATAAGGATCCCTGCCAGTTGCATATTGACTTAATTTTAAAATGTAATATTATCTGTTTAGGGGCAGCTAAGTGGCACCATAGTACACAGAGTGCAGAGCTTAGAATCAAGAAGACTGGTCTTCCTGAGTTCAAATCTAACCTCAGATACTTACTAGCTATGTGGTCCTGAGGAAGTCACTTAATCCTGTTTGCCTCAGTTTCCTCATCTGTAAAATGAGCTGGAGTAGGAAATAGCAAACCACTCCAGTATCTCTGCCAAGAAAATCCTAAATGGGGTCACAAAGAGTCAGACATAACTAAAGTGACTCAACAAAATGATGTTTTATTGTATTTTTATTTATTTTGTTAAATATTTCCCAGTTACATTCTAATCTGGTTCAGGTGGCACTAGGGAGTGTTGTGGGCATTTGCAGCCAGAAGGCTACGTGTCTGACACCTCTGCTGTAGAGCATAATAGATTGGAGCTCAGAGAATCCAATATGATGAAGGGTTCTGTATTAAGTATTTTACTACAGGTAAAAGACTTTGGCCATGGACCTTATCCCTAAGAGGGAACATGTCATCACAGGACCAAGTGCTAGGAGAGACCTGAGAGATTATCTGGTGATTATTTCCAGGGGTGGGGAACCTTCGGTCTCAAGGCCACATGTGGCCCTCTAGGTTCTCAAGTGCCGCCCTTTCACCGAATCCAAACTTCACAGAACAAATCCCCTTAATAAAAGGATTTGTTTTGTAAAACTTGGACTCCGTCAAAAGGGCATACCCAAGGCCTTGAGGCCACAGGTTCCCCACCTCTGAACCCCTTCATTTTCCAGAAAAGGAAACTGCCTCTCAGTAAACATGAGTGACTTGCCCAAGGTCAAACTGGAAACCAGAAAGTCTTTGAACCTATTTCTTCTTATTCTAGAACCTATGTGCTCTTGCCACTACACCACACCATCAGTCACAACCATTCACTAAATACTGACTATAGGCCAGGCATTGGGCTAAGTGCGGAGAACATGTTAGTACCAAGTGTTTCATCATCTGTGGCCAGTTCTTAGACACAAGCCTTCCTCTCTCTCCCCTTGGCATAAATCAGTCAAGGCACTCAGCTAGGTACTGGGGACTCAAAGACTAAATAAATAAATGACTGAGTAGATAGACAGACAGACAGACAGATAGATAGATAGATAGATAGATAGATAGATAGATAGATATAAATAAATAATCCCCGCTCTTGGAGTGTTTATATTCTGTTGGAATGACAAGATATAAGTTTATACAGAACAAAACCAAAATTAATACAAAATTATTAAGTACAAGATGGTTAGGGAAAGAAGGCTATGGTCCTCTTGACCCTGAGGTCTTGACCCTGAGGGGTTCAGGAAAGGCTTCATGTTGAAGGTGATTCTTGAGCTGCATCTTTAAAAAGTGAAGGATTCTGTGAGGCAGAGATGAGCAAAACACGTATTCCTGGAATGAGGAATGGCCAGCACAAAGACACAGAAATGAGAGATGGAAGGTCATCTTTGCGGAGCAGAGAGAAGGCCATTTTATCTGGATGATATAGTGTAGGAAGGGGAGTAATATATCATGGAGCCACAAAGATAGGTTGGGTTGTAAAAAGTTTATATTTTATTCTAAGGGCAATTAGGGAACCAGTAGACTTTATTGAGCAGAGTAGTGACATAGTCAGATCTAGGCTTAAAGAAATTCACTCTGGCAGTTGTGTGGAGGATGAATTGGAATGGGAAGAGACTTGAGGCAGGGAAACCAATTTGGAGGACATTGCAATAGTCCAAATGAGAAGTGATGAACTAAGATGGTGACTGTATGAGTATGGAGAAGGGGTCAGTCATGAGGAGGAGTAATGTTGAAATTATGAACCTGGGGAGACTGCAAAACTAATGGCAACCTTAGCAAAAATAAGGAAATTCATATGAAGAGAATGGGATTTGAGAGAAAAGATTATGGGTCTTGTTTTAGGCATGTTGAGTTTGAGTTGTTTCCATGCGATTCACTTTGAAAATTTCTGAAAAAGCATTTCATGATTGGATCTCAAGAGAGAGTCAAAGGCTAGATATATAGATTTATAAATCTTTTATATAGAGAAAACAATCGAAGGGGGCTAATGAGATTAGTAAGAGATAGGCTGTTGAGAGAGAATATGTGAAGAATATAAGAGAATATAAAAATATCCTCAAGATGGAGCCTTGGGGAATATACACAGTTAAGGTGTATAATATGGATAAGCCAGTAAAAAAGACTGAGAAGGAAGGATGAGACGGGTACTATAGGAGAACAAGTAGAGATTAATTTCATGAAAGCTCGGGGAGGAGAGAATATCCGCGAGGAGAGGCTAGTCAACCATGTCCACTGCAGCAAAGAGCTCAAAATAAGGACTGAGAAAAGATCATCAGATTTAGTATTTAAGAGGCTGCTGGTGTCTATGGAAAGAGAAGTTTCAGTTGAGTGATGAGGTCAGAGATCAGAATGAAAAATGTTGAGGAGTGAGAAATAAGAGAATAGAGGCAACTAAAATGTTTTGGTTTGGCTGAGAAAGGGGGAGGCTATATAGGATGACAGCTTGTGTGGATGGTAGAGTCGAGTGTAATTTGGTTTTTTGGTTTTTTTTAAAGATAGGGAGGAGGTATGAGCATGGTTGAAGGCAGTAGGAATTACTGAAAGGAACTAGTACTTAGGGATTGATTAGATTGGATAGACTGAAGGAGGGAGAGAAAAAATAGGGAGGAAGGATTATTGGGGGTAAAATTTTATAGAGAAGAGAGGATCAAGAGTATATATAGTAAGTTTGGCTTTGGCAAGAAGGGTCATCCTATTATCAGAAACTGGAGGAAATGAGAAGAGGATAGGGGATGATGACAAGGAGTTTTGAGATGAAAAGGGGAGTTTGATGTAAATGGCCCCAATTTTCTCAGTAAAGTAAGAGGGGTTATCCTCAGCTGGGGGTGGGGGAAAGATGTGAAAGACTAAAGGAGAGAAGAAAAGTCTTGGCAATTTTCTGGGGAGGGTGGGATAGGAATCAATTAGAAAAGGATAAAAGGATTGCTATAAAAGGACCAGTTTAAATAACATACATTTGTAGTATATTCCAACTCTGTTTAGCAGTAGGTGAGTAGGGGCAGAGTGGTGGGAATAGCTCAGAGCTGGAGTTTTGCAACAGATAGTCATCAAGGTCACAAGGGCATGTTCCCAATTCTCTGTACTTTACCGGCGATGAAGTCTGAGTACCACCCTCTATAGCTAGTCTAATTTCTGTGTCCTATCATTCCTCCTACATTCAGCTGTCCCCGCACCACCCCCCCAAGTCTGCATGCGTATTCCTGTCTCCATAACTTTTACTCATTCACTTCCCCTTTTATGGAATGCTTTCTCCCCACCCCTCACTCCTTTTCTAACTTTGCTCTGTGTGTCAAGTTCCATTTTTTTCCATAGTCTTTCCTGACCCCTCTCTGGATTTCCCTACCTTCTTTACTTAATGTCACAGAGTTTAGCATTAAATTATCCTTGAATTAGATCAAGGGTCTCCTCTCTTCGGTTATCCTATAAATACCTTGAGGGCAGAGAGCCTTTCTCACCCTGGTTCTGAACCCATAGGAGGTCCCCAATTGATTTGCCAATAGCTAGTCCTTTACCAGAAGTAGCAAAATTCTAGACCCCATTTGATATGTCTGAGCACATGTCCAGGTCATTATCAATAAGTTATGGCTTCCTTATATAATTGGGTCAGATAACCACCCAAAAGTAGCCTAGAGAAATCTCAACATGTCAGGCCACTAGACCAAGTTTCTAGGGACAATCAGACACTGAGGTTCTCTCCCATCTCCAAAACTCTGAAAAATCAGAAGTGTTGGGTTCCCCGGGGCCCAGTGGTCCAGTGACTCAATTCCTTCTGGAGAAGTCCCCACCAAACTCATCTCCCAAACACCCACAACTTACACTCTTGTATGTTAACCAGGGCACAGGCAATAGATTTCTAGGAATAGTGAGCACTTCCTTGGAGAAAAGATTTTACGGAAGTGGAACTAGCGGGGCAAGAATATTAAGGCCAAAAACATCTGCAAGAATGTAATTTGGATGAAGTTACTACCAACATCAGATATCTTTGTAATAAACATTGTATAGACATTTTTCCTGAGAAGTGAACCACACAATGGAACATGCCCTAGGCCAGTATCTCTCCAAGGACAGCCCTACCCAGAGTTACTAGGATAATTAAGAATATGGTCTTTATACAAAAAAAAAAATTTTTGAAAGAATATAGCATTTAAAGCTGGGGCAGGGAATGAGGTTCCTCAAACTGGACATAAAAAGACAATGGATTCAGACTTAGGAGAGGGAAAGGAATAAGCAGGCACTATGCTAAGCACTTTACAAATATTATCTCGTCACGACAAACATGGGAGGTGGATAGTATTATCATTCCCATTTGACAGTTGAGGAAACTGAGGCAAGTTAAATTTTTGCCCAGAGTCACACAGCTAGTACCTGAAGCTGGATTTGTTCTCAGATATTCCTGACTCCCAACTCAGCTATCTACCTATTGCACCATCTAGCATTTGATTTGCTAGCTTAGTGTCTACCAAACCTCTGTCCTTCTTCTCCAGCATAATATTGAGATTATGCATTTGTATGCATGTGCAATGACTTTATACACATGAATGCTGGGAAATAAAGGAAAGAAACAAATAGCCCTCACTCTTCCAACAATCCCCAAACATTCATATTTAACTTGGGACTGCACTCAGACATCCTCATCTTCTGTGCTAGGACTCAGTGTTTCTACACTGGCAACACAATATCTAGGCGCATGGTACTTGGGGGCAAGAGAAAGAGGTAGAGAAGAGGGAAACAGCCCCAAAACAATATAGAAACAGAAAGCAAACTCATAATAAACAAAAATGGTAGAATATTAAACAAATCAGGCAGTTAGGTGGTACAGGGAATAGAGCACCAGGCCTGGAACAAGGAAGCAAGCAAGTCATTTCACCCTTGCCTCAGTTTCCCCATCTGTAAAATGGAGATACCACCCCCCCAAAGTTGTTGTGAAGGTCAAGTTATTTAATAATTGTAAAGCATTTAGCACAGTGCCTGGCACATAGTAAGCATTATGTAAATGTTAGCTATTATGATTATCTAGAAGACAGCTGGGTGCTCTGTGAGTTTTCTGGATTGACTCAGTTCAGTCATTTTACTTGCCTAACTAACAAAGTCGGAGGACTTTGACAAGGATGGAAAATAAAATTACGTAAGTAAAAGTGCTCTATTAATGCAAGTAGTTATTATTTTCATCACCAGTAATTATGCTGAAATTCATCCTGTAGGAGTAGTGAAAACTAGAAAGCTAAAGAATTGCTTGGAGCAGTTCAACTCCACAAATATTTACTAAAAAGTTTAAAATAAAAACAAGGATAATCAATATTAGGCTGATCAGTGAGAAAGAAAGATTTCAGAGCTTCTGCTGCATCCAATTTCAGGGTTAGGGGGTACAGGGGAGAGAACACCGGACCTGCTTTAAGGAAGACAACCTGAGTTCAAATCCTGCTTTAGACACTTTACTTTGTGTGACCCTGGACAAGTCAGGTAATCTTTGTCTGCCTCACTTTCCTCATCTCCAAAAATGGTAGTAATAATAGCGCCTACCTCCCAGGGTTGTTGTGAGGATAGAATGAGATATTTGTGAAGCACTTTGTAAATTTTAAAGCACCTTATACAAGCTATTATTAGTGTTTATTATTATTATTATCATTTGTCCCAAAGGTCTGCCATTGCCTCAGGACTACATGGGTACAACGGTATCCTGGTGGGACTACTGATGGCTGTCTTCTCAGACAAACTAGACTACTACTGGTGGCTTCTATTTCCAGTTACCTTTACCTCCATGACATGGTAAGGAATACTCACGCTCTTAACTCATACATAGATCTCCCCTGAGGCCTAAGCCAGAGAACCTTGACCTATTCATTCTTCAGCAAGGGAGTCAGGGGTGATGATATTTCCTTTGCTTAGGTCCCCAACTCCCATGAGGATGGAGCCAATGTATGTGCCAGTGATGTAGGCCAGATAACAGGATTTGAAAGAACATAGCTGGTGGGCCCATGGGCACAGGTCACACCATGACACAAAAGGGTAACTAGGACATCATGCCAAGGTCAAACCAAAGAGTACAGTGGATTAAACAAACTCAGAAGGTGAGATGAAGACATGAAACAGAGGCCAGACCAGTAGGCCAAAGTCTGGAGGTGGTCAGCACAGTTGGTATGAGGTATTAGAGAATGGAAGTTTGTCTCATACAAATTTTCTGCTTGAAATAGCATTACTCTATGGGTAAGGTATAGTGGTCACACTCACCTCCCTTAACTCTACTCAGTACAACTCATGTCCTAGGGTTATGAAAAGACTCTGGGCTTACACAAACCAGAATCAGTCCAGGCTGCTAAACCCCTATAAGGGTCTCTCTATATCTTTGGCTAATCCTCTCCACCTAGAATTACTCCAGCAAAACCCTCCAAATATATTCATGGGACAACTCATATCTAGGATATCCCAAATGTAGGTAACAGAGCCCCCAACACTTGAAAGCAAATGGAGTTGTGTATAACACAATCTTGATTTCACCCCATAGAAAAGATATAAATGATTCATTAGAGCCTGCATCAAGGTACAGAAGTGCAGTAAAAAGAGTTCTAGATTTCATGTTAAGGGACATCAATTCAAATGCTGCCTCTCCCATTTGTTATCTATCGTGACATTGAGGTATTTAGGTGGCACTCGTCCTGGAGTCAGGAAGACCTGAGTTCAAATCTGACCTTAGATATTTACTAGCTGTGTGACCCTAAGCATTTAAGCTCTGCCTGCCTCAGCTTCCTCAGATGTAAAATTTGGGTGCTAATAGCACCTACCTCTTAGTATTGTTATGAAAATCAAAGGAGCTAATATTTTTAAAGCACTTAGCACAGTACATGGCTCATAGTAGGTGCTAAATAAGTGCTTATTCACTCTCCCTTCCCCCTAACAATCTCTAAAGGCTGTCAATCAACAGACTTAAAGTTTCAGACCAGGCTCTATCATTGCCTTACTGTGTGATCTTAGACAAGGCTGACTTTACTGTGCTTTCAGTTGTCTCACATGCGCAATGGGGATTATGATCACAGAGCTTTGCATAACTCACAGAATTCTTGTAATGCTAAAAAAAAAAAAAGAAAAGAAAAGAAAAAAGAAAGAAAAAGAAAAAAGATAACACATATTATTTTCATCATTACTATTAATTATTCCTAAAATCTGTTCTGTGGAACTAGTGAAAATAAGGTAATTGAAAACCTCCTCATAGTCAGGACAGAGATTATTTGGAGCAATTTAATTCAACAAACATTTATTTAGTAAGAACTTTTGGGCACTTTGCAAACATTATCTCAATTGATCCTCACGGCAACCTGAAAAGTAAGTACTATTATTATCCCTGCTTGACAAATGAAGAAACTGAGGCAGGTAGAAGTTAAGTGACTTGTCCAGGGTCTCACAGCTAGTAAATGTCTAAGGCTGGTTTTGATCTCAGGTCTTCCCGGCTAAGGTACTTTGTCACTGATACAGACCTTGTTTGCAGTAAGGCTACTAATTTAGGATGCCCACAGCACCTAATAGACTACTGGAGCTAAAGCAGATGCTCAATACATACTTACTGGTTGATTGATATACTGTTGTTGTTCAGTTGTTTCAGTCATATCCAGCTTTTTGTGACCCCATTTGAGGTTTTCTTGGCCAAGCGACTAAAGTAGCCTACCATGTCCTTCTGCAACTCATTTTACAGATGAGGAAACTGAGGCAAACAAAGTTAAATGGCTTGACCAAGATCACACAGCTAGTAAGTGTATAGGGCTGGATTTGAATTCAGGTCTTCCTGATTTCAGGCCTGGCACTCTATCAGCCATGCCACCTAGCTGCCCAGATTGATGTACTGACGGGAATTATTAGCCACAGGATAATTGAGAGCTCCCTATTTCTAGGCAGTAACAAAAGGAAGACCATAGAATAAGAGATCATTAGAATAAAAAAGGTTTCAGATGTTATCCAGGTCCCACACATCTGGTAAGAAAAGGGCACAGGTCAAAAGAATGACCAGAACCCCTAGTGAGGTCAAGCCAAGGAGTTCATTGGATAAAACAAATTCAGAATATGAGGCAAAGTCATGAAATCAAGACCAGAACAGCAGTGCAAAGTCTGAAGGAAGTCATTCTACAGATAAGAACTTAAGTCCAGAGAAGGGAAGTTATTCACCCTGGCCACATAGCTGCTTAGGGGAAGGACTGGAACTAGAAAATCCCTATCTCCTGGTCTAGTGTGTGCCTTTTATCAGTATACCATCCCTGCTCCCAGTCAGTTCCAAGGAGAATAATTTATGTTTCATATCTCCAAAAAGGAGATCTCTTTTATTTCCTTCTTATGAGGCTTTTAAAACAAATTGGCTTAACTTGGCTTGAATAATATTTAATAACTGTCTAGAAGCACTTCAAAATATGTTATAACATTTAATATCCTGAGTTAATTACTTTGCCTTTCAAAGCTTTCTTATCCTGCCCAGGAAAAAAATAGGTGAATACTGATGTCTGTGAGAATCTTCTTAAAGGCTTTCACATCCAAGGGTATGGAAAAAAAAAAGGGGGACCTGTGTAAATCTTAATGTTTGTACATGAAGAAAACAGACGTAAATAGACCAATTATTCACTTGTCATTTCCGCTAAATCTCCTTTTTTAGTACTTCCTCTACCTCAGGCACCAGTGTTTTTCAGGATGTGCTTTATCCCACCTGTTAGGAAAGAAAATAATAAAAATAAACTAATTCATACTAAGATGCCAAGGACTTCTTGCATTTTATCTCCAATGGAGGCTTATATTTCAGAAGGGAATACCTAGAGAGGGAAAGTTTAATTCAATAAAATGAATTTTACTGGTGAAATTCCAGACACTGGAACGATTTGGTGAGACAGACTTTTAGCAGCTCCAATGAATAAAAAACAAAAGGAGGTAGGAAAATTCTGTTGAGAACCTAGAAAATTGTTGCTAAAGTTAATGCTGAAGTTACTTGTTCCAAAGCTTCTTCGGATACTCTGGACCATTGCTTCTTAAACTGTGGGTCGTGAGTAACTGAATGTGGAGGGCTCGAAAAATTTGGCAACAATAAAAGGTTTCTGAATGCACAACGATCAAAAATTAATTCAAAATCAAATGCGTAACAAATCGAGGTGTTTCTGGCAACGTTTGCCCGTGTTGCATCAGGCAGCTTCGCCGCAGCCTTGGTTCTGAACACAGCACCGATGATTATAAAATCAAAATATTAACTCTGAAAAACTTTGAAGATGTTCCACATTCTGCAGTATCAAATATTCCACCAAGATTTAATCCTTCATGTAAAAATAAACAAGCACATCCATCTTATCAGTATGCAGATTTGCTTCCATCTTTAACAAAAACCAGAATCAATGCTGGGTGCTGAGCTCCCAAAAGGCCATCCCTCCTGTAAAAGAGCAGCAGAGAGGGGCAGGTAGATGGCACAGTGGATAGAGTGCTAGGCCTGGAGTCAGGATGACCCGAGTCAAATTCTGGACTCCAACACTCAACATCTGCGTGACCCTGGGCAAGTCACTTAACCTCTGTTCACCTTAGTTTCCTTAGCTATAAAATGGAGAGGATCAAATACAGTGTCATCTCTCATATGAGTAGAATAATAACACCTACCTCCCAGGACTGTCGTGGGGATCAAATAGGATG
Organism: Trichosurus vulpecula; assembly: GCF_011100635.1. Classification (NCBI taxonomy): domain Eukaryota; kingdom Metazoa; phylum Chordata; class Mammalia; order Diprotodontia; family Phalangeridae; genus Trichosurus; species Trichosurus vulpecula. The sequence goes on from NC_050573.1 coordinate 376,915,637, forward strand.
ATAATTATAAATCACATAGGCACAAGGCAAAACTATATGTATAAGAATTGTTTTAAAATAAATTTATTTATAATTTATTATCAGTAAATGTTTGATTTATTTGTCTGTTTTATATAGCTGTATACCTGGGGTCTTGTAAAAATTTCTCAGGCAAAAAGGTGTCATGAGTGGAAAAAGTTTAAGCCCTGCTCTAGACAATTGCTTGTATAAGAAGGCAGTAACTTAGAAGTAGTGACCATAGGTGACACTAGAGGAAGGGGATGGGAAAATATAAAAATGGGAAACAAGAATTATAAAAACATGGTCTGGAGACACTTAGTGCAGGGGCTAAGGGTCTAAGATGCCTCCATAGCCCCAGGGGCATTGCTATATTCTCCACTACATCACAAGAGATGATTTCACCCATTGGGACCTTCCCTTCCCAGATATAGATCACAACCCCTTCATACCTGAGGAAACAATTTTATGGATTTCTGCTGTGAAATATATTAATTAACTAATAGCCAACCATGTGATGATGAACATCTCCAAATATAGCTCAGCTTGTCCTTGGATGACAGATCCTGTCCCTGTGTTTGAGCCCATGTTTGGGAAGCCTTTCTGAGCTTGGATGAACCCGCCAACAGTTTACATTCCACTTGCACAGCCTTTGAGAATTCGAACTAGTTTGTCTAGCCAGACATTTTGGATGACTGTTGAAGACAGGAGGTACACATATGTTGTTGAGTCATTTCAGTCATGTCTGACTCTTTGTGAGTCCTTTTTGGGGTTTTCTTGGCAAAGATACTGGAGTTGTTCGCCATTTCCTTCTCCTACTCAGTCTACAGATGAGGAAACTGAGGCAAACAGGGTCAAGTGACTTGCCCAGGGTCACACAGCTACGAAGTGTCCTAGGCCAGATTTGAACTCATGAAGATAAGAGAGTCTTCCTGATTCCAAGCCCAGCACTCTATGCGCTATGGCGCCACCTATCTGTATGCTTATAACGGAGGAAAAAGACGAGAGATTTAAGATGTTAATTGTGGTCTCTTTCTTATACTTGCTACTCATTTCCCAGGACTACCCAAAGACACTGGGCATACAAAACCCAGAATCAGTGCTGGGTGCTGAGCTCCCAAAAGATCATCCCTTCTGTGAAGGAGCAGCAGAGAAGGGCTTCAGTAGAGATTATTGAGGCAGGTAGATGGCACAGTGGGGAGAGTGCTAGGTCTGGAGTCAGGAAGACCGCATTAAATTCTAGGCTCAAACACTCAACAGCTGTGTGACTCTGGGCAAGGGTCTTAACCTCTGTTCACCTTAGTTCCCTTAGCTATAAAATGGAGAGGACCAAATACAGCATCATCTCTAAAATGAGTAAATTAATAGCACCTACCTCTCAGGATTGTTGTGAGGGATCAAATGAGATGATAATTATAAATTACATAGCATAATCCCAGGCACAAGGTAAGTGCTATATAAATGTTTAATAATAATAATAAATAATACAATATTTGTAAAGCACTTAGCAAGCACCTGGAACATAGAATGCTCATTCCCCTCCTATCCTATATTACATCAGAACATAGGAGCTATGGTTTCCCATGAGAAAGGTTATGTTCAATATCTTTTGTTTAAGAAGAAAGGTGATGACTGTATTTTATTAAAGTTGTGACAGAAGCATAAGAAATTTCAGTTAACTGGAAAGTTTGCTCGTGTCTTTGAAATGAGGAGTCCCTATAATGATAGCTGGAACAATAAAGAGAATCAAAATGGGCTAAGACATGGAGACATGGACACTCACTAGCTGTGTGACCCTGGGCAAGTCACTTAACCCAGTTTGCCTCAGTTTCCTCATCTATAAAATGAGCTGGAGAAGGAAATGAAAAGCCACTTCGGTATCTTTGCCAAGAAGACCCCAAATGGAGTCGCAAAGAGTTAGACATACCTGAAATGACTGAACAACAAACAATAAGACATGAAAAGGATAGAATGGGGTTAAAGGTAAGTTTATTTAGAGTGTATTTGGTGATGAGGCAGTGTGGCACAGCAGTTAAGAACACTGTCTTGAATTTAGGAAGTCTAGGTTTGAATCCTGGCTCTAACATGTAATCACTATGTGACCATGGGTGGGTAAGTGACTTAATCTCTCCAGTCCTCAGTTTCCTTATCTGTAAAACAGGGACCATAATAATTGAATCTCATGAAATTCTTGTGAAGAAAGCAACGAATAAACTTTAAAACACTCAAGAAATGTGAGCTATTATGAGTTTGTAGGCAGCGTTGATAATTCATGAAATGACTGTTTTCTTTCAGTCCACTTCTTTCCAGTGCCCTGAGCAGCATCTTCAGTAAATGGAACCTCCCTGTCTTCACACTCCCGTTCAACATTGCGGTGTCACTGTACATGGCAGCCACAGGCCATTACAACCTCTTCTTCCCCACGACGCTGGTGCAGCCCATCACCTCAGTGCCCAACATCACCTGGTCTGAGATTGAAGTACCTCTGGTGAGTCCCTCCCAGGTTACCCAGTATTGTGACCAATACTATGTGCCTAAGTCAACAACATATTTCTCAACTACTTCCCTCTCTCTAAATTGTCTCATTTTGATTATGTATTTTCACACGTAGGCATGTATATGACATATGCATGCAATTATACATGTGTACATATAGATATGTATGCATGTACATTATTGAACTCTTCATATACATGTATACATGCATAGCCATGTGTTGCTGTATACATGTGTCTAGATGTATAATATTTATATTATGAATTTATTTATAATCATATTGTTATATCAGGATTTGTATTATGTGTGAATTATACCTTTTATATAATATATAAAGATAAAAGCATATCATATGTAAAGTATACATACATATATATATATGTGTGTAATAAATACACATATGTGTACGTAGGTTTTCTCCCTTGCTAAAATGTAATCTCCCTGGGGGCAGGGACTACTTAATTTTTATTTTGGCACTCAGCACAGTACCTGGCAGATAGTATGTATCTAACAAAAGCTTGTTGATTCACTAAATTATTAAAATGAGATAAATTGATATTTATCTGATATTTACTGATCTGATATTTGTTATTAATTCTGAATTCATTAATTCACTCAAGGAAAAAATGTGCTCAACCACATGCTAGCTACTTTAGCAGAGAGGATTTGGGGGTACTAAAGAAATAGAAGATATGTTTGCTACTCTCAAAGAATTTACAACCTAAGTTATCCACCTATACCATCTGCCCCAACTTGGCCTGTTCTAAGTCAATAACATATTTCACAACTACCCCCCCTCTCTAAATTCTCTCATTTTCATTAAGTATTTTCACATGCAAGCATGTACATGACACATGCAAACAAGTTGGAAAAGTCACACATCCCAGAATGCAAAGGGGCATTATGTTTTGTGAACTGAAACTCTAATTACTGAGGTGGGATGCAGGATCAGAGTGGGCAGGGAAAAGGGGCGTGTGTGTCTTTGTGAGTCCACTAATTGTTGTAAGTTGTCTATTCAAAGTAAGTCCTGCTCTTCCCATCCAATCCCAGGGTCAGAATGAGGAAAAGCTGTAGGTCATTTCCATCATTCTAGGGCTATGAAAACTACAGCTCTTCCACTGTATCCTACTGTAGACTCAAGCTCCATCCCTACCAGACCAGGCTAGATGGTAAAAAGCAGCTAACACCTACTACTCTCCTTCTACCAGATAATTTGGGCCCTGAACCACAGGGAAGCAGTATTGTATGGCATTAAAAAAAATCACTGGAATCATAGAAATCCCAGGTTTGAATATTGATTCTGCTCCCTACTAGCTCTGTGACTTTGGGGAAATCACTTCGCCTCTCTCCGCCTCAGTTTCCATGTCTATAAGATGAGTGGGTTGGTTTGGGTGATAGCCAGTGTTCTGTCTAGTTCTGATGTGATAGTGTCATTTTTCTACCCTTTCTCTCTAAAATATAAGTGAAACTTGCTGCTTTTTCTTTTTCTTTTCCATCTTTCTTAAGCTGAGAATTGGTGAGGGGTTAGGTACAGAGGGAAGGATGTATTTGGAAAGTTGGTAGTGTTCAGTAAATTTCCAAGACACACCTGGCTGCCCTTCACACCAGGGTATCAGGGGTACCAGGCTGGGAAGAACAGCCCCCTGACACAGCTGACCAGGCTGAAATATGAATTACAGCAGAGGTGGCAAACACAGGCTCTGTTCCAAAGCAACTTGTCCTCTCATTCCTCTCATTCTTGCCTGCTTGGGCTTAAAACCTCGTAAAAACCTCCATTTCCAGCTCCAGAAATGGATTTTGGATCCCCTCTGTATCCTACATTCCTTGGACATTGGCAAAGTGTTGGGAGCACGGGGTATTTATTTAGTAGATTTCCAGACTGTTCCTCGGGCCTAAGCCGAGTTCCTCATTATTGTACATAGTGTTTTCTTGGTGCCAGGAAATGGTGTTTGAATATTGGAAAGCTCCCTAGGCCAGGCTTGCCAGCTAGCACAGGCCCTTCCAATAGAAGCCCTAAAAGAAATTAGAGAGGTTCCTAATGAAAATCAGGCTTTAGGCTCCAGGGGAATCATGTGACCAATTCACACAGCCTGTAGTCGAGGGGCACAAATACTTGTCCAGACCTTCCAGCCTTATTGTCCATCCTTCCTCTTCACACACTCTGTTAGAACCAGACTGCCCTTCTTGCTGTTCCTCACACATGATACTCCATTTCCTGTCCATGTGCAATGGTACCCATTGTCCCCTGTGCCTAGAATGCACTAGCTCAACTCCTTAAAATATCTAGCATCCTTCAGACCTCATTTGAAAGGTCTATCTGCAGTCTATCCAGGCCCCAAGAGGGAGGCAAAAAGAAGAAGAAAGAGGAGATGGAGGCAGAGGCGGGGGAGGAGGAGGACCCACAGTCCTTGTCCCTAGAGAGTTTCCAATCAGATTGTGGAAAGAAGAGCAGCACTCACAGACTCATAGAACACTAAGAAGGTTACCTGAGAGGTCACCTAGTCCAAATGGCTCTTTTTACAGATAAGGCAACCGAGGCCCAGATAGGGGGAGTGACTTGCCCTAGGTCATGCATCTAGTTGGTAGCTGAAATAGAGTAAAAACCCAGGTCTTAGAAATTCCCAGTCTACTGGTCTTTCCATGATGCTATGCTGCTATCTATTCATTTTTGCCAAGTGAGAGCAAACCACAAAGACAAGCCCTCCCCGGGCTAGGAAGCAGGCTGCAAGAGTATATGACTGAAGTTTCTAACTTTATGAAGTAGATGGGAGATGAATCAGAATTTTTCAAGAAATAACAAGAAAGCAAGATAATTAAGAGCTAGGGGAGATGTTACAGATTCTAACTCCTACACAAGCCCCAGGAAGGGAGTGGCATGTGCATGTATGTGCATACATGTGGGAATAAGCTAGTTATCCATACTCAAGACTAAAAAATAAAGAAAAGTTCTGTCTTGTTTACTTAGGGCAGTATAGTATTACCACGTATCACTATCTTACTTTCCAATAGACTGTAGGCTTCTCGAGTGCAGGGGTTATTTCAGGAAGTAGTGGGTTCCCCATCAATGATAGCCTTCAAGTAGATGGTAGATGACCACCCGTTGAAGATGGTGTAGAGGGAATAATTATTCAGATACGTATTGGACTAGATTCCCCCAATCCCAAGTTCTTTTCCAATTCTGACATTTTACATTGTTCATTCTTTACTTAAAGTATCTCTCTTATCCATTTCTTTGATCCCTAGATCCCACCGCAGCAGTCCATTGCCACATTCTTTATTGTTACTATTGTCTCTCAGTTTCCTTCTCACTCCAGTCTAGTCTATTCACCCTCCTAGCTTCCATCCTGCCATGACCCTCCTCAAGAACCAAGGAATGTTTCCCATCATCCTCTGATGCTTCATGTGTTGACTCCCCAATGGGTCTGCAAGTTCTGTGAGGGCAAGCAGGAAGTCTTTTCCTTCTCTTGCATCCCTCACAAAATCTAGAAGAGGGTTAGCCATATAGTAGCCACTCAATAAATTACGGTTGAAGGTTAATCATGGCTCAATTGAGAGACTGAAGGGGAAAGTCAAGTCATCAACAAACATTGATTAGGGACTTACTGTGTGCCAGAGACTCTATTCGGTGCTAAAGATACAAGAAAAAAAAAAAGGCAAAACAATCCCTGCCCTGCTGAGGCATGGGTTCTGGCACTGGTACCAGCTATCTTTGGGCAAATCAATTCGCCTCAGCTTCCTCCCCTATAAAAAAAAAAAAAGGAAAAAGAGGTTGGATTAAATGATCTTAAAATTCCCTTCTAGCCCTAATGACTTCCCAGTTATCGAGGATTTAAGGAGATTCTTCAATGCCTTAGAAGTTCTATCATACTGTTATTGGGTTGAACGTTCATTGTCAAGATGAAAGCATCATGGACCTTGGAAATTTGTCCTTCTAAAGCCCCTATGCTTAGACCAGCTGCCCAAGAATCGTGCTTGAGATACAGGAATGCCTGACCACTGGCAGAGTGAAGGGCTGTTTGCCCTCATTAGTGAACTCTTCTTTCCCACAAGCGGGGCCCAGAATCACCATCCTGTTCCACTTCATTACTTCCCCAGGGTGTGGCTCAAACAGCATACATGTGCATTGGTCCATGCTCCATGGTGACCCGCCCTCGTTTCTGTTGGTCTTGTAGCTCTTACAAGCCATTCCTGTTGGAGTCGGTCAAGTGTATGGCTGCAGCAACCCCTGGACAGGCGGCGTTTTCCTGGTGGCCCTGTTCATTTCCTCACCACTCATTTGTCTCCATGCAGCTATCGGCTCCACTGTGGGCATGCTGGCAGGTAGGGTGAATCTACTTGCCTATGTCTATATGGGATTACATTTTACAGAGGGTCATTCCTGCCCTTCATTCCCATTGTCTGAAGAGTCACTTTTAAAATTATGGTGAGGTTGCCACTCATTTTCTGTATTGAATGATCAGGAGGTGCATGTTAGGCACTGCAAAAGGATGCAAAATTAAATGAAGAGAGTCTCTTCTTTTAAGAAGCCAGCAGTCAGGTTGGGGAGACTAAGGGCAAGTGTGCATGCACACACACTCATGCACACACACACACACACCAAAAAAGAAAAAAAACTTAGAGACTTACAAAGTTTTGTGCCAGTAAATCTAGTGCAAGTGGAGTACATAAATGTGTAGAGGAGGCTGAGGGACAGGAAGGAAAGCAAATCTAGGAGGCTTCCTGGAGTCTGGAATTTTGAGCTGAGTTTTAAAAGGTAATAGAGATTTATAGGAGAAAGCAGGTGTTATAGTCAGGGTAATGGTCTGCAGAAGCAATGAAAATGACCCCAGATTTGGATTTGGCTTCAAAAGGAAGAGTTTGGATCCAAGATGTTTTCCTAGAAAAGATGAATTGTTGTGTAACCAATAAATGAGAAACATTGAGTCAATGGAGCCAGAGCATGGGGTCCAGGGAGGCAGTCAAGTCATTTGGCTTCTTCCCCCCCTCCCCAATTTCTGGGTTCATAAGTTGGGATGATGTTTAAAGTTGTTCCTGTGGCTGTTGATGTGGTGAGAAAGAGGAGAAGGATGTGACAGTCACTCTCATGGAGTTCCTCACCACCACCACCCTGACACCCTGGACTAGGCAAGGCCATGTCCCAGGAACTAAAATACCCCATCTTGTTCCACAGCCCTGACAGTGGCCACGCCCTTTGCAACCATCTACATGGGCCTGTCGAGCTACAACTGCGTCCTGTCTTGTGTTGCCATTGGTGGCATGTTCTACGCCCTCACCTGGCAGACACACATCCTGGCACTCATTTGTGGTAGGTATCCTAAGAGCCCAGGGCATCCTAGTTATTCCTTTCTTAGCCACAAAATACATACTTGGGGTTACAAATTTAGAGATTGCAAGAATCACAGAGCTGAGGAAACTGAGACCCAGAGAAGTTACATTCACCCACTATATGACTCTGACCTCAACTCTGTGGGCCTTGGTTTCCCCATTTGTCAAAAGGAGATAATACCTAGTCAATCTGCCTCCCAAAGAAGTGATATAGATGAAGAATGCAACATTTTTGTAAGCACATTGAAAACATCGCCAGCATTAAGAATGTTTAAGGCATCTCTCCAATGGAACCTTGACTCAGCCTGCAGACACACAGACAGTGTAGAGAACACGCATTGAAACATTCAGTAGGCTGCAAATATATAGTGAATACCTATTGTATGATCAGCCCTATGTATGCTAGGTCCTCTAGGGGATACAGGAAAGAGAAGACTTAGAGCTGGAAATAACCATCTAGACTAAATCACCCAGTGAGTTGGCGAAGTGAATCAAGTGTCGGGCTTGGAGACAGGAAGACTCAAGTTCAAATCCAGCCTCAGACACTTGCTAGCTGTGTGATCCTGGGCAAATCATGTAACCTGTCTGTCTCTGTTTCCTCTTCTGTAAAACGGGGATAATAATAGCATCTACCTCCCAGGATTATTTTGAGGACCAAATAATAGTTGTAAAGCACTAAGTACAGTGCCTGGCACATAGTAGGTGCTTAATAAATGCTTAATTTCCTTCCTTATTTTAAAGATGAGAAACTGAGTCACCGAGAGGACAAGCAACTTGCCCAATATCTGATTTTGAGCAATGTGGGCCTCAGACTCAACTGTAAAATGAGAGGGTTGGAATAGAGGAACTCTGAGGTTCCTTGTGGGTCTAGATCGCAATATCTTGTGATTAACAAGTGTTGAGAAAGAAGTAAGTGCATTAGGACAGTGTCCCAGCTCTCTGTGTGTAGGTAAGGAAAGGGGGCCAGGGCTGCAACAGCCTGACTCCATTCTGTGGGAAGGAGGCTGTGGATAACGGGATCTCCCCCCAAGGGCTCCCTCGCTCTGTCTGATTAATCTTCTCTTCCCAGCATTATTCTGTGCCTACATGGGAGCAGCTCTCACCAACATGATGTCAGTGGTAAGTCTGGAATTCCCTGGGTAGGAACCTGGAGTGGAGGACAGACATTCAATACATTGTGGAGGGAGGCCTCCTTGGCACTCTGTGATGATCTAGGCCACCTCACTCCATTCAATGAATGATGCAGAAAATTGAGGGTTAGTGGCAAGGTTACAGGTTCCTGTGTTCGTCTCTCTGTGTTTATGTCTGTGGGGGCTGTTTTATATGGTTGTGCATATGTGAAGATGTCTGTGTGTGCACATTTATGAATGTGCGTCTGTGTATATTTATACAGGTATATACATATAGGTGCATAGACATACACAACCATATATGTACTTTTAATATTTATGGTAGTGTCCATATCTCTGTTTAAATTTATAAATATGAGGCATATCTGTCTCTGTGCCTTGAAAGTGTTTGCATGCACGTGTGTGCATAGGTATGATGTGGTTGAAAGGGAAACATCTCTCCAGGGCATCCCAATAAAGGGCCCACGTGTGAGACGGACTGAAAAATCCCTGGAAACAAATGACAAAGTCACCAGGACCTTAGATCTCATAGCTTAGTTCTTACAAGCCTGCATCCTGATAGGACCCATCTGTCCACTGAGGGGAAGGAAGATTTACTCTCTTCTTTCCCCATGTCCTTCCCATGTATCCACTGGGGAAGGGCAACCATCCCATGGTCCCCTTTCCCATCAGGAAGATCAAAAGGTGAGTCCCCAAACCTGATATGCTTATTTTCAGGTTGGCTTGCCACCTGGCACATGGCCCTTCTGCCTCTCAACCCTCATTTTCCTGCTTCTGACAACCAACAACCCTGCCATCTACAAGCTGCCACTCAGCAAAGTTACTTACCCAGAAGCCAACCGGATCTACTACCTGACAGGGAGAAGCACGGAAGAAGAGAAACGCCCCACCGGTGACTAGCCAGGGCCCCCATCAAAAAAAAAATGTTCTTTTTCTGTGTTCTCCCATGTCTGCTCCTTCAGATATTAAACACATGCAAGTTAACTATTACATCCCATGATGCTAAATTCCCTTACCATCTCATACTCTTGTAATACCCCTCCCCACCAAAAAAATCCATAACTCACTTTTCATTGAAGATGATTTTTCCTCCCTCTTTCCCCTTAATTCCCCATAGCCATTCATCAACCTATATTAGTGGGAGCTAGTAATGAGCTTGCTGTAGTTAAAATTAAGGAGGGCATTTAAAAGTCCATTGACTTAAAACAGAGACATTATTTAGTCTCTGGCAAGGTGATTAAGACATAATCCTATTGGAGCATTTAACCAGATAGTAAATGTTATAAAATCAAGTTTGATTCTCTACCTATATGGAATCACTAGGGAGACAGTGGTGCACATGTATAAATCAAGATAGGAAGCATATATGTAAATCTCAGAAAAGCTTTCCCCCATAAAGGGAAAAATTCCATCCTGGTTCACATGTTTTAAGCTAGAACTGGATGACTTTGCATAGCAGGTCTGAACCAGGAAAAGAGAGTCTAAAAAGTTCAAGTGATTTTATATATACATATATATATATATATATATATATTTTAAATGTTTTAAGAGATGATCATTAAAGGCCAGCCAATTCTCAGTAGCAAAGAGGATCAGCAAATTCATGAATCAGGATTCTGTTTATGTATCTACAGGGTATCCCTAAAGTCTGGACACATAGGCAAAAATGCATATTTTGAAATATTTGGAATATTAACAGACCTTAGCCCCCTTGACTTCTTTTTCTGGAGTATGCTAAAGGAGAAGGTGTACTCAATGGAAATCATAGATGCAACACACTCGATTGAACGCATGAAGAGTGAATGTGCTAAAATTGACTGCAATGTGGATTTATTGCATCGAGTTCTCGTGAATCTTGCAAAGCACATCAACCTTTGCATCACAAATGATGGAAATCATATTGAAGATGTCATTTGTTAATATTCCAATTAAATAAAATGTTGTTGAAATTTTCATTCATTTCATTTCTTGAAAATATGCATTTTTGCCTATGTGTCCAGACTTTAGGAACACCATGTATTGGGGATGTCAATCATTTGTGGGCTTAAGTCAAATGCTTGGGTGTAGCTGTTGGTCTAAGTAGGTGTTGGCTGAGTCTGATAGGAAAAATTCAAAGTAAGTTTTAGAAACTCCCCTTTTAACCAAAGATTGTTAGTGATTGAACCGAAGAGACAGCCATCTCATTTATAACCAAGGAACAGCTCAGGGGAGTGGGCTAGATATGGATCTGGAGAGCCTAGACTCAAGTCTTAGCTGGGCCACTTACTTCCTGTGGGACTTGAGGCAAGATGCTATCTCTCTGGGCCTCAATTTCCTCAGCTTAACAGAGTAGATAATCTCTAAAGTGCCTGCCAACTCAAAATCTGTAATCTTAGCCTGAACAGTAGACCTTCATTCACTAATTTTATAATTGTCCTTTGCTGCCATTAGCCTGAATTCAACCTTTACATGTAACAAATGTACAAAACGCAATGAGGGGGAATCTAGGCAGGGCTCATCCTGTGGATCCGACAACACGGGCCTAAAAGTCTAGCATCCATAACAAGTCCCATTTTTAAGTATTAGGGCAGGAAGTGGATTAAAACTAAGGTAGCCTCGTATCCAGGGTGATCTGAATTCTTAAGAAATAGGACAAAGAATAGTGAGATTAGAGATTCTGGCCCAAGAGTTCCATCCCCAGACATTCACAATTGCCCAGCCTTTTGTGAACTTCAGTTGAATACTGGCCATGTTGCATTGAGCATGCAACATAGAGGGAACATGCCAGAATATAGAATACGGTATCCTGGTCAGCACCCCAGGGTTCTTCACTACAAATTTGCTGTGTGACCTTAGACAACTTACTAAACTACTCTGAGGTTCAATTTCCTCATCTGCCAAATAAATATACTAGTATGTGCCTGACTTGCCTCCATCATGTATTTTCATGAGGGTTGCATGAAATGTTGAATGTATAAGCATTTAAAAGTATTAAATACCATGCCAGGTATATTTTATTTTCAACTTTGATATGAATGAGAAAGCCTCTGTGCCTAGGCCTGTGAATAATTTACTTCAGTCCTGGCCTACTCTTAGGTCTAGCCATGAAGAAAGAAGCAGAAAGTTAGGGTTGGGAAACTAATATTATACTTAGTCCCTCACTTACTTTGGTTCAGAGGCTGTGGGGAAAAAAAAAACATTTGTTTTTATTTTTTGTTTTTAATATAATCTCCTAAAATGACAGAAGGTCATGACCTCAGAATTCCATCAAAAGCTACCCCCAGTGGAGTTCTCAGGACCAGGGAAGGCCCTCAGCTAAATTATGAGTAAATGGTTTTGTCTTTGGTGCCTTCCAATCTCCCTTGCCAATACCTCTCCTTCCTCAAGAGAGTCCCATCCTCCCCATACCTCCATTCCATGTCCCAGTCTTGCTCTTTGGTGGCCATCAACCATTCCTTGGTAAGGTATTGCCTGGATTTGAGAGGTCAGCTGAAAATAGCATAAGGCGTGACCCTTCCCAGGCACATTTGAATTTGAACAAGGGATTCTAGAAGACCAAAAAGCCTTGAAGAAGCAAAGGAATGAAGATATTAGTATAAGATAGGCAACAGGGAAACATTCTTATGCAAGGAACTCTATCTAGCAGTATCTCAAAATCCAATCCCAAAGACAAAGTCCTTCATCTACCTATTCATAACACTAGCCCATTGACAAGGCCCAACTGCCCTTTTCTAGCTGTGATTCCTCACAGGGTGAGAAATGGCACTACCCCTTTCAGAGCAGACCCAAAACATTTGGTCTGAACTGAACGTTTTCTATTAGTCATGCTTTTTATTAGGTTTCCAGACAAGAGAAAATATTTGGATGTGAAACACTATATAAACTCCTTTGGAAAAAATCATGGTCTGCCCTTTTACCCCCTACCCCACCCCTAGATCCTTTCCATTCTAGCTCAACAGCTTGTCTTTTATAAGGCATCCTGTCAGATTTCTGTTTTTCATTTCAAGTTCCCACTTCAACCCTCAGACAGAAACAAGTTTAATTAAGTTGGAAACTCAATTCTTCAGGAAAAAAAATACCCAGTATGTCTGGCAGAACCTTTGCACTCAGAAACCTTTCAACATCTCTCTACATGGCAGAATTACATATATGAACTCAACCATAGGATTCTTCTATGCATGAGGGTGTTGGTAATGGGAAGAAAGTTACCTTATCAATTTGTTAGATGGAAGGACAAACTAACTAGGCAGCTGGATTGTTAGATGATGATTTGACTTGACGAAGGAAATATAATTTTTAAAAGATCATCTGGAAAGATAGGACTCATGCATTTCTTCTGGGCAATAAAAGGAAAACTAAGTGACAGCCTCTCCCACATAAGATAAGTCAACTTCTGTCCTAAAGGCCAGACAAACCCCCAACAATTTAGTCCACTGGGTAGAGCTAAAAAAAAAAAGGGCTTCCTTGGATTGGTGGATTTCCCTGTGACATCACTGAGACTTCCTTCCTGTACACACTCATCTTCATGATACGGTAGCACCACTGCCCTCCCTTTCCTCCAAACACCCTTGGACATTTAAAAGTCATCCTAGCTCACTCAGAATCCAGCCTTCAAAGGCAATCCTATTCAGGAATGTCTCCCCCAGATGGGCATGCAATATATGGTCAACGAACTATTGTAAGCTTTTCTGAAATAGAGGAATACTGATGGATTGAGCCTTCTAAAGTTTATCTCCTGTTTTGACTCATTGAAAACCACACTTTAGGGAACCACAACAGAGAAGAGGATTTAAGTCTACACTGACTGCTTCTCCACCTCACCCCCGCCCCAAAATCAATGAAACCCACTATCTTGACTGGATTAACCCATAGAATAGGCTGCCCAAAGTAGGCATTCACTTGCTTATTGCAAATGGGCAGAAGTACCTTCTGTTCTCCTAAAATTATCCCAATTTCTCATGAATTCTTTATGATTACAGTTTCAGTCCTTTGGCTTCAGGCTTTGTTTCTGTTAAAATACAAATATTACTGGGAAGGGTAATAAATTAGGCATTGTGGGTCCTTATAATGAAAGAGTTTATCAGGCCTTTTCTCAAGGGCTAGCTCTGATAAGCAAGAGGTAGGGAGACCATGAAGACACTAAAATAATTAGTTCTAGGCACCAGGTTTCAACTGGAGCTTATCCAGAGTAGGATGATGCAATTCTAAGAGAAATCATTCACAGAACTGGGAATGGTTAAACTGGAAAAGAGAAGACTAATGGGGGATATAGTGATATTTGAATGACTGTCTTCCGGAAGAGGAATTAGCCTCATTTTACACAGCCCTTAATAAAAAGATTTGTTTTGTGAAGTTTGGATTCGGAGAAAGCTCTGCACCTGAGGACATAGGGGCCACATGTGGCCTTGAGGCCACAGGTTTCCCATCCCTGCTCTAGAGGGTAGAACTTAGGACTAATGTGTGGAAGTGACATGGTGGCAGATTTCAGCTCAACGTGACATAGGAGGAACTTCCTTATCATTGGAGCTGGCCAACAGAAAAAGCAGCTTCCTCAGAACGCTAGCGGGCTCCCCAACGATGAAAGGGCTTCAGAAGAAGCTAAATGACCCCTCACCAGGAATGCTATAAGAAGGATTCCTATTATAGATTCCTTCTTTGGGGAGGTAAGCTTGAACCAAAGCATCTCTAAGGCACCTTTTACTCTAAGAGTCCATGATTCTTTGACACTAGATACTAAGGGACAGCAGGTAGAGGCTACCACCAAGATGACAAGGAAAATTACAGGAAGGATTGAGAAAGACAAAGACAAATTTTGCTAACTTCACAATTTTTCTCAGGGGTCACCCCACTGGCCACTTCATATCTAGTTAGGCACAAGGGCCATTACAATCAAAGCACTCAAAACTATTGTGTAGACAAATCAGGCCTTGCCAATGAAGTTCCTCTCTTCCCTTCCCCCATCTTACCCCCTCCTAACAACGGGATGTATAATTTCCCTAACATGACCACTCTTGAGAAATACCAAAGAAAAATATTAAAGCCCTACCCCCTTTAAAATGTTAAAGTCCTTTCAAGAATATTAAAGTTCTTTCTTCCTAGCACATATTGCTGTGATTACTATAATTAGCTTGTGACCTATTGGCTTAGTTTTTTTTTTTTTTTCTATTTGAATCTACAAGTTATTTGAGGACTTGGTGGGTGGGAAGACTTTGAGAAGAAATGGTGGGCTAAAACTTTGGTGGGGCTGGCCACTACATTGTGAACCCAATTTCCACACAATAAACTATAATCTTATTTAGCAACTTCAAAGGTGTTTGATTTTTGTGCAAGTTTTTAGACCATTCTTTTTATTTCCCTTTAGTTATTCTGTCATGAGGCAAGTGAGGCCTTCTTCCTCCGAAAGGAACTTCTTGTCTCCAGAAATGACCCTGAAGGGGAAAAATTCAGAAAAGCCCCCTTATCTTTAGCAACTTCAAAATAAGTTCTCTAGGGGGCATCCCCCTCCCCAGTACTCATCCAGGGAAAAGGATAATTAGTGGTATTTATATCCATGGAAAGAAGCAAAGGAGGGTCTGTCCCAGGCTTTCTCCATTGTGTTTTACCTTTTCATAATCATCTCCGTGTAGAATTACTAGTCTTCAGTAAAAGCAGGCACCTCCTACAACTTTAGAGGGCTTAGCTGAAGAGGAAAGTGCAGTGTTTGACAAGGTCTTAAGAGATATCAAATAAAATGTCGCTGAAGCAGGTCCAGAGTCATGGAAAGAATACTGGATCCATCTGAGAAGAATCAGTTTGAATCCCCCCTCTGCCAGCTGTGATTTGTGTGACTTTGGGCAAATCTCTTCACCTCTAATCTCCTCAGTGTTCTCACCTTTGGGATAAGGGACTTGGATAAGATCTCCAAAGTCCCTCCCAACATGGAAATCTCAAGATCCCATTACTTCAAAATTCAAATGTCATTTATATAATACTTTAAAGTTGGCAAAGGGTTCAATAGATATTAGCTCATTTAAGCCTCATAACAAGCCTATGGGGAAGATTTGGTGGGCATTATTATCCCCATTTGAAGAAACAGGCTCAGAAAAGTTAAGTGACTTTCTCATAGTCATACAACTAGCAGGTATCTGAGGAAGTATATTAACCCTAGGTCTTCCTGATTCTGGAATCTAACCACTACAAGCTTTCAGGAGCAAGGAACCTAATGCTCCTAGGGTCAGCCCCTTCCATCTCCGAGCACAAAAGTTTGCAGGCCTGCTGGAGGACGGCCTCAGACTGCCTTCTACTCTTCCCTGTTTGGCTTTCCAATGATCAGGACCTGCCTCTTTTATAGCTATTTACAACCCTGTTCTCTTCAGTCCAGGGAGAGAATCCTTCAATCCTTTGGAATTCTCTAGATTACTTTTCTGGAGGTAACTACTTTTGGCCTTTACAGAAGGCTTACATGCTTTCACAGGGGGCATCCCAGAGTCACTGCTAGAAGTGAAAGGACTAGTTAGTTAAGAGGCAACTGGGAAAATGACCCACCTCCACTGCAACGTAAGGCTCCAGAAGTGGGTTGGAACGAGGGCACCACCTCAGGCATCAGGGTTGGACAAAGAAAGCTGAAGCCATCAGAAAAATGGCAGCAAAGACAGAAAGAATGAATGCTGTTGAGAGTTCAATAGAGCACAGCAGCTCTGCTCTGAGCTCAAAGGCCACTAGGAAAATAACAAAGACTTGGGGGTGCCCTGGAAGATGGCTTCAGATCTAGAATAAATAACATGGAAGCTGCTGCCTTTCCCACTGTCTAAGGAAGCTGGACCAACACTAAATGCAGCTCTCCTTCTGTCTAAGGAACCACCACTAAATGCAGCTCTCCTTCTTTCCTTGGAATGTTGGACCAGCTCTAGGTCTTTACAGTTTGTTTTTCTTTTTCCGTGGAATGTCCCCCATGCCCAGCTCCCTCTTCTCAGTAAGTCCACACGAACTAGTGAAGTGGGAGAGGAGACTTTGATGTCAGCTGGGCCTGCTTGGAGGTTGCCTGCTCAGGTGTATCTAATTCCAAGTCTCCAAACCTGGGTGGGCCATCCTGCTCCCAATTATTGCCATGTTCCCAGGCCCTAGGCAGCTGATGCGTAGCCCCATAGAGCCCAGGAAGCCAAACAAAGTATGTTTAGATTGAGGCCTCATCACAAAGTCCCCAGCATGCAGAAGCACACAGCCTTTTGGGAACTGGGGGTGGGGGAGGTGAACTCCCCTAATATAAAAATCTCTGGGACACTTGTCCCTGAGGCAGAGACCTGGATTCCTATCAGGAGCTCATGGTGAAATCCTCATCTACAAAGATCCAGGAGTCCAGCATCCTGGACAGCTCTCTTTAGGAAGGGAGAGTAGTATTCAGACAGAAAAGAGGACTGAAATTTTCCACAGTATTAGGTGCAAGACACCTTAGGGATAGGACTGGGCAGAAATTTCCACTGGAGAGAGGAAGGAAATTCTGCTCCTGCCTGGAGAAAGGAATTAAAAGAGCTTATTGAGGTGGAAGGGAGGACGAGGGGACCAGAATCATCCTGAAACCCTTTGCTAGGGGAGGTAGCAGCCAGGATGTAATCTACCAGCAGGGGACGGCACATCAAGCTGACTAGTCAAGGGCACTACTCCTTTAAGAAAAGCTGCTTGCCCCAGCAAACTTGGTGAATTAAACCAATAGGGAAACCATGGTAACAAAGGCCTACCATGCCAGGGGAGTTTAGAAAATTGTCACTTGACAGGAAGATGAGAAAGTGAGAGAGAGAAATAATAGCAAGTCAGTAAATTGTAAAGAGGACGCTTTCCCCTCTTCCTCTATCCGCCATTCTTCCTTCTCCTCCTCCATGGTACCCAACACTCACTGGCAGAGATGCTCCAGGCGTGAATTTAGAGGATGCAAGGAGACTTTTAAGTAACTAAGTAGGAAAATGAGATAAAGTGATCCAGAGGCAAGGGGATAAGAGTCTAGAGAAGGCACCTGGAAACTGAGAGTTGGAGGGACCACCCGAGTCCAGGGGAAGGGTGCTGACAAGCAGCAACCCCAAGACCCCAGTGCTCTGGTGGTTTCTTACTGACGGGAGCCCAAGAACGAGGTCTCAGGAGAGAGAAGGGACCCACCTCTCACAAGGACGCTCCAACTCACCTGCAGGGAAAGGAGAAAGGTTTGTTTTTTCTTGTTACCCTTTTTCACTGAGCCACATGGTCTTGGGCCTTGGGAACGTGCAGACCACTTCAAGGAAAAGCATATACCGCAGAGTTTGAGAGCTGGGTGAGGACTTAGAGATCACTGCATCCAACTCCCTTTGTGAGGTAGCTGGGTTGTGCAGGGAATAGAGCACCAGGCCTAGAGTCAGAAAGACCCGAGTTAAAATTCAGCCTCAGATGATTACTAGCTATGTGACCCCGGGCAAGTCACCTAACCTGGGTCTATTTCCTCCCCTGTGAAATGTGTTAACGATAGCACCTGCATCCGAAGATGGTTGTGAGGATCAGATGAGATATTTGTAAAGTGCTTGGCATGCAATAAGCTCTGTTTAAATGCTAGCCAATTACTATTACTGTCATTGTTATTATTATGTTACAAAAAAGGAAACTGAGTCCCAGAGTAGTGAGGTGATTCAGCCAGGGTCTCACAGCTAGCTAGTGACAGAACTGAGATCAGAACCTAGGTCTGACACCTGTCCAACACTTTCTGCCTCTCTATGCTGTCTTATAGGATGATGGATCTGAGTAGGTCCTAGAGGACTATGGGGATTAGGATGCCCCTGGATCTCTTCTAGTGTGCTTTAAACACTTAGGAGTCCCCCAAATCCCCAGGGTCTCCTTGAATTAAATGTCATCTTTACCAAAAGTGTCTCCTTCTTATCTTCCTCTTTACTTCATCTAGAAAGGCTCTGAAGCCTGGTCAGACTGTACCTTCTATCCTAAGGATTTATTAAAAGACTGACCTGTGACATTGGTCCCTGCATCCATCATTGGTTTGCAAGATTGTAACTGGATACCGTGTTCTTATCGCTGTGTACATATGGTCTAGTACAGGGGTGGAGAACCCGTAGCCTTGAGGCCACATGTGGCCCTCTAGGTCCTTAAGTATGGCCCTTTGACTGAATCCAAATCCAAGGGGATTTGTTCTGTGAAGTTTGGATTCAGTTAAAGGGCTGCACTTGAGGACCTAGAGAGCCACATGTGGTCTTGAGGCTGTAGGTTCCCCACCCCTGGTAGTGGAAAGAACTGGCCTGGGAGTCTGGGGGCCTAGGTTCCACTCCCAGCCCTGTCCCTAACTAGCTGTATGACCTCAGGGACCTTAGTTTCCCCATCTGTAATATAAATAGTTGGGACCAGATGATTTCTAAAGTCATTCCCAGTGCTAACATTTTGTTTTTCTGATGTTCCTCTTGCTTTTACTGCCTAAAAATAGACATTTCATTTTCAAGGGGTCCGTTTGATGTACTGAATATTGATTACTGCTTAAAATAGATCTGTGAATTGTTTGTGGATTTCAATGATTTACACACTATCTCTCCTAGAAAATGTGGTAGCAGAGCATAATAGGAGTATTAGCCTCCATATCAGAAGACCCAGATACAACACTTTTGTGGTCCTATCTAGTAGGTGCTATGAGGAAATACAAGAGGAGAAGACATCACTCTTAAAGAGTTGATAATCTAATTGAGGAGGACAGGGTAACACATAAAACCACTGGTGAACAATTCAGCATTGAAGAGAGTGGTCCTGACTCTAAGTCTTTTCAGCAACTGTAAGAGCTGGCCAAAAGTAAAAAGGTCTGCCTTGGGAAGGAAAGACTACCCTGATGCAAAAGTCTTTAGACAGATGTGAGATGATGACCTGTTGAGAATATTGGGCAGGGGGGAAATTCATATCTCAAGTTGGGGTTGGAATAGATGATCTTTGAGGTCCTTTCCAACTCTGAAAAGTCTTTGATTCTAAGTGGCAAGGAAATGCAGAGAACTGAGAGATTGCTGTGGATGGCAATAGGCAACCCCTATCTTCCTGGGAGTGGATGTTTTCCCTCCTATTCTCATAGAAGAGACAGAAGTTGGGTTGGGGGCAGAAAGATGAGGAGGATTTAGATGGCAGAGAAGAGAATGACAGAATGGTCTTTTCAGGTTATAAGGTGATGGAGGCATGAATAAAAGTAGGACAGGACTTATGTCAGTTAAGAGATCTGCCTGATAGTAGTGAAGAGTTTGTATAGAAGAAGAGTTGGAAACAGTTTGGATAGATCAAGTGCAAACAGATTGGGGGATGAAGGTGGCTTGAAACCTAGGTGAAGGCATTGGAATTTACAAACATAAATGATCAGGAAACCATTTTAACTTCCTAAAAAAAGGGAGGAATGGGATAAACATTTTGTTTTGGGATGGGGAATTTGATAGTGTGTAGATTATATCGGAGAGGGAAGAGTCAGAGAATTTGGTCAGGAAAGTTTTTTCAATAATGCAAACACAAGGAGCTGAGAGGTCAAGGGTCCTGACAGTGAGAATAGAGAAGAAGGAACAGATATGAGAGGTGTCAAAGGAGAAATTGATAGCATTTGATGATGGAGTGGCTATATTTTTGAAAATTCTTCCTTCTCCTTCCCTCCATCTTTCCCAGTAGACAGAGTATATAAAAGGAGATGAAAATCAATCCAACCAATTAGTCTACTGGTGAGCAGCTCTGGGAAAAGGTGCAGAGGCAAAAGATGGGAACAGGTGAGAAGGTTAAACACTATTGGCTAAAATCAGATCTATGAATTATTCATGGATTTCAATGATTCGTACTCTTCCTCTCCCACAGAGAGGTAGTAGGAAATAACAGAAGGAATCATGGACCCAGAGTCAAAAGTCCTGACTCTAGTGGTTCTCTGCTGTGAGTAACATCTAACCTTCTCTGTGAGTAACCTCTCTAACCTTCAGTTGCATCATCTGTGAAATGGAGAATAATTATACTGCCACTATCTATTGTTGAAGGTTTTGACGGAGAAAATACTTGGTAAATCCTGAATGTTAATGAGATTTGTGAGTAAATTCTAATGTAGCAACGTGAGTTATCTTAAATAATGACATTGAGAATTGGCTGAGTGATTAGATGACAACGATTTAAAACAATTCACTTCCTTGTGCCCATGTTGACCTGGCTCCAATCTTTCATTCTCTCTTTCCTCAGACCTTGCCTCTTCTTAGATTTTCTAGGGATTTTAGGGGGCTCTTTGCTCCTGTTTCCTTTGCTTCCCATAGGAAATGTCAGTCATAGTTTAAAGGTGAATGTACCCTACGGAAGGGGCAGGTAGGTAGACGGAGCTGGAGGAGCTAGAGTCAGAACAACTCATCTTCATGAGTTCAAATTTGACCTCAGACACTTGCTAGCTATGTGACCTTTGGCAAGTCACTTAACCCTATTTGCCTCAGTTTCCTCGTCTATAAAATAAGCTGCAGAAGGAAATGGCAAACTACAAACTTTGCCAAGAAAACTCTATACGGGGTCTCGAAGAGTCAGACACAACACCCTACAGAAACCTGGATGAGTGCGTTGCCACTAACTAGTTGTGTGACCTTGGTCAAGTACTTCCTCTCCCCAGGACTTAGTTGCCTTACCTGTAAAAGGAAAGGATTGGATTGGATGATCTCTTTTCTCCCTACCAGCTCTAGCATTCTATGATGATATTCTGAAAAATGGCTTAAAAGAATGTGAGTTCAACATGGAAGGAGATGATTCTTTTCTCAACCACAAGGACTACTCTTTACAAGGCACAAGTAAATAAATGTTTGTGGAATCAAATTGAATTCTATGCATAGGCCATGAGTCAGGTGCTGAAATGACAAAGATGAAAAATTATGATTCCCTTGCCCTGAAGGGGTGTAAAAATCTATTAGGACCAATAAGACTTGCATACAAATCAATATACTGCAAGGTAGAATGAGATAGAAGGGAAGAAAGGAAACAAGCATTTATTAAAGCACCTACTATGGGCCAGGCATAGGCTAAGCACTTCACAAATATCTCATTTGGTCCTCACAGCAACCTTGGGAAGTAAATGCTACTGTAATCCCCATTTTATAGCTGAGGAAACTGAGGTAAGTAACTTGCCAAGGATCACCCAGCTAGTAAGTGTCTGAGGCTGGACTAGAACTCAAGTCTTCTTGACTTCAGACCCAGAGGCAAAGACGTGGTCCAGGAAAAATGCAATATTTGAGGAAGGAGAAATCATCTTCACTGAAGGTATCAGCTAAGGCTTTGTAGGGAAGGCAGCCCCTGAGCTTAACCTTGAAGGAAGGGAAATATCTCAATGCCCAGAGATGAGGAGGAGGCATATTCTAGACCAGGGCTGTCCAAAATATGGCCCACAGGCCGCATGCAGCCCACAGTGTGATTTTATGTGGCCTGCCTGTGGGTTTTAATTTTCACGAGCAAAAAAATAAAATAATAATTTGCATGGAATGCATATTAGATTTTTTAATTCCACCACTAATAAATAATTTCATTGATTGATATTAATTTTCTTTGGTGTTTTTAAGCAGTATTACAGATGGAACATATTGCACGGAAGTTTCAATCGACCTGTGGGATGCATTCCATCTGTATGATGCAGACTAGTCAGTATGCACCTACCCTTATACTGTTGTATTGCCACTTTGTTGTTTTATGTTTGCTTTTGCGCTTCATGCCTTCTCCTGTCATATCGATGATGTGCACTCCCCCACTTTCTATTAGTGCACTGTATTTTTTATTCTGGGTATGGCCCTCAAATAATTATTTTATTTTAATGCCTCCCTAATATAACCTAAGATTGGACAGCCCTGTTCTAGACACACAGGCAGCAGGCATGGATACATGGAGGCAGGAGAGAACAAGACCTATTTAAGGAACACACTACCGGTGGAGCTTGGCTGGAATATAGAGTGTGAGGAAGAAAAAAGCTAGAAAGATATGAGTGTAGGAAGAAGATGAACTTGAAATGAGGTTATAAAAGGTAAATAGGAGCCAGACTGTGGAGGGCCATAAGTCCCAAGCTAAATAGTATTTATTCTATCCTGTAAACAATAGGGAGCCACTAAAGGATTTTGAGCAAAGGAGTGACCTCATCAGACCTGTGTTTTTGGAAGGAACATGTGGTGGCTGTATCTTTTAATGCTGAGGAAATTGCCTTGGATTGAATGTGAGTGTGCAGAGACAGGGGGCAAGGAGGTCCAAAGAGATGCTGAAGCATAGTTGATGACCCTGAGGGTGTGCCTAATGGGTCAAACTGTGGCTGCATAGATTCTCCACAGTGTGAGTTCTACATTGTTCTTTCTAACAAACGATGTGGGGTCGAAAGAAAGCCAGCTCTAGGAGACAGCTTTTAAGAGCCACATCCAAAACCCGGTAACGGAGGGAGAAGCCTTGCAGACCCTATGGCCTGTCAGCAAAGATGGCTTTTTAGCAAAGAAAATCTGAGTCCTTTGTCTCATCTGAAGGACCCTTTTTTCCCCATCAAAAGGAACTATTCAGAAATTACAAAGGAAAAGGTAACACAGCCTCTGCTGCATAGCCTGTGTGTTTTTCTACAAGACTCAAAGTGACCTTTGTCACCTTTGACATCTGGGTGGTTGGTATTTTGTAGGGTCTCTGCTAGAAGTAAGGTCAGGTGTGGCCACTGCGGAAGGGCTACTCTTCCGGAAAAGTATTTCTGAACAAATCATTATCACTCATAACTGCCTCTCCTTTACCTGTAAGCATCACTGGCCCCTGGCCTGGAAAACATTGGAGCTCAGCAAACGCCCTGGGTAGGCACCATGTCCTGGAATGGACCTGAACGAGATCCAGCACAAGGCCCTCTGCATCGGGGCACCTAAGGAGGCTTCTTTGGGGAGGAGCGCCATGCTTCAAACACCACTGGCACGCAGAGAAATTTCTGAACTACTAAGACTAATCTCTATTTCAGGAAATAGTACAGAATATGGGCACTTTCTAGGTGCAAAGCCCTATACTGGGTGTAATCAGGGAGTCACCAGCCCTAATCACAATGAGAGCAGTTTATGTTTACCTATAAGACAGGCAGTGTTGTCTAGTGGAGAGACAACCGGCCTCAAAGCTAGGAGGACCTGGGGTCAAGTCCAGCATCTGACATGTAGTAACTGGGTGACCTCTCCATGTTCTAGACAACTCTCTAAGATTACAAACTGCAGAGAAGGTGCTGCTTGGAGGGAGCTTCCTCACGTGGGGGGTTCATCATATCTATGAAATCAGGAGTCTGTCCCTCTCCCTATATATTCATAGGTCTTATGAGTCCTGCCCTGGGCAAGCTAATAGTCTGAATATAAACATATGAAGTACCTCACTTTTCTCATCTGTTGAGTGGGGATAATACCTGCCCTCCCCAGCTCAGAGACCATAACAGGTCAGCAACTTTGACAAAGCATTACATTAATGTGAAATTAAAAATTATCAGTTTCCAGCTGGAGTCCAGGCAGCCACCAGGTGTTGACTGTGTAATTGTTCCCATGGTAGAGGGGATTTAAGGTGACAGGTTACAACCCAATGTCTCTTGTAGCCAATCTAATTCATGGCTGTAGTATTGCACAGCTGGAGAATCCAGCTGATAGAGAATAACTGACCTGTAATTCACACTGGCCTCAGGACATATTAAAGAACTGATTCACGTGAAGTGTGGTTGATTACAATGAGGAGGGCAAAGACAGGAAGAAGTAAACAAGGGTTTCCCACGGTCTTCAGAAAGTGACATAATGACATAAATCTATCACTGTCTTTCCTGGGATCATAGTTCCTAGGTCGTAGTTCCAAGAGATGATTACCAGAAATTTGAGCCAATAGGCAGTTTCTCTTGTACCTCTCAATGCCAACCAGTAGGCAAAGTAGGTAGTCACCTGCATGGTGTGGGTTGAGAACAGCCAGGAATGGCATTCCACCAAAGAACATTTTCCCCTCTGGCATTCAGGGCTTGAATTTCCATCCTAAGAGATCCATCTCTTTAATTTAAGCATTACTCCCTCTTAAATCAGGAAGAGAAGATCACTAAGTCAGCAACACCTACCCAGAAATGGATATTTTATATTTCTCTCCTCGACAAAATCATAGCACTGGATTTTTATTTTTATACAGACATTGGTTATACTAAAGAAAAAAAATATTCTCTTAACCTTGACTTTGCTTTTTGTTTCTCACCCTTCCTTAACCTGCCTGAGATTTTGCTTCCCTAAATACTCCTACCTCAATAATTCAGGTCAATGGAGTAATCTCATTTTTCCCCTTTCCCAGAGTTGTTGTTTTCCCTACTCAGGACCCGTATTTTCAGCCTCACATTCTTTGCCCCTTCCAGATTTCTTGCTTGAGAAGGAGGAGGGATGCTCAGTGGGCTTGAAGAAAAGAAAGTGGGATGGTCCAGATTTAAGAAATAAGGAAGTGGGGCAGTTAATCTACGGGCAGACAAAAATCAAGGCTTCTGCAGAAAGGGAATTCTAGAGAAGTAGGGTAGCATAATGGATAGAGGCCTGACCACAGAGTCAGACCCGAGTCCCATCTCTGATGCAATTGGTTGTATGATGTGGTCAAAAAGTCACTTAACCTCTCAGTGCCCCCAGGCTATTCTCCAAGAATATAATTGTAGAACAATGCCCACCTTCGTTGGTAAGGGCGTTTCCTCATTAGGAGTTCCCTATACCAATGGAATTGTGAGCTGCCAGAGAGAGCCCAATGAAGAACAGTTCACATTTAGTGCTTTAAAATAGGCAAGCATTGTCCTCACGCTAATCCTGTAAGAGAGGCAGTGGAAACACTATCTTCATTTTACAGATAAAGAGGCTGAAGCTCTGGGAGGTTATGCTGTCTTGGCCATTGTCAGCTAAGTGCTAGATCAGGGATGAAATCTGAGCCTTCTGTTGTGACACTCAACTTTGGAGAAAAAAGCATGCGAAAGAGTGTCCACATAGACCTGGGTATAACCAAGAGAGGAAAAGAAGTGGGATGTTGTCCGTTGAAGACATAAGGAAGGGAGATGGCATGCCCAATGAGCCTGCCTCCCTAGAAGCCTTGTTGGGCCTCATCCTTTGCAGTGGTCATATTTGATTTTCATTTCCCATCACTCCCTGATTTCACCCTTTCTACTCAGAAAACAACTTGGACTAACTTGGATTTTGTCTCTCATCTTGCACCCCTGGCCAGGTGGCAGCGAGGAGCACCCTCCCAAGGTTGAAGAAAAAGTGGATGAGAGCCTAGAGGTTGCTGTGCCCAGGCAACGGAACATATTTCACATTGAATGGTCCTCCATACGGAGGAGGAGTAAAGGTGAGACCGATGCTTCTTCCTCTTTTCCACTCCTCTCCCCATTCTTGTCCTCTCATCTATGACTGGGGACAGGAAGGGGGGGGCGGGTCTAAGAATAGGAATGGATCCACCACAGGCCAGAGGTTCTGAAGTTGAATTCTCCAGAATTCAAACCCTCAGCAAACTTGTTCTTTCTCCAGCCTAGGAGCCCTCTTCCTCACGTCTGTATCCTAAAATGTGGTACACAGAACTTAACATAGTACCCAGATCTGACCTGGCCAGGGCAGAGTACAGAGAGTAACTATTTTTTATATAGATTCTGTCAAGAAAGCCCCAACCTATCAGATATCAGTTTTTTTATAATGAAGATCTAGAAGGGACTTCAGAGATGATCTAGTCCAAACCTCTCACTTTACAAATGGGGAAACTGAGGCCCATATACTAACTCAACACACATTTCTGAAGCATCAACTACATTGCAGTCATTGTACTGGTTGCTAGAAGTGTACTCCTGCCACCAAACCTATGATTTCATTGATTCAACAAGCTCTCAAAGCAGAAATTTTCTCCACCAATACCAATGGTCACTTACGTTACAATATATGAGAGTTGCTTAGGCCACTAAGTGATTTGGTCACACAGTCAATATGCTTCAGAGTCTGGCTTTGAACTCAAGGATTCCTGACTTTGAGAGTGGTTCTATGCACTACACCATGCTGCCTTTCAATGTAAAATATAAATAAAATAAAAACAAATTAATTTGAGGGGCAGGGAGAAGACTAACAACAGCAGGGGTCAGGAAAGGCTTTGTGGAGGAAAATTTCTGGTTTTGGAGTTCAATGAATCAATGAAATTATGTGTTTGGTGATAAGAGCACATCTCTGTGAAGTTCTCATAAAAAGTAACTAGCTGGGTGGAATTCAAAAGCAGTCACTCTGACTCCAAATCAGGAAGCTGGGAGGTGCAGTGGATAGTGTTGGAGTTGGAATCTGGAAGACTCGAGCTCAGAACCCTCCTCGAATATTTATTAGCTATGTGATCCTGGACAAGTTCAACCTCAATTTCTTCACCTGTAATATGAGAATCATAAAACTTACCTATGTCCCAGGGTGGTTGTGACAATTAAATGAGATAACATATGTAAAGTGCTTTGCAAACCTCAAAACACTATATAAATGCTGGCTGGTGGTCTATCCCTCTACCCCCATGCAGGACAGCATCTAAACTAGCCAAATGGAATATGGATTAAAACATGTTAGAGAAA
The DNA here is from genome assembly GCF_011100635.1 of Trichosurus vulpecula. Taxonomy (NCBI): domain Eukaryota; kingdom Metazoa; phylum Chordata; class Mammalia; order Diprotodontia; family Phalangeridae; genus Trichosurus; species Trichosurus vulpecula. The sequence goes on from NC_050573.1 coordinate 376,943,099, forward strand.
AGGGAAGTGTTCCAAGAGATGTTTAAAAGTACATGAGGTACGTCAATGGCAGGCACCTCCATGGTCCTTCAGACCTAGGATTCTGTCTCTAATGAGAGCAAGCAGGGATGATTTACAAGAGGGGTTAGTGGTCCTGAAAACATTAGCCACAGCCCTGATAGAAAAGTGGCTAAGAGATAGGAACAGCAGCACAATTGTATGTGAAAGAAATTAATGAAAAATAAGAAATACCAGGAGATAAGTGGAAAATGGGAGGGCTTGAAGGAGGAGAGAGCCAGGAGGAGCCTTTGCACAGCAACAAAAAATAGAAAGGAACGAAGAGACAATGCCTCTGCTGAGCCTACAGTCTGACATCCTCACAAAGCTTGGGTACTATTTTTTCCTTGCTCTTTTGATACCATTTTCCAAACCTACTTATGATTACAGCCTTAATTTCTTTGAAAACTACCTAGCACCTGACAATCGTGGGTCCTTAGCAAATGGGTAAGATGAGGATGAGAAGAGAGCCAAATATACTCTAAAAGTACTAGTATTCCAAGGGACACGTTGCTGTTCTCATAACAAACCAGGAGGGGGACCCAAAGAATCAGAAATGCAATACTTCTACTCAAAAATGGAATAAGTAAGCTTTTATTAACTTTGTTTTAAACAGAAAGGGCAGCTAGGTGTTGCAGTAGATAGAGTGACAGGTCTGGAGTTAAGAAAGCACATCCTCCTGGGTTGAAATTTGACTTCAAACACTAGCTGTGTGACCTTGGGGAAGTCACTTCACCCTCTTTGCCTCAGTTTCCTCATCTGTAAAATGAGAAGGAAATGGCAAACCACCCTAGTATCTTTGCCAGGAAAACCCCAAATGAGGTCACACGGACACAACTCAACGACAACAAACTGACAGAAAAACTTGCATTCAAATCCTGCCTCTGAAACATAATGACTGTAATAATAGATGATTCATTTAACTTTTTTGGGCCTAAGTTTCTTCCTCTTTGAATTGGAAGGTTTGGACTAGACCACCTTTGAGGTTCCGTCTGACATCTATGACCTTCAAAGGCAACCTATTCCATTTAAAAACGCTTCTCATTACAAGGAAGTTTTTCCCTTCAAAGTAAATTTACTTCTCTGCAATTTCAAACCACTGCTCTTATGAAATGAGCAAAAGAAATATAATTCTACTTTTCCAAAAAGACAAGCCATCAGAAAGCTGAAGACAATTCTCGTGGTTCTTGCTAGCTTTTATCTTTGCTGGGCTAAACAACCCTGGTTCTTTCATTTTTTTTTATTTCTTTTTGTTATTTTAAGCTTTTTTATTATTATTTGATATTTTTTAGTTTTCAGCATTGATTTCCACAAGATTTTGAGTTACAAATTTTCTCCCCATTTCTACCCTGCCCGCCACTCCAAGATGGCATATATTCTGAGTGCCCTGTTCCCCAGTCAACCCCTCCCTTTTCTCACCCCCCTTCCCCTCACCCCCCATTCCTTTTCCCCTTACTTTCTTGTAGGACAAGATAGATTTCTACGCCACATTGCCTGTATATCTTATTTTCCCATTGCATGCAAAAACAACCTTTTTTTTTGAGCATCTCTTTTTAAAACTCCAAATTCTCTCCCCTCCTCCCTCCCCACCCACTCTCCCTAAGAAGGCAAGTAATCAACACAGGCCACACGTGTATCATTATGCGAAACACTCCCATAAATAGTCATGTTGTAAAAGACTAACTATATTTCCCTCCCTCCTATCCTGTCCCCCTTTATTCAATTTTCTCCCTTGACCCTGTCCCTTCTCAATAGTGTTTGCTTTTGATTACTTCTTCCCCCTATCTGCACTCCCTTCTATTGTCCCCCTTTTTTATCCCCTTCCCCTACTTTCCTGTGGGGTAAGATACCCAATTGAGTGTGTATGGTATTCCCTCCTCAAGTCAAATACAATGAGAGCAAGATTCACTCATTCCCCCTTACCTGCCCCCTCTTCCCTTCCAATGAACTGCTTTTTCTTGCCACTTTTATGTGAGATAATTTACTCCATTCTATCTCTCCCTTTCTCCCTCTCTCAATATATTCCTCTCTTATCCCTTAAATTGATTCCATTTTTTTTAGATTATCATCCCTTCATATTCAACTCACCCTGTGCCCTCTGTCTACATATATATGTATATTCCCTTCATGAATTACACACATCATCTTTCCACGTAGGAATGTAAACAAAACAGTTAAACTTTAGTAAGTTCCTTATGATTTCTCTTTCTTGTTTACCTTTTCATGCTTCTCTTGATTCTTGTGTTTGAAAGTCAAATTTTCTATTCAGCTCTAGTCTTTTCATCAAGAATGCTTGAAAGTCCTCTATTTTATTGAAAGTCTAAATTTTGCCTTGGAGCATGATACTCAGTTTTTCTGGGTAGGTGATCCTTGGTTTTAATCCTAACTCCTTTGACATCCGAAATGTCCTATTCTGAGCCCTTTGATCCCCTAATGTAGACGCTGCTAGATCTTGTGTTATTCTGATTGTGTTTCCACAATATTCAAATTGTTTCTTTCTGGCTGCTTGCAGCATTTTCTCCTTGATCTGGGAACTCTGGAATTTGGTGACAATATTCCTAGGAGTTTTCTTTTTGGGATCTTTTTCAGGAGTCGATCTGTGGATTCTTTCAATTTCTATTTTACCCTCTGGCTCTAGAATATCAGAGCAGTTCTCCTTGATAATTTCTTGAAAGATGATATCTAGGCTCTTTTTTTTGATCATGGCTTTCGGGTAGTCCAATAATTTTTAAATTATCTCTCCTGGATCTATTTTCCAGGTCAGTGGTTTTTCCAATGAGATATTTCCCATTGTCTTCCGTTTTCTCATTCCTTTGGTTCTATTTTATAATATCTTGATTTCTCATGAAGTCACTAGCTTCCACTTGCTCCAATCTAATTTTTAAGGTAATATTTTCTTCAGTGGTCTTTTGGACCTCCTTTTCCATTTGACTAATTCTGCCTTTCAAGGCATTCTTCTCCTCATTGGCTTTTTGGACCTCTTTTGCTGTTTGAGTTAATCTATTTTTAAGGTGTTGTTTTCTTCAGTATTTTTTAGGTCTCCTTTAGCAAGTCATTGACTTGTTTTTCATGATTTTCTTGCATCACTCTCATTTCTCTTTCCAATTTTTCCTTTACTTCTCTTACTTGCTTTTCCAAATCCTTTTTGAGCTCTTCCATGGCCTAAGACCAATTCATATGTTTTTGGTGGCTTTTGATATAGGCTCTTCGACTTTGTTGACTTCTTCTGGCTTTATCTTTTGGTCTTCTTTGTCACCAAAAAGATTCCAAAGTCCGATTCTGAATCTGGGTCCATTTTTGCTGCTTGTTCGTATTCCCAGTCAACTACTTGACCCTTGAGCTTTTTGTAAAGGTATGACTACTTGTAGAGTAGAGAGTACTTTGTCCCAAGCTTTAGGGGCCTTGTGCTGCTGTTTTCAGAGCTACTTCTACACAGCAAGCTCTGCCACAACAGTGCTCCTCCTCCCCCAAGAACTGCCAACCCAGACCACAACTCAGATCCAAGCAGGCTCTGCACTCCCGCTCTGATCTGCTGATTAATTCCTCCCACCTGGTGGGCCTGGGGCCAGAAGCAACTGCAACTGCAGCTGGAAGCAGCCCTAGAGCTGTACCACTTCCTTGCCCCCAGGGCTGGGGCCAACCTCTCACTCCTTTCTAGCAGTTTTACCCACTAGCCTTCTCTGTTGTCTTTGGCGTTTGTGGGTTGAGAAGTCTGGTAACTGCCACAACTCAATGATTCAGGGCCCTGTGGCCTGTTCCGCCCAGCTCCCAGTCTTGTTGGTCCTGGCACGGCTCACACAGGGCTCTGCTCTGCTCCCAGTTCCATGCGATAGACACTTCCCCACAACCATCCAGGCTTTCCTGGGCTGGAGCCCTGCTTTGCTACTTCATGGGTTCTGCAGCTCTAGAATTTGTTCAGAGCCATTTTTATAGGTGCTTGGAGGGACCTGGGGGAGAGCTCATGCAAGTTCCTGCTTTCCAACTGCTATCGTGGCTCCAACCTCTCATCCCTGGTTCTTTCAACAAACACTCATATGTCATGATGTCAAGGCCATTCATTACCCTGGCTTCCCTCCTCTTTGTGCTCTCCACCACGCCCTTCCTAAAATCTCCTGCCTAAACAATATTCTGGATATGATTTGACCAGGGAAGATTATCCCCTCCCTTGTCTTTGCTTTGCCTTTCTTAATGCAACCTACGATCCCATTAGCTTTTTTTTAGATGTCTGCTATATTACATTTTCAATTCATTGAATATACAGATATCTCTTCCACATTGCAGGGGGTTAAGGACTCCATGCCCCTGTGATCTGGAGAATCTACATAAAAATTTTGGGCCCTCCCTTTGTACCAGAGGAAAAGTCTGAATTTTTTTTTCTTTTTCTTTTAGGAGTGTTTACAGCACCTTGTTGTAAAATTTGGGTTAAGTATTTTGTCATAGGCTATATGTAGGTCAATGTTAAGTAAAATATCAACCATATATTTTATGCATTTCTGAGTTTTTAAACTTTTTCTGTGTCATCTGCTGGCTTTTACATGTCATCTGAGGCTTCTGCAAGACTCCCCAAAAATTTCCATTTAACTTCTTATGCCAACCCCTGATATAGCGAAACCACAATGGGGAAAGTCACAATGTGGAAGGGGTAATAGTATAGCCCAACAGTGTCAAACTCAAATAGAAGGGCACCACTAACCTGTACATAAAGATCCCCATGGACTGCATATTAACCTCACCCTAAAATGTAATGTAATTTCTATTTTATTGTATTTTTATTTGCTTTTGTTAAATATTTCCAAATTACATTTTTACCTGGTTTAAGAGCTAGTGTTGCTGGCTGCATGTGGCCCTCAGATTGCCTGTTTGACACCTTTGCTTTATCCCACCAAACCCTGCCCCCATTTTTTAAGACAAATTATGTGGCCACACCTCCTTTATTATGTATTTGTGAGTTGATTTTTTTATCTCAACTACAAGATAATGCAATTTATCCCTATTAAATTTAATATCATTAGAATATATCCAACATTCTCATCTCTAAAAATATTTTTGGGTCCTCTGCAAATGTGACGAGCCCACTATTTGGGCCTTTATTCAAAATATTAATAAAAATGTTAAACAACACAGACCCCAACACGAATAGCTGGAGCACCATACTTAGAGACTGCCTTTCATGTTGCTATCAAATTATGAATGGGTATTCTTTAGGGACAGCCATTCAACTAGGCCTGTATTCACCTAATTATATTCCCATCTAGCCCATACCTCTCCATCTCTGCCATGAAAATCGTTATGAGACTTCGTGAAATGCTTTGCTAAAATCTAGGTAATTTACATGTACAACATTCCTTTCTCTACCAGCCTAATAATCCTGTCCAAAAAAGACTCCCTATGGGATCCCAGTAGGAACAGGCTTCTTCCTGACTTGACAAAAAGGCACACTGATGACAAGAGAGTCAATGACTATGTACTGCTAAGAACTTTTCTGCCAGCTTGTTATCATAGGCATTTGAGAAATCCCAGCAGATCACTCATTGTTCCACATGGGGTTTGATGACTGATTAGCACATTAAGAAATTCAATAAATATAATTACACTTGGAGTCAAGGCCTCAGGGTTTTATTACCCATCTGTCTTGTCTTATTCCAGGAGCAGATCACAGATGGAACAGGATCAGAAAGCAGGAAGAAAGATAGATTTAAAGCTATCCAGTCCAATCCTTTCATTTTACAGAAAAAGAGACTGAGGCCCAGAGAGGTTAATGGGGACATAGGTATAATTGTCAGAGGATGGATTTGGACCCAAGGCCTCTTACAACTATACCATTACCCTCTACTTCCAAGTTCTTTATCCTACATTTGAGAAAGCTCCCAGGAATTAGCATACTTGGGAAATGGGAACATTGTAGTCAGTTTCTAGTCAGTCTAAGTAATTTAGGATTGAGCAGAAAGACATTTTTGTTTTGGCACTTGTTATTGAAAACTTTCTAAATTGTCTTACCCACTCGATTAAGTCCTGCCTGCTGAATCTGTCTTTATTGATTGAGAATCTTGTAGGGTGTTGGTCAGGTCTCCCTGACCACTGTTTAGCCCTGGAGATGGAGACAGAGAGGGAGTAGGAGGTGGAGATGGACCCGTGCTGAACACAAGACACATGTTGGCTTTGATCTGTGGGTGCTCTCCTTCCTGCTGTTTTCACTAAATGTCCTTTGTCTCCTTTTCTAGCGATATGCCACCTCGTTCTCCAAGGACGAAGGTGGAAGCGATGGGGAAACAGAACAAGAAATTAATTATACATTCTGGTTAATTGGATCCCAAATAATCCAAGTTTTGGTGTCCCAATCCCAGCCACCCCCTGTGTTGCCCAGCCCTTCAATGAAAGCTAAGTGACTGATATGGTGGTATAGAAAGTACTTGGAGTTAGACAGTTGGGCTCTACCCTCCACTCTCCCACTGAACCTCTGTGGGTCTCAATTTCCTCATCGATAAAGTTGAAGTGGGGAAAAGACTGAGGTGGGGGTGGGGGGAGTACACTAGCTGATCTCCAAGCGCATCTAGCTCTAATACTTTATTTCCTGTGCTTCTACAAATTGATTTAGTAAATATTGAGTAGAATCAGAGGATTTAGAAGTAGAAAGCCTCCAAGATCATTTAGGCTGATCCCCTAATGGGCAAACTATGGATCAGAGAGGTTATGATCTGCCCAAGTCACACAGATAAATAGAAACACGGATTTTGCAATTGGAAGAGACCATATAAGACTACGTAGGCAAACATCCTCTTTTTACAGATGAGGATTCTGAAGCCCAGGGAACAGAAGTGGATTGCCTGAGGTCACACAGACAGTCGATAGTAGGTCTGGGATTCAAACCAAGGTCTTAGGATTCCTTGCTCTCTTTCTACCTCACCCTGCTGCTCACATTGTGCGCAGCTTGCCAGATGTTCTAGTGCAAAGGTGTCCTAACCGACCACCATTCTCTTTCCTTTCTTTCTCCAGTATTTGGAAGAACTGAACACCAAGAGAGACAAAGAAAGAATCTGTTTCCTTATCCCTACCGAAAGCCCACACACAAATTTCCTGTGAGTATTGAAAGATACCTCTTAAAGCATGAGAAACAGTCAAGAGAGAAGTAACTCCCATCATGAAGTTGTTGTTCAGTCATATCCAACTCTTTGTAACCCCATTTGGGGTTTTCTTGGCGAAGATATTGGAGTGGTTTGCCATGTCCTTCTACAGCTTATTTATACATATAAGGAAACTGGGACCAATAAGGGTAAGTGACTTTCCCAGAGTCACACAGCTAGTGTCTGAGACTGGATTTGAACTCACAAAGATGAGTCTTCCTGATTCCAGGCCTGACACTCTATTCACTGTGCCACCTAGATGCCCCCATCATGGTATTAAACCAATAAAGCTACTGTCTAAGAACTAGGATGGGAACAGTTCCAAAATGAACAATGGAACCCCGAAGTCATTGTTACCCAGCTGCAGGTCAATAGTCACTCAAATGGTAACAACTCACATTTATAGAATTCTCTAAGCTTCACAGGGGCAGCTAGGTGGCACAATAGATAGAACACTGGACCTGGAGTCAGGAAGACTCCTCTTGAGGAGTTCAAATCTGGCCTCAAACACTTCCTCGCTATATGACCCTGAACAAATCACTTAACCCTGTTTGCCTCAGTTTCCTCATCTGGAAAATGAGCTGGAGAAGGAAATGGCAAACCACTCCAGTATCTTTGTCAAAACTCCAAACGGGGTCATGAAGAGTCAGACACAACTGAAAAATAGCTTAACAAATCTTCACAAAGCGCTTTACTCCCAACTACCCTAAGAGTACAGTTCTATCCCTATCGTACGGTTAAAGAAACTAAGGCTGAAAAGCTCAGTAACTTATCCATAATCATAAAGATAAGTAAGCTTCAGAATCAGTCGTCCAAGGTTAGCATCATGTCAGGGTAGTCGACAGAGCACTTGAGTCCTGGGTTCAAATTCCAATTCCACCATCTACTAGCTGTGCAACTGTGGGAAAGTCACTAGACTTCTGTGGGCTTGAGTTTCTTCAATCTGTAAAATAACTAGGATGGGGAGTAGAAAATAGATGCCACACTGCCTCAGATATAGCTATCCCATTTATAACAGCATGCTCTAATACAGTGTGAATTACTTACTACAAAGATGTCAGAGCAGCCTGGGAATACTAGCCTTATGAATCAAGTGGGCAGGTAAGTAGGTAGATAGGCAGGTAGGTGGACAGGCTCATACATATATACCTATAAACATAATTATATAATATTTTTGTATCCTATAATGTATAATATATATGTTTAGAGTTGTGCATGCATATGTAGACACATACACACATACACGCACTCATACAAACACATACACACTTGTAACCAAACTCTAGGTAGAGGCATTGATCCAATGTGACCCCAGCTTATTTGAAGAGACTGCTGGCATGATAGCCCCTCTACTAGATTGTCCTTACATGTTGAATTGCCAGAGTTGAGATAATATAAAAACAACATCTCTATGGTGCTTTAAGGTATACAAAGCGCTTTACAAAGATTATTTCATTTGAACCTCACAATAACACTGGGAGTAAAGTGCTATTATTATCCTCATTTTACACATGAAGAAACTGAGGCAGAGGTGAAGTGATTTGCCCGGAGTCACAGAACCAGTAAGTGTTTGAGGCTAGATTTGAACTCAGGTCTGATTGACTCCAGGTCCGGCTCTCTATCCACTAAAACCACCTAACTGAAGGAAAGAGCCCTAGAAGATAGCACTCTTTCCTACAGAAACAGCTTTGGACCTAATAAAAGGATCAGTAGCCTATAAAAATCTATCCCAGGAGATGGAAAACAGAGCCTCTATTGGTCGATGTGTCTCTGCTTGGTAGTCTATATTTTAGACATTAGCAGTGTATTGTGGGACAGGGTATCTGTTGTCAAGAAAAAGAGGTAAGAGCTCATTTCTGACTCAGCTGTGCTATGTGGTAGACTCAACTTTTTCTCCTCTCAAAATTCTCAAACTTATTCATAAGATTCAAAACTGGAAGGGATCTTGGTGGTTATCAATTCAAGCCCATCCCCTTTCCCCCACACACACTTTAAGGAAACTGAGGCAGACAGAGGTTAAGTGGCTTACTAGAAGTCAAGCAAGAGACAGCAGAGGACAAATTCAGAGGTCTTTCTATTATGGTGCCAGCTAGGTGGCACAATGGATAGAGCGCTGGGCCAGAAGCCAGAAGACCCGAGTTCAAATCCAGCCTCAGATACTTACTAGCTGTGGGACCCTGGACGTGTCACTTAACCTCTATCTCAGTTTCCTCAACTATAAAATGGGGATAATGGTAGCGACTACCTCCCAAAGCTGTTGTGAGAATCTAATAAGATAACATTTGTTAAATGCTTAGCACAGGGCCTAGAACATAGTAATCACTTAATACTTATTCCTTTCTTCCACCTTGGGTCCTCACCATACAAAAAGAATGGAGCATAGTTGTGACTCAAAACAAGGCTCTCTGCCTCTAAATCCAGTCTCTTTTCACACAACAGTCTGCCTCGATTTTCTACCAACATTTGTCTTACTTTTGGGATGTTCTTCTTTGTGACCTGTACAAAGAGACACAGCTTCCCAATCTGAGCCAAACAGGTGCCAAGGGTTTCTTTCTCAGCACCACTCAAATCAAACCTCAACTACAAACATCATCCTTCAGAACATTCCACCATTTCCCTTCCCCAAAGTAGCCACAAATCCTTCCTGCTTGCTATACCTCCTCTTGCCTCCTCATCTCACCTCCCCCAAAGCTATACCAATAATAATCCCTTTGTATTTTTATGGCACCTTATATGTTTTGAAACATCCTCATGGAGATTGCATCTTCCTCACAACATCCTTGGATGATAAGTAAACTGAGGCACAGAAAGATTCTCTACACACAATAAGGATGAAAGCCAGGGACAGAACCCAGTTTTCTTGCTTTTCTTTTTGTCCAGAGAGTTTTCCATCATACCCTGCTTCAATGGAAGAGTTACAGGATATGAAAACCTGTTGTCTGTCTGTCATTTCCCCATACAGGATCTCAGTAACAACATGGAAGACAGCACTGAGATTAAGGTGGCAACAAGCGTGATCAAGGCCTCTTGGATCCAAAGTTCCTTGGCCACTGGTGGGAAAAGACTCAGAAAAGCCCTCAGTTACATCACAGGAGAAATGAAGGAATGTGGAGAGGGACTGAAAGGTAAAGAATCAGCAGGAACAGTCCTTGTCCCGACTGGGAAGAGTTCATCTCCTCCTGGTAACCAAGGAAAAACAAGGCAATGCCAAGTCTGATGGAAATGATGTCTCTGAAGTACAAACAATTGCCCTGAGCCAGGGATCAGGGTCTTTCAGGAAGAGCTCTGTGACTATGTAACAGCTCCCAAATCTCTCATAAATATATTAGTTAGAAGGAACCTTGCAGTCCAATCCCTTCATTGGATGGGTGAGCAAACTAAGGCCAAGAGAGATGATGCAATTTACCTGAGGCTCTGGAGACCTGGGTTTGAGTTCTACCTTTGGTGTTTACAGCTTCTGTGACCTTGGGTTGGGCACCTCACCTCTCTAGGCTGGTGACCCTCACTCACTCAAATCAAAGTCAACTGCAAATCATGTCATCATTTCCCTGATGTCATGGTCCTCTTCTAGAATGAAGGACAAACACACAACAACAATCTCTGGCCTCAGTTTCCTTCTCTGTAAAAAGAGGGTGTTAAACTAGACCATCTTTGAGTCCCTTCCAGGTCCAGTTCTATGACCTTATCATGAAAATGAGAGGGCTAGGTTGGAAGTCAGGTCTTCTAAATCCAAGCCCAGGGTTTTTTATCTGACTCCAAAGCATTCACTTAACTCAGGGTTTCTAAACTGGTGTTTATGAAGTTGGGTGGAAAATAAGTTCATAGACCTTTTTGTAAACTTTTGATAGCTGTATTTTTTAAAATTTTATTATTTATTTAATATTTTTCGTTTTTAGCATTTATTTCCACAAGATTTTGAATTACAAATTTTCTCCCATTTCTACCCTCCCCCCTACTCCAAGATGGCATATATTCTGATTGCCCTGTTCCCCAGTCAGCCCTCCCTTCTATCACCCCACTCCCTCCATCCCCTTTTCCCTTACTTTCTTGTAGGGCAAGATAGATTTCTATACCCCATTGCCTGTATATCTAATTTCCCAGTTGCATGCAAAAACAACCTTTTTTTTTGAACATCTGCTTTTAAAATTTTGAGTTCCAAATTCTCTCCCCTCTTCCCTCCCTAAGAAGGCAAGCAATTCAAAATAGGTCACACATGTATCATTATGCAAAACCCTTCCACAATACTCATGTTGTGAAAGACTAACTTTATTTTGCTCCCTCCTATACTATCCCCCTTTATTCAATTTTCTCCCTTGACCCTGTCCTTTTTGAAAGTGTTTGCTTTTGATTACCTCCTCCCCCATCTGCCATCCCTTCTATCATTCCCCCTTTTTATCCCCTTCCCCCTTCTTTCCTGTGGGGTAAGATGCCCAATTGAGTGTGTATGTTATTCCTTCCTCAAGTCAAATACAATGAGAGCTAGATTCACTCATTCCCCCTCACCTGCCCCCTCTTCCCTTCCAACAGAACTACTTTTTCTTGCCACTTTTATGTGAGATAATTTACCCCATTCTATCTCTACCTTTCTCCTTCTGTCAATATATTCCTTTCCCACCCCTTAATTTAATTTTTTTTTAGATATCATCCCTTCATATTCAACTCACCCTGTGCCCTCTGTCCATATATATATTCCCTTCAGCTAATTACACACATCATCTTTCCATGTATAAATGTAAACAAAACAGTTAAACTTTAGTAATTTCCTTATGATTTCTCTGTTGTTTACCTTTTCATGCTTCCCTTGATTCTTGCATTTGAAAGTCAAATTTTCTATTCAGTTCTGGTCTTTTCACTGAGAAAGCTTGAAAGTCCTCTATTTTATTGAAAATCCACATTTTGCCTTGGAGCATTATACTCAGTTTTGCTGGATAGGTGATTCTTGGTTTTAATCTTAACTCCTTTGACCTCCAGAATATCATACTCCAAGCCCTTCAATCCCTTAATGTAGAAGCTGCTAGACCTTGTATTATCCTGATTGTGTTTCCACAATACTCAAATTGTTTGTTTCTGGCTGCTTGCAGTATTTTCTCCTTGATCTGGGAACTCTGGAATTTGGTGACAATATTCCTAGGAGTTTTCTTTTTGGGATCTTTTTCAGGAGGCAATTGGTGGATTCTTTCAATTTCTATTTTACCCTCTGGCTCTAGAATATCAGGGCAGTTTTCCTTGATAATTTCTTGAAAGATGATGTCTAGATTCTTTTATTGATCATGGCTTTCAGGTAGTCCAATAATTTTTAAATTATCTCTCCTGGATCTATTTTCCAGGTCAGTGGTTTTTCCAATGAGATATTTCACATTGTCTTCCATTTTTTCATTCCTTTCATTCTGTTTTATAATATCTTGATTTCTCATAAAGTCATCAGCTTCCACTTGCTCCAATCTAATTTTTAAAGTAGTATTTTCTTCAGTGGTCTTTTGGACCTCCTTTTCCATTTGGCTAATTTTTCCTTTCAAGGCATTCTCCTCCTCATTGGCTTTTTGGACCTCTTTTGCCATTTGAATTAGTCTATTTTCTAAGGTGTTATTTTCTTCGGTATTTTTTTGGGTCTCCTTTAGCAAATCATTGACTTGTTTTTCATGGTTTTCTTGCATCACTCTCATTTCTCTTTCCAATTTTTCCTTTACTTCTCTTACTTGCTTTTCCAAATCCTTTTTGAGCTTTTCCATGGCCTGAGACCAATTCATATTTTTCTTGGAGGCTTTTGAGGTAGGCTCTTTGACTTTGTTGACTTCTTCTGGCTGTATGTTTTGGTCTTCTTTGTCACCAAAGAAAGATTCCAAAGTCTGAGTCTGAATCTGAGACTGTTTTCGCTTCCTGTTCATGTTCCCAGCCAACTACTTGACCCTTGAGCTTTTTGTCAGGATATGACTGCTTGTAGAGTAGAGAGTACTTTGTCCTAAGCTTTAGGGGCTGTGCTGCTGTTTTCAGAGCCACTTCTACACAGCAATCTCTGCCATACCCATGCCCCTTTCCCCCAAGAACCGCCAACCAGTATTGCAACGCAGATCCAGGCAGAGCAAAGCAGAATTTGCACTCCTGCTTTAATCCACTGCTTAATTCCTCCCACTGGGTGGGCCTGGGGCCAGAAGCAACTACAGTTGATACTCTGGAAGCAGCCTCAGAGCTGCAACACCTCAGAGTACCCACCGCAAACTCCTTTCACTCTGTCCCAGCAGTTTTTCCCACTAACCTGCTCTGTTGTTTTTGGCATTTGTGTCTTGAGAAGCCTAATAACTGCCACAGCTCAATGATTCAGGGCACTAGGGCCTGTTCCACCCGGCTCCCAGTCTGGTTGGTCCTGGCGTGGCCCATGCTGGGCCCTGTTCTGCTCTGCTCCCAGCTCTGTGCGACCATCCAGGCTGTCCTGGGCTGGAGCCCTGCTTCCCTCTGCTATTTCATGGGTTCTGCAGCTCTAGAATTTGTTCAGAGCCATTTTTTATAGGTGTTTGGAGCGTCCTGGGGGAGAGCTTAAGCAAATCCCTGCTTTCCAGCTGCCATCTTGGCTCTGCCCCCTCTGATAGCTGTATTTCGATATAATTGGTTTCCTTTGTAATCCTATGTATTTTGTTTTATGCATTTAAAAATGTTACTCTGAGAAGGAATCCATAGGCTTCCCTAGACTGCCAAAATAATCTATCATACAAAAAAAGGTGACCAACCCCACCCCCCACCCCCACCCTCAACTAGGGCTACACAATGGTTTAGCTTGCTAAGTGTAAACCCAGCTCTAGACAAAAGGGAAATGATAATGTCTCCCTCCTCTCTCCCAAGTGCCTAACCCAGTATTAGGGGCACAGTGTTAGTGCAATGCCTTTGCGTGCATTAGCCTGGCAGTCCTGGGAGGTCCCTAAGGCAGACTGTCTTCCTCTTTCAGACAAGTCTCCAGTATTCCAGTTCCTGGATTGGATCTTAAGGGGCACGTCCCAAGTGATGTTTGTGAACAACCCTCTCAGCGGCCTCATCATCATCATTGGTCTCTTTGTCCAGAACCCCTGGTGGGCCATCTCAGGCTGTTTGGGAACCATCATCTCCACCCTGACAGCCCTCATCCTGAGTCAGGACAAGTAAGCCCTTGGGGGCAGGGGGGAACGACATAGCCCGGTAACCCAAGGGCAGGCTTGCTGAGTTCCCTACAATGGAAAAGGTGCCATATGCATGCAGGCTTGAGGTGCAAGCTGAATGAGCCAGCTGCTTATGTTTCAACAGCAATTCAAGGTTTCCAGGAGAATTTCCCCACAACAACCTTAGGAGGTAGGCAGCATAAATACTATTAACCCTATTTTACAGACTGGAAGACTTTCTAACTAGAGTCTTCTCCCATCATTCCTTCTATCCTCAGAGTAATAGTTCTGATTTTCCCTCCTAAGAGCTAACTTCCAATGAGATTTCATCTAGAAGAAAACACTCTAATGACTTAGTTAGAAGTTCAGTTAAAAGACTAATAAGGAATTTCTAAATATATAGGGAATTAACACAAATGTACAACTAATGGAAATCAATGGAAAACTGGTCCAAGGATACAAATAAATACTTCTCAAAAGTATTGCAAACTATTAACTATATGAGGTATTGCTCCAAATTGCTAAAAATAAGAGAAGAGCCTACATAAATTTTTAGATGTGGAAAGGTAACAGCTGATAATCCAGTGTGACTGAAATGTCTTGTGGATAAAGGGGACAGGAGAAATACTGGACCTGTCATTTTCCTATTATGAGGAACTCCCAGGTGATGAAATTCTTCCTACCACCACAGACAGTCACTTATTCTGCAACTCACAGTCTTAGAAAGCTGGATAGATTCCTAACAGCTTACCATCTTAGTCTACCCACGGTTACACAGCCAGTATGTGCTAAAGGCAGGAATGGAATGCTTCCTAGTTTCCAGACCACCCCTCTAGACATCCCCCATCCCCACGTTTCCCCATCCAGCCTGCTCTCACTCAGTGCCATTTGGCATTTTACACCTTTCCTTCCTCCCTCCCTCTACCTGCCCCTGTCTCATTCCTTCAGAGACCATCCTTTCTTCTATAAAGTCACCCAGTCTCTCTGTAGCTCAGTTTCCCCATCTGTACAAAGGGAATAATAAAAGCCCCTACCTCCCATGGTCATTTTGAGGCTCCAATGAGATAACAGACAGGAAGTGCTTTTAAATGCTATATAAATGCTAGCAATTAATTTTGTTATTGCTTGGAATAATAATCAAACAAGACTGAGAGCTAGGAAGAACCTTAGAGATGTTGATCAACCCCATTATTTTACCAAATGAGGCTGGCAGAGGTTATGTGACTTTCCCAAAGTCATTTGGGGTGCAAATGACAGAGCTGGGATTCATATCCAAGCCCTCTGAATCCAAGTCACAGACCACAGATTTAAAAGCCCCTCATTTTACAACTGAGGAAATCTAGGTCCAGAGAGCCCAGGCTCTTTAACTTCAAGTCTAACATTCCTTCCATGAGGTCAGTAATCCTATGTCAGTAATCCCTCAAGGGTCAGGGGTTTAAAACAGAATAATAATTTACTCCAGGGAATTCGCATTTTCTTGGAGGATTCTAGGGACACTTTTAACCCCAAAGGGCATGAATTTCTGATGGCAGAACTTCAGACTCCAGGAGAGGCAAGGCCACAGGGGTGGGGAACCTATGGCCTTGAGGTCACATTTGGCCTTCTATGTCCTTGGGCACAGCGAGTTTTACAAAACAAACCCTTTTATTAAGGGGATTTGTTCTGTGAAGGTTAGGTTCATTCAGTCAAAGGGCTGCACTTAAGAATTTGTTCTGTGAAGTTTGGGTTCAAAGGGCCACACTTGAGGACCTAGAGGGCCACATGTGGCCTCAAGGCTGCAGGTTCTCCACCCATGGAAGGGATGGGGGAGAGGAGATGCCTTAGCCTCTCTCAGCAGGCCACAGAGGACACGACCTTTGCTACCCTCCACATATGTCCTATGCTCCTTCTCTATCCCCAGGTCATTGATTGCAGCAGGACTTCACGGCTACAATGGAGTGCTGGTGGGCTTGCTGATGGCTGTGTTCTCAGAGAAAGGAGATTATTACTGGTGGCTTTTGCTCCCTGTCATTGTTATGTCCATGTGCTGGTAAGTCCCATCGATAAAGTTGTGGGTTATGAATTGAGTTGCTCTCTCTCCTCCCCTGAGACAGCTAGGTGGCACAGTGGATCGAGTGCCAGACCTGGATTCAGGAAGACCTGAGTTCACATCCAGCCTCAGACACTTTCTAGCTATGTGACCCTGTGTAAGTCACTTAACCCTCTTTGCCTCAGTTTCCTCATCTTAAAATGAGCTGGAAATGGCAAATCACTACAGTATCTTTGCCAAGAAAACCCCAAATGGGGTCACAAAGAGTCAGTCAAGACTGAAGAAGAACTAACTTACTCCCCTGGCCCTTTTCAAAGCCTCTTTTCTCTGCTCAGGAAAAACTAAACCCTAAGTCCACCCTAGAGCCTGTCTTGTCTTTTGGTTCTAAGCTCCCATCCCTTTCCAGGTCCTTTACCTCCCTTCTACCTCTCTGTACCCCTCTCTAGAGAAGACCCCTAGAGCAGGCAAGTCCCATCACTATCACCCTCTGAATCCTTGCCCAACGTATGAGACTTCTTCAATACAGACTGTTTGGGGAGCACAGGGCCCTTTGGTTCTGCTTCCTCACCCAGGGATGCAGACAGTGTGGCACCACTGGAAAAGCACTAGCTTTGGAGTCTGAGGAACCGGGTTCAAATCCTTCCTCTGATACGTCCTGCTCATGTGACCGTGGGCAAATCACCTAACCTTTCTTGGTCTCAGTTTCCTGAACTGTATAAAGATGGATCAGATGGCCTCTAATGTTCATCCAACTGTAGCTGTGTTATCCTATGAAAGAGCAATGGCTCTGGAGTCCCTGCCCTCAAGGGGCTTCCAATTTAATGAAGGGAGACAGCACTGAAAAGGAAGTGGAAAAGTGAGGTGATGGAGTGCATTTGTATTGGTAGAAAAGGTACCTGTATTTATGACATCTCAGATCCCTGAAGTATCAAAGGGGAAACATCTTTCTCTCCAGCACACAAGAGCCAAACAGCCTTTTCTATGATGTTAGATACATCATAGATCTATATTATGGAACAACTCATAGACAGTCACTGGTAGTCACCCCGTTACCATTGCTTTCACTTGTCCTGAGTTTGGGTTCCATGAAATGTGCCCAGGGAATTATTTACAGCTGAGGGGATCCATGTGCTCAAAGTGCACAGCACCTGTCCCTTTGCCAGTACTTCTAAATCTGATGCTCTAGAGCAGGGATTACTAGACTGAAGTCCATGAACTGGTCTTTTTTTTAGATAACTGTATTTCAATATAATTGGCTTCATTTATAATCTTATTTTATGCATTTAAAATTATGAAACTGAGAAGTTGTCCATAGTCTTCCCCACACTGGTAGAACGGTCCCTGTCACAAAAAAGTTCAGAACTGCTCTCAAGTTAAAAGGTAACAACATAAAGGACATCCTTGACCATTCCCAGAGCACTTCAGTGCACTCTAGCCCAGAGATGCCTGGGAAAATTGCAAAGAGTTTCCATGATGCCCACAATTGGCTGGTACAGGGTCACTATAGAGACCAAAAGGAAGATGGGGAAAAGTCTGACAGTAGAATCAGGTGAGGCCAAACCTGACACACAGAACTCAGGTTCCTGTGGGCCACCAGTTGCTATAAGAGGCAAATAAATCCCTGAAGGATACTCCTGGAGAAAAGATGGGTCATTTTCAAAAGTCCATAAGAATAAGACCATGTGCCCTTAAATAAACACACACACATTCACACCCCTAAAATACAGAAACATTAACTAAAGTGAGTTCTTAAAGGATCTCCCTCTCTTGTTTCCATTCCCAGCCCAATTATTTCCAGTGCCCTGAGCAGCATCTTCAGTAAATGGGACCTCCCTGTCTTCACACTCCCATTCAACATTGCGGTGTCACTGTACATGGCAGCCACGGGCCATTACAACCTCTTCTTCCCCACGACGCTGGTGCAGCCCATCACCTCAGTGCCCAACATCACCTGGTCTGAGATCCAAGTGCCTTTGGTAAGTGTCACTGAAGGCAGAAGAGAAGCCTTACTTTAACTTGGTTTGGAAAATGGTGTTTACTTTCCTGGGCACACAGCTATCCCCAGACCTGTGTGATTGCATAGTTAAGCTATCGCCTACACGAAGTGTTTTTACTTTGTTGTTTTTTTTTTAATTTGTCTTGTTTTTATTGATACTTTTGTTTTAATGCTCCCTTTCATCCTGAACACATCCCTTCACCTCTCTCCTACCCAAGGAAGAGCCCCTAGTAAGATTTCAAAAGGAAGAGGAGAAAAAATAGGTCAGCAAAACCAATCAGCATGTCCCCCATGTCTGGCAGGCAGTACTGCAGTATCCGATGCCCAAAATAGCCCACCTCTGCACTGAAATTTCTTAACTTTTCTCTGGAGCCAAGACTGCTCATTATAATTACATTCAGCTTTCTTTTTTGTTGTCATTCTCTTTACACGGTTGTGGTCAGGTGTATATTATAGTCCTTATAAGGTAAATTTTTAACAAATCAATTCAACAGATATTTATTAAGCACCTCCTAGGAGGTACCAGGCACTGCACTAGGTGCTGGGGATATAAAAACATAAGGGAAAAAAGAGCCTACATTATACTTGGGGCTATGACAGGTAAACAGACAGTTAAATACCAGTCAGTTTGAAGAAGCAGACAGCATTAACAAAGTAAGACACTAGAGTTGAGCCTTGAAAGAAGGTCAGGATTTTGAGAAGCAAAGGTGGGCAGACAATGTGAGGGACACACTGGGAAATGTATGTGAAAGAAAATCAAAAGATATCAAGAATTTTTTTTTAAGAGAAAGGTTATGATAGTAAAGTTAAAAGAAAAACCCATGGGATTGAACTATGGGACAGATTGTTGGTTGTATTTGTCCTTCGTTTTCAAAGAGGACCATGACATCAGGGAAATGATGACATAACTTGCAACTGACTTTGATTTGAATGAGGGAGGGCTGTGCAAGGTCACCAGCCTCACTTTCTCCTCCAGAGCCATCTGGATCCAGTGACCAGATATTCACCAGGATACAATGGGAGACCCTGGCCCTTTTAGGCTAAGGTCTTTTCACTTAGAGTGGGGTAACACCCATTCAGTGAATAGGACTCTTTAAGAAGTGAGCCGAAGGATGATATGCAGCTGGAGGCCACAGCCAGCAGCAGTGGGGGAATGGCCCCTTCCCTAGACAGGACTCTATTATTTGACCGTGGGCAAGTTACTTGATTATCTCAAGTCCTCATCTGAGGGTGTTGGAGAATATTGCATGAGGCTCCTTTCAGCTCTAGTACTCTTTGATTTTGATTAGTTTAATGTGCCACAAAATCCTTAAGTCAAAGACTTCCCTTCATCTAGGGGGAGGAAGTGGGCTGGACGGAACCGCCACCTAGCCTTTTCTTTGTATTTTGTAAATCAGAGATGTCAAACACATATAGGAGGTGGTAATACTCTCCATGGTGGCCTGAGTTAAAATTAGATTGAAATCTAATTGGGAAATATTTAACAAAATGAATAAAAATACAATGAAACATAAATAATATTACATTTTAAAACTAAGTCAATATGCTACCCCAGGGATACTTATTTATTCATTAGTGGCCTCTTTTTTTATTCAAGTTTGTCACTGTTTTGAATAACAGAGACCTATTCTTGTAAATCCTCTAATAATATGGGAATAAAGTTTTGTGTTCTTATTAAGTTTGACTTGATTGAATTTTTTAAAAATAAATAAAACTATATGAGCACCAGCCCTGGAGTCAGGAGGACCTGAGTTCAAATCCAGTCTCAGACACATACTAGATGTGTGACCCTAGGCAAGTCACTTAAACCTGATTGCCTTCTCCCCCTCAACAAAAAAAAAAAAACTGATGTGAAAAATGATCATGAAATATGCAATCCTGAGTCACACGGATCTTTAAAAATATTGTAATCTACCCCCCTTTCAATTTCAAGGGGAGAAAAATGAGACTCAGAGAAAAGTGACTTGCTCAAGGTCACACACTCTGGTGAGAAAGTCAGACTTAGAACTTTGATGTCCTGACTTGTAGTTTAGTAAAATTTCCATTATACTGTGAGTCCTCCCTCATTATTATATAATTCTGCTATGTCATCTACCTACATAATAAGCATGTTACCATGGTCCTCACAGCTTTTAAGAGCCATTCCCGTCGGAATTGGTCAGGTGTATGGCTGCGATAACCCCTGGACTGGCGGCATGTTTCTTGTAGCTCTGTTCATATCTTCACCACTCGTGTGCTTGCACGCTGCGATTGGATCCACCATGGGGATGTTAGCAGGTATGGTCTCATTGTTCACCCATCACCAGTGGTCAGTGGGAATATTGGTACCCAGGGCAGCCCCTTAGCAAAATTGTGAGGTTCCTGATATCCATCCCCTTTTAACGTCCCAGCCTGCAGTATCTTTGAACATTTGTTCTCCAATTACACCCCCAAGCTTTCCACTTCAGGCACCTAACCAGTCTTCAGGTTGTCTAGCTCTGCCCCACCCCCATTTTCAGTACATATCAGTCATTTACAACTTAGTATAATTGAAAGTCTTTGTTCTATTTCTGAATTCAAAGCTTTCTTCTCTATTTGTGGAATGAAAGGAGGTGTCTATCAGGATTAAAGGATTATCTCTTAGATGGGGCAAGCCTTTTGGGAACCAAGAAGCCTTCCCTATATTCCTGAAATGTTACTCCATGGGCAGCCGTGGTATGGCTAATGCCAGCCCCTACAGTGATCTGTGGCACTGCACCCTCGGGCCCGCTGTCAATCGCTGTCCCTTCAACTGTATTTATTTTGAATGAAACCCCAAACTTAAATTCCCCCAGGTGTCAGCGGCCCTGGAACGTGCAAAGCAAAGCAGACAGGAAACCAAAAGGAAACTCCTCAGTGGGGCTGCTCTCTGCAGTGTTGCCCTGGATGTACCAGTGACATAAACATCTGGCTTTTCTTACAGCCCTCACTCTGGCAACGCCCTTCGATGCCATCTACTTTGGCCTGTGGGGATTCAACAGCACGCTGGCCTGCATAGCAATAGGAGGAATGTTCTACGCCATCACCTGGCAGACACACCTCCTTGCAATCACCTGTGGTAGGTACCTCAAACCTCATTCTCTTTGGAACTGAAGTGGGAACCCGTGTGTGTGTGTGTGTGTGTGTGTGTGTGTGTGTGTATGTGTGTGACTTGAACCATGCTGCTGTAGAAAGAATAGAGGACATGGAGACAAGAGACTGCCCAGACTCAATTATGAAGAAGTCCTTTGATTTTTCTATAATTCAATTTCTTCTTTTGCAAAATAAGGATTACAAGGCTGTCCTGCCCACCTATATGAGGAGAGTTCTTTTCAAACTTCAAAGCAGGTGTAAACATGGGTCATTTAAGTAAACCTGATAGGTGACCTTCTTTATTTACACAAAAGTTCTTCCAGGGAAAAAAATTACTTGCTTTACAAAGAGATTTTTTCTTTCCAAAAGAATTCCTGGTAGCGTTGCTTTAAAGAGCAAACTCCTCTAGCACATGGAAAACATGATTCAGTTTATTAAAATGACATACAAAATTGTATTAAACAAGTTACACCTGTTTGTTGTTCAGTTGTGTCTGACTCTTCCATGACTCCATTTGAGGTTTTCTTAGCAAAGATACTGGAGTGGTTTGCCATTTCCTTCTCCAGCTTATCTTACAGATGGGGAAACTGAGGCAAACAGGGTGAAGTGACTCAGAAGATGAGTCTGACTCCAGGCCCAGCACTCTATCCACTGTGCATATCTGTACATAAGCATTTAGTGGGCCTGCTCCCACCACAGGTTCAAAGCCCTCTCTCCAGGAAAAATAGACTGTGTTTACCCTGCAGTCCAGTAATATTTTAGAAGGGAAAAAATATCAGTTGGTAATTTGGTAGTTTTCATATTCTCATCAAAAAGTAGGAACTCAACTATATGCAAAAAGCCAAAAAAAAGCAAAAATCTTTCTCAGGGAGACAAGGAGGTAAAGAAACAAGCATTTAAGGTCACTTCCTTTACATTCTATTATTTGATGGTTCTTAGAACTAGATAAGTCTAAAGAACCATGTAAAGGTGATGCAGTAGATAGAGGACCAGCCCTGGAGTCTGGAGGACCCGAGTTTAAATCCAGCCTCAGACATTTACTAGCTGTGTGATCCTGGGCAAGTCACTTAACCCTGATTACATTAAAAAAAAAATTCTAAAGTCTAATATGACATGAAAGCTTCAACTAGGACTTTCCCTCAAGTTTGAAGCAAATAACCTTTCTCAATGAATTGTTTAAGTAGTCCAGAACAATGACCTGAAACTGAGACCCATGACCAGTTAATTCATTGGTTAGTCATTTTTTAAAAAGCCTTTAACATGCCTATCTCATTCACACATGGAAATGCCATATTTAAACATCATAAAATTTACCTGTACAGTCCTCAAAAGATTTCTAATCTTTAAATAAAGGGACATTTTGTGATTCACCAATTTCCTGACTGTAATTTTAAAAAGAGTTGGGGAGAAAGAAAAATGACCATGCAATGGAAATTAACAACCCAAAAGACGTTGTTACCCAGACTGGAAACAGAAAGCAGTAGTTTGCTGTACGCACTGAAATTAAAGGAGAAATGTGCCCTGATGGGCTGTTGGAAGGACCCCAAAGTGTAGCTACTGCCCAAGGAGCCCCTGCAAACCTTGGGGGGAGGGGAGTATGGCCACTGAACAGACAAGGGATCAACTAGGAAATCACAGAGCCAGGGTTACAGTCAGAGCTCCCTAACTGCTTTATGTGAGGTTTTGCTAATTGAGTAAGGCATTGGTACAGAAAGAGCTCCAAGAGATGCTCAGTTTATACCCAACCCCATTTAGAGGAATACCTCTGAACTCCAAAGAGGTATCCCCCCTGCAGAAGATGGCTCGTTCATTTTGTTTTAAGTTAAGCAGCCACCGGTTCCAGGCTATGGATAGAGAGAGCAAAAAGCAAAGGAGAACCAAACTCTGAGCCAGGAAGATGCCTCTTTCAGGTACTTCCTTCGTCTCTCATCAGAGCCTCCAATAGTATCCAAGGAAAATGCACAGCAGATAGGCCCAAGCTCTGTTTAGTTGGTACTTTTAATTTTTTTTAAATTTTTTGGGACTTAAGGAGGGTCCAAACTTGTGACTTCATTGGTTTCGAGAATCCTAAGGGAGAAACGCCTAACCTCCACACAAATCTGCAACTCTTGTGCAGTTTATAGTATTAGTGTTGCCTAGGGATACTAAGAGGGTGATTTGCCCCCATTTATTTCTCTAGGATGTTGTCAGAGGCAAGATTCCTAACTCAAAGGCCAGAACTCTATCAACTTTCAAGACTCTCTCTTACCTCAGCAATTACTAAGACTAATTCTTGTATCCCCGCTCTTCCCTTCCTTCATTTCTCAGCGTTGGGATCCCAGTCCTTCACATGCAATACCTTTGATCAATTTCAGTCGAGCAATTGGAATGAATAAATGCCCAAGCTTGGCACAGTGGGAAGAACACTGACTCTGAAGCCAGAAGACCTGGCTTCAGATTCCACCTCTGATCCTTACTTACCTCTGTGATCTTGGACAAGAACTCCTGGATCCTCAGTTTCTTAAAATGAGGTAGTTGGACCAGACCGTCCCTGAGGTCACTTCTAGCTCTCTAGAGAGATCATCTTACTCTTTCATTTTAATGGTTCCCACCCTCCTGCACTAAAAGCAAGGACATTTTGGAGCTAGCTTGAATAGGCTCCAAGGAGCTGATTGTTAAATTTCCAGTGTAAGCATTTACACCTTGGAAATCGGGAAACACTGTAAATTAGTATTTTATTATTTAGTTGATTTTCAAAACTTAAGAAAGTGATGGAGAAAATGTTAATAATTCAGATTAAATGTGTGTCCTATATACATTTTTTCTCCATAGAGCTGGTTGTTAAACATTTATCAACCCACTCCTGATCAGAAGCCACCCATGTTTTTATCTTTATTACTGTGTTTTTAGCTTATTTACTGTGGGTACACTAGCTCTATCCTTGGCATATCCCTGACTTATCAGTAGGAGAGAGAAACAGAGACAGAGAGAGAGACAGAGAGACAGAGACAGAGAGACAGAGACAGACAGAGACAGACAGAGAGAGAGAGACAGAGAGAGAGAGACAGAGAGAGAGAGACAGAGAAGGCAGGGCTACAGACAGACTTAGATTGTGGAGATAAATATTTCAGTAATCTGCGCTTTTACTACTGCTGCTGTTTTTTTCTGGGGGATATAGATATAGATAAGTGTATGTACATATAGATGTATAAATACAAACACCTTATATATTATACATATGTATTCTATATATTAATAAATATGTATATTAGTCACATATTATGTTTATGTTATATATTAATATGCACAGTATATTAATATATTAATAAGCCATATTTATATCTTAATAAATATATATAGTTTATTAATGGTTCCTAATAAAGATTCCGACTGGGAGCCCTGGGATCCACTTACCCTTACCATATAGTCAAATTTTCCTTTCTCGTTTAAGCTGTTAACAATGCCTGCTAATGGGATACAAGATGGTGAGGCTTAAGAGCTCTCTGCTGGATTTGGGGTCTTTTAAAAAGTACATGTGACTTCTAATCAGATTTACCTCTTTCTGTGGAATACAATGCTTTTCAAAGGTGCCAAGCAATACAGAGTAGGACCTTGCTTTGTGTTTTTTTTTTCCCCCTTTTTGGTCTGGTAAGAGAGATAAAGCAAATATAAGGAAAAAGAGCTAGATTCCAAGTCAGAAAACCCACGTTTGAATCTCAGCTCTGTATCTGGGCTGTGTGACATAGGGAAGTCATTGCACGTCTCCAGGGAGCATCTGTTTCTTCATAGGTAAAACGTGGCCAGAAGACAGGCAAGGTCCATTCTATCTCTAAATTCTACCTGCCCCAGGTCCAGGGAGAGCCAGCGCCTTTGCAGCTGTTGTGAAGCCCTATTCAAAGGCAGGGGCCAGAGTCAGAGAAACATTTGCTCATCACTTTCCCATTCTTATCTTTTCTCAGCGCTGTTTGCAGCCTACATGGGAGCTGCCCTTGCCAACATGCTATCTGTGGTAAGTCGATCTGAGATCAGCCCAGTCACCAGGAATGTCCTCTCTTCTCTGTCCATGCTGACCTTTAAAGTCCTCTCCTCCATTACTGCCCCCCACCCTGCACTTATCTTTCATCACAAGCATTTGCTCCCACACACATCTCCGGCACTTATAAATTGATACGCTCCACACACAGAGGACACAGGCCTAGGCATTGTCTAATTGAATTTTTGGCCAATCAGATTCCAGTAGGAAATTCTTTTGTAGTGCAATCCATCCCTCTTAATTCCTTAATTCAGTTACCCGCCCCCCCCCCCCAATTTTGTCTTTTCCTTAAATAAAAACTTGCATATATTAGGTTTAAGGTAGGGTACATCTGAATTCATTTGTCATTGTTTTTGTAGCTTCTGAGTTTGAGATCTAAGGGCCTTCTGAGACTTGTGGTCTTGAGGAACAAGCATTGCCTCTCAATCTGTCAGCTCTGGGAGGGACTGCTTTTGTTCCCCTGAAATATGAATCCCAGAATGGTTTTCAGGTCTCAGATCCCTTTTACACTTCTTAGCTGTATTTTTGAGGCTCTTTGATGTTTTCTATCCTCTCCCCACATTTATACCACAAGCATCTCAGGCATGCACAGGCAGACATGCAAACACACACACACACACACACGCACACATGTACACATGCACATGCACGCGTGCACACATGTACACACACGCACACATGTACACACACACCCCTTAGGCAGCAGAACTATGAGGTATGTCTACAAGTGCTATTATTCCTCATCCTTCATTCTACAAGAGAACCAATGACATCAGGAGGGTGATATCTTGACTTGCAAGTGAGTTGGGTTTGAGGGAGGCAGAGCTGTGCAGACTCAATCTCTCCTCCAGTCATCAGAGTCCGGTGGCAAGAAATAGATCAGGATGACTAGAGATGACCCCAATTGCAGTGGGAGACCTTGGCCTTTTTAAGCTAAGGTCTTTCCCAGGTCTCAGTTTGTCTGGGGCAGCACCCATTCAGTGATTAAAGGTTAGGTAAAAATTCCAGGGCTACCTGCCCACTGCTGACCAAAGAAAAGGGTATGGGAGGATAAATCACAATCGGCTCTCCCCACTTGAGCCCAAATGCTGAAATAAAGCGCAAAGCTGCAGCCAAAGCCCAGAGACCGGCCACTTTGGGCAAGGACAACTTGCCAAAAGCAGCTTGGGCAAAGTCATGGGCTGCCAGGATCCTGGGCATTGGGTCCAGGGACCCAGGTTAGAGTCGCCCCCTCCCCTTTATGGCAAGTACTAACCTCAAGTGTTCCCTAGGCGGGAGGACAAATGCCTTACTATTCTCTGTGGGAATCCCAACTTCTTCATATCCAATCCCATCCCATCTTCCAAGATTCTTTTAAAACTCTGCCTCCTTCATGAAATCCTCATAACAAAGATGCAGAATCTGTTTCAACATTAAAAAAAGTTCCTAATAATCACCACTGCCAAACAATGGAATGATCTACGGACCTATGGATCTAATTAAGCTTGATAAACAGTGAGCTTCTCATCATAAGAAGTGTTCAAAAGTAGTCTGCGTTGTTGTAGAAGGGATCACTGAGAGGTTTATCCAGGCAGAGGTGGGAAACCTGCAGCCTGGAGGCCACACATGGCCCTCTAGGTCCTCAAGTGTGGCCCTCTGACTGCATCCAGACTTCATAGAACAAATCCCCTTAATATAAGAATTTGTTCTATAAAACTTGGACTCAGTCAAAAGGCTGCACCCAAGGACCTAGAAGGCCACGCGCGGCCTTGAAGCCACAGACTCCCCATCCGTGCTTAATTCAGACAAATATTTATTAAGTACTTTCTGTGATTCTATTCGTTCAATGTTTTTTTTTTAAATCTGTTATGTTCAAGACCATGAGTTAAATGGTTGCTGTACTCACACACACACATATAACATACATACACATGTATGTATATAATACATACAATATAAAAACTAAAATTTATATAGCACAATTTGCAGAAGCATTTTACGTACACTATCTCACTTAGTTCTCACAACAACCCTGTGAGGTAAGGGCTATTATGCCCACTATATAGATGAGATAATTAAGGCCCAGAGAGGTTAAATGACTTGCCCTGGGTCACACAGTCAGGGACAGGTCTTGAACTCTGCTCTTCCTGACTCCAAGTCCAAAACTCCACCCACTGTACCACAGAGCTGCCCACAGGTGAGAAGCAACACAAGGAAACTGATGGAGAACTGGCTTTTAGAGTCAATAAGACCCAGATTCAGGTCTTACCTCTTGACATATTCCATCTGTGTGACCCTGAATAAGATACTCAGCTTCCCAGTGCTCCAAGAAGTTTTCTAAGATTATAGGTTGCAGAACAGGTGTGAATCTTTGTCACTAAAGGCAACTTTTAATCCATAACTCCCCAAACTGATGAAATTACAATCTGCTCAAAAAATATATCTCTATTTGTATAAACACAACAAGCTCTCTGATCTCAAAGAGCTTACATCTATATCTTGACAAATACATAGGCCACTGACCACCTTTTTTTCTAGATACGATTAACATTTGTGCCGTGCTTTATGACTACACTCTCATTTAATCCTCACTGCAATGCTGCAAATTAGGTAAAATGAAATTATTAGTGCCCATTTTACAGATCTGAGATGATCCTGACTTCTGAACCTGTAGTCAGGAAGACTCGAGTTCAAATTCCTACTCAGACACTTCATCTGTGTGATTCTGGGAAAGTCTCCTACACTGCCTAAGCTCCAGGCAAGTCTTCAAGCTTTCTAAGTTATAGATTAGCAATCCCCAAGTGACCAGCTCCCCAAAGAGGCAGTTATGTATTTACAGAAGAAACAGCATCAGGGAGGTTAATTAACAGGCAGAGTCACAGGGATAACAGACTGCCCGAAGTGGGCCTTGAACCTGCCCTAGGCTTTCTAATTGGATTCTTCATCTAGCATTCCTTCCCCTCATCACTTTCTTTCATAGATATTCATTGAACACCTACTATGCACAATGAAGTCTTCTAAAGACAAAGAAGTTTAAGACTCTAGTCTGTCCCTGGAGAGCTTTAAACCTAATTTGAAAGACAGCATGACAAATGGAGGAAAAAACACAATAGAAAATCCTCAATAGAGCAGAGTTTCTATTCCATGTTTCTGAATTGTTCTTTAAATACTTCATGCTGTTTTCAAGTCCCGCCTTGTCCTTTTGTATCCAACCCTTTTGTATATAACCCTTTGTATCACTCAGGGTTCCAAGACCAATACTAGGCACATAGTATTACAATATAATTATTATTAGAGTGTAATAATTATTATAAATGCTTATTGAATCAATTACTAATTTGCATTGGTAGAGCAAGTTTTCTCACCTGGGAGTTTCCTATATCAATAAAACGGAGTTCCTATCCTTATCCTACCCCTAAATCAGACACATGAGTAGGTACTCTGGGTGGGGATGTTATTGTTTTTCAGTCATTTCTGAGGGTTTTATTGGCAAAGGTACTGGAGTGGTTTTCCATTTCCTTCTCCAGCTTATTTTACAGATGAGGAAACTGAGGCAAACAGGATTATCCAAGGTCACACAACTAGTAAGTGTCTGAGGCCAGATTTGAACCCATGAAGATGAGTGTTCCCAATTCCAAGCCCAGGACTCTATCCATTGATCCACCTACTAGGGATCTTACTGGCCACACATACTGGTAGTTTTCCTATTTTCACTGAATAGTCATCTTTCATTGCGAATGCCATTGATATGTATCAGTAAAAACCCGGAGGTTCTAACAAATACAGTGAGACCCTTTTATAATGCTGATGTAAGCTTAGCACATGGGGCCAGACTCATCAGTGGTTTGACTATTGTTAACAGATTTTGATCATTACACATAGTTGGAATTGGGGTGAGATGGTTTGACCTATAGTATCAAAGAGTGTCCTTTGTTCTACTGGTATGTTTTGAAATGGCTTTTTGGTTTATTAAAATGCAGACCATCACTGCCGACGTGTTTTACACAATCCATCCAGTAGTACTCCCTACAGAGCACCGTGCTAGGATTTGGGGGAGATACTGAGATGAAGTAAGACATGACCTCTGTCCTAAGGAAGTTTACAGTCAATAAAGGGATGTGACAAATAGACAAATTACCTAAGTTACAAGTACATAAGAGCGACAGGATGCTAAGTGATGCCTGATAGGGAAAGCACATTATCAGCTTGCTATGGAGGAGAATGAGGGGTCATATGTCATAGAGGAGGTGGCATTCGAGTGGATCTATGCTCATTTGTTACAAGGAGAGGCTTCTACTTGGGGATGGGAGAGAATGGAAGGTAGGGAAGAGTGATAAATATGCAAAAAAAAAATTTAATGCAGAGAACAAAACAAGAGGACACATTATAAATAGCCCAGGTTTGTTATTCCCAGATACCTCTTTAAAAACCAACTGTACCTATACACACATTTCTTATACAGTACAAACCTCATGTTCTTTGCATATTGAAGTATTAAGTTCACAACAAAAAAGAAAATTTAATTTGAAAACAAAAAAAGAGTAGAATGATACATTTTTAGAAAGACTGACATTTTTTAAATGGGTATAATCTTAATGAAGAGAATAGCTGACGATACATGCTTTCCTCTTCTTGGTAGAGGGGTGGGGGACTATGGATATGGGATGTTGCATACACTGTCAGACTCATTGAGTCATTTGGCTTGAATTTTTTCTTGTTAATAAGGGAGGGGTTAATGCAATAGGGTAGGTGGAGAAGTGGTCATCACATTGGGAAATAACTGCGACCTAAAAAACAGGAGGCATCAGTTAAAAGTAATGTCAACAGGTGGAGTTTGAAGGGAGGGCATCCTGAGTATACGGAATTGAACAAAGGCCGAGAGTCAGGACAGTGTGAAAGTAATGGGCAAGTTCAGTTAGGCTGGAGAATTTTATAATCGTTCCCCTTTCAATGCCCAGGAAGCATTTCTCCCCATGTTGGTAATTGTCTTTAGCCAAAGAAATGGAAACAAAGTTTTCTTCTGGTCAGCCTCTCAAGAAGTGATCCTCCTCTTGTCTATTCTTGCCTACCACCCAGGGGCCTCTCCTAGATTAATGAATTATTGTTTTCTTTGGTCAAGACCTGTGATTTCTGAAGTAGGGAGAACCCCTGCAGTGAAAATTCCATCTGCCAATGCAGATTAGCAATATTTATGAGAGTTGCCTAGGGCATGGAGAGATTAAAAGACTTCCCTATATGTACAAAAATATTTATAGCAGTTTTATTTTTGTAGTAGCAAAGAATTGGAAATTGAGGGGATGTCCATCCATTGGGGAATGGTTGAATAAGTTGTGGTATAGGATTGTGACAGAATACTATTGTGCTTTAAGAAATGATGAGCAGGATAACTTCAGAAAAACCTGGGAGGACCTATATGAACAAATGCAGAGCAAAATGAACAGAACCAGGAAAACATTGTATACAGTAGCAGCAATATTGTAAGGACAATCTACTGGGAAAGACATGGCTGCTCTGATCAAGACTATGAACCAAGACAATTCCAAAGGACCTATGATAAATCATGTTACCTACCTCTAGAGAGTTAACTGATGTACTCTGAATGCAGACTGAAGCATATTTTTTAAAAATGTCTTTATCTTTATTGTTTTATTCTGTTTGTGTTTTCTTTTGCAACACGGCTAATATGGAAATATGTTTTGTAGAAGCAGAACTCGAGTTCAGATCTTTCTGACTAAGGCATGGCCTCTGTACACTATTCCATTCCCCTTCTTCATTTATTAACACTTATTAATGTTAACACTTAGAGCCACTTGTGTACATGCCTCTTTCCTCCTACCACTGTAAGCTCCTTGAGGTTGGGAATAACGTCTTATTTTATCCATGCATCTTCAGTGTTAATCTATGTTTATTGGATTAAAACATGAAGGTCAATGAAAATAATCATCTTTTGATTTTTCCCATTTCTCCTTTCCAGTTTGGATTGCCCCCGTGTACCTGGCCCTTCTGTCTCTCAGCACTCACCTTCCTATTGCTGACGACCAACAACTCAGGCATCTACAAGTTACCGCTCAACAAAGTTACTTACCCAGAAGCCAACCGACTCTACTACTTGTCTCAGAAAAGGAATCGCAGAGCCTCCATCATGACCAAATATCAGGCCTATGTAGTTTCCTAACCTGCCACAATATGACATCAAACCCCTTGTTCTCTAGAGCCAGACCTTTTTCCTATTGAAAGTCCACTCCATCACCTCTCCTGGGCATCCTATGATCCTTTGCACCAAACAATCCAACACAGTTATCCTTAATTATTAATCATTGCCCAGGAAACAAGTAATTTTAAACTATGTGATATATAATCCTTATAGTACTGTTAGTTAGACCTTCTATATGCCATATACTAAACTTTGAAGAGTTCAGTTTGGGAAATAACCTTATCACTTCGCCTACCTCACCCCACCCCCAAAATATTTCAGTTTTAAAATTCAAGGTGTACCCATCCGTATAAGAACACCAAGGAGGAAACAAGACAGTTTCAAAAATCTAAGAATGAAAATCAACATTAGTGATTGGTCATCAGGAGATTACCAAAAGCCTAGTCTCTCTGATTTAAGGAAGTAGTATGGAACTAGGTTGGAAACCAGGAGATGTGGGTTCTAGTCCCAGCCCTGCTGCAACCATATTGTGTCACCCTGGGCCAATCACAACCTCTCTGGGCTTCAGGTTCTTCATCTCATGGTCTGAGAGTTGGCCCAGATGATCTCTGAGCTCCTTCCCAAGTTCTAAGATGTTCTGATCTTAAGCTGATTTTTATCATTCCAAACTAACAGTCAGTCTTGTCCAAAGTGTGAGGTCTTTGAACCACATGGGAAGTAAAGAAGGTCTATAATATCCAGGCAATAAAAATAATACCTGTCATATGGTGGGAGCTCTTTTAAGCCATGGCTATTCTGGTAACTCGAGGCTGGAACACTGTCCGTTGTGCAGGCAGGTTTGTCTGCACCTGGGATGGGGTCCTGGAAGTAGTATCATGGGATTGCATTTTCTGTAGATTGAACCATATGGCAAACTCGTGAAAGAACCTATTTTTTAAAGCCAAGGACTTTGGGAGCATAGGAAGGGCCATCCCCCAATTTATCTGTCTTATAAGCCCAAGCAATGAGAAGATGTATTTCCTAAAAGACCAATCTTCCCTCCTCATCTCCCACATTCCTCTCTCCCCTCCTCCCCTTCATTTAAACTTCACGTGCTTCAGGCTCTTTCCACAGCTGTTAAGTCTCAGAGGGGAATAGAGGCTAGATTGAGGGCACTTGACAATGGGCTGTTTGGCTGAAAACTTGGAAGTTTTGGAAAGTTAGGAAAAACTTGGAAGTTATGGAAAAGACTAGTTTTCTCTTTCAATTGAAGGCTCTTTATTAAAGAATTTAGAACCTGGAGTTTTATTGAAGAACCTGTAAACTGGGCAGCTAGTTGTTGCAGTGAGCCTGGAGTCAGGAAGACCTAAGTTGAAATCCAGCCTCAGATGCTAACCAGCTGTGTGACCCTAGGCAAGTCACTTAACCCCTTTTTTGGTCTCAGTTCCTTATCTATAAACTGGGAACACACTGGAGAAGGAAATAGCAAACTACTCCAGTATCTTGGCCAAGAAAACCACAGGATTGAACAGCCACAACAACCCAGACTTGGAAGGGCCTCGCCCTTCTCAAATCCTCGGATTACAGACTCACTTCCATGGATCCCTCCCTCCCCCTCGCCGTTCCTCTCACAGGGTGGCAAGCTCAAGGTTTCCCAGGAACAATCCCAAGTCTAATGCCGGCCCCTGACACATGTACTTCCTGTTAGGCAAGTGGCTCATAAATTACCCAAATCCCTTTTGTAAAAGTAATGGCTTCGACTTCCTCCTCACCAACTCTGTACATCACCTAACACACATGGGTAGGAATACAATCTGCCCCTGTGCTCTCTCTGCAATGTGACCACCCCAGCTGGCTCTCCTGTCTGCCTCCCACTTCAGTAAGTTTAAAGATGGAAGCAAGGGGCAAAGGCAGAAAAGCCCCTCCCACTGGTGGTCAGAAGCTTGCCAGGGGAAAAACACCACAGGATGCAGAGAGTGTGTTCGTTTCTGCTGGAATCATCATTCTATGCTATTGCTTTTTTTTAATGTATTCAATGAGCACTTAGAAGGCTTCACAGTATAAATAAAATGAATTGTTTCATTAATGCTGAGGATGTGTTCTTGCTTTTCTAAATTTGATATGGAGTAACTGAATACAAATCTCATTTGAGAAAATAGGCAAACCTCCACACATCTGCTATTTCCTCTCCTTAGTAAGCTCAATTTTAATCACCCCATCTCCTTGCCGTGCCCAGATCCCTGATTACTCGCATCTGCCCAGAGAGCTGATGGCCTACTTCTCTTCCAGATAAGATACAGCTGGCTGCATGCATCCATCAACAAGCATTTATTAATCGATTAGTTCATGGTGCAGTGAAAAGAGTTCTGGCTCTGGGGTCAGAGGACTAGGCTTAAATCTTGCCTGTTACTTCCCTCATGACCTTGGCTACAAGCCTCTCCAGACTTCAACCTCCTCGTCTGCAAAATGAGGGTGTTTCACTAGGTAGTCTCTTAGGTCCCTTTCAGCTATAATCTAGCATCTTATGACTCCTTGAGCACATCACTAGGATCATCCCTTCCAACTAGGAAAACTTCCTTCTGAAACCTTTGAACAAATAATTAAACCTCAAGGCGGTGGGCCCGTACTGTACCTGTGGGTACAGATAGATGTCCGAGTAACACCACCAGAGGGCGCTCGTTCATTCAGCTTACCCAAGTCCTGAAATGGGAACAATTAAGGATTTTACACCTCAGTTATAATGGGCTTGGCTTAAGAAGAGAAAGCCCTCTAAAAGCATTTTCCTCATTATGTTGATCATTTAAATAATACTTGAATTGTTTTTAAGTGTTTTACTCTCCTCTTTTTACTGAACATGAGAAATTTGTCCATGGTTAGTAAGAAAGTTACTGGTGGCTATGATGAAAGAGTTGGTTGGGTCTGTGTCTGTAAGATACCACAGCAAACCAAGTCACTTATTGTTTCAATGGGGAGGGAAGGGATCCCCAAACCAACTGTCAGGCTCGATTAGCCTTGCAATTTGCTCAAAATGCTCTTTATCATTAAGTGTTTCATGAGTATACATGAATACAAGTGTAGTCAGATCAGTCCTGTCCAAACAGAGCCTATCAAAATCAACAGGTATGATCAACACACTTTAAAAGCAGGCCATTAACAACATAAAAATGCTACCTTATCTCTGTGAGAGACGTACCTAAGTAATGAAGGATCCTTGATGAAAGCAGTTGGGGGAAACAGGCAAATATTCTGTAATAGATGGTGTCCTTATAGTTGTGTAAATGACTAAAAGACATAAGGAACATAAGATCTTGTTGTGTCTTAAGGTCTTTTGCAAGCATTTGATTGAGTAGAAGAAAATCTAGTTTCAAACGTTCTCCTCAAACAAGGTGTCTTAAATATATGGAGGAAAGTAACGTAAAATTGTGCAGGCGATACAGCTAATAACAATAGCTAACACACATAATGCTTTAGCTTTGCAAAGCACCTCCCATACATAATTTCATTTCATCTTCATGACAATCTAGTGAGATAGATGCTATTAATATTTCCACTTTACAAATGAAGAAACAGAAGTTAAAAGAGGTTAAAGGTCTAACACAGTTAATAAGTATCAGAGGAAAGATTTGAACTCAGGTCTTCCTAACACCACTCCACAAAGCTGCTGGAGAAATTTCTTCAGTGATCCCCTGAGTACTAACATCTAGTCAGGTATAAAATGAGAAGCATATGCTCGCCAAATGTGTTTACCAATGTTATGGACAAAGTCCCATGTGGAGTCCAAAGAAAAAGATAACCTATTCGTTATGAGATTCTTCAAATGATGTTTTAGTAATCAAATCATAAAAGAATATGATTCAGAGCCCAATGGATGGAAATCACTGAGATTGACATACCATTCACAAAACATAGCCAACTGTCAAG
Source organism: Trichosurus vulpecula (assembly GCF_011100635.1). NCBI lineage: Eukaryota > Metazoa > Chordata > Mammalia > Diprotodontia > Phalangeridae > Trichosurus > Trichosurus vulpecula. Next base: position 376,978,540 of record NC_050573.1, read on the forward strand.
GTGATGATATGTACGCATATGCAAATAAATGTATGTTTGTCTCTCAAGTGGTATAGATGGATAGTGAGGTAGGCTCAAAGTTGAGTAAAGGAGGAGGCCAGGATGGACCATGTTTGGGGAAAGTGAGCAGTGCTGTAATGAGCCTGCCTGACTTAGGTTGATCCTAGATGACAGACACAGAGATTTTTATTCAAATGATCTATGCACGAACATTTGACAGTTGGTAAGCTTGTACTCCGCCATCATAGGCTTCAAAAACTTAGGGTCACGTCCAATGCCACAATGCGGGATCTAAGTAGAACTCTAGTATAGACTCACCTTTGGTTCATGTACATTCATCATGACTCCCCAGAAAATGATAAGGTCTTTAAGGTAGAAACTGTCTTGTACATTTCTCAAAGCACAATTCTGAAAACACAGCAGAAACTAAAGAAACACAGACTTGTTGTAAGTATGTTGTTTTTTGTTTTTTTAAGTGAACAGTATCTGTTCTCGGAGAGTGTACTTTCTAATGTAGGAAACAGCTTGGAAATAGCTAAGTACCTAGAAAATATGCAAGAATAGGGGGAAGCTAGGGAACTTTCTAAGGTCACTCCCAACCTTAACATTCAATGATTTGATGCTTCTCAGAACCATCATTTAAGTCTAAAGAATCATCTAAAATTGGGTAAACTAAATGGTACAGTGAATAAATAGAGCACCAGTCCTGGAGTCAGGAGGACCTGAGTTCAAGTCCAGCCTCAGACTCTTACTAGCCTTCTTACATTCTTACTAGCATTCTCATACTCTTCCTAGTATGACCCTGAGCAAGTCACTTAACCCTGATTTTCTCAAAAGAAAAAAGATACATGCAAGGATAGATGGAAAGTATCTAAAAGGAGGAAGCAGTAGTGTATCTGAGGAGATTGGAAAAGGCCTCTTGCAGAAGGTGGGACTTGAAGGAAGCCAAGGAAACCAAGAAGTTGGAGGTGGTGGCGGAGTATTCCAGGCATGGAGAAAAGCAGAGATTGTGATCAAGGAACTGTTGCTGTGTGGTTGGAAGTTGTGGAATAGCATGACTTCCATGGAGTCAGAATTGTGAGTGACCCAAACATCAACAAAGAGATGCATACTAGGCGTCAATCCACAGGCAGCAGGTTATTAACAATAATTTATGTGTCAGATATGAAGTAAAACACTTCCTCTGCATACATATGACCACAAAAATATGACAGAATCGTATATTTAGTGTTCACAGGAGCCTTAGAGGTCATCTAGTCCTACTCCCTCGTTTACATGTGAGGCCCAGAGAAGTTCAACGACTTCCCCAAGGCCACACAGATGAGATTTGAACTCAGATCCTCCTCACTCTGGGGCCTGACTCCAAGTGGCAGGTCATCAGACTCCAATTACAAAATTCTTTACACTGAACAATGCTGCCTCCCAAGGTGGGCCAGGGCCATAGCAAGGGAGTGGGTTAGCAAATGAAGAACCAGAGGACTGTACTAACACTCACAACATATTGAGAAGAAACAAGCCAAGAAACAAAACAGCAATCCCAGTGGAAGGCTTCTAGCACATTGAGTAAATCCTCTTTGGAGGATATATGGGCAGCTGGATGGTATCACAGATGGAGTGCTAGACTTGGAGTCAGGAGCACCCAAGTTCAAATCCTGCCTCAGACACTTACTCGCTGAGTGACCTTGGATAAGTCACTTAACCTCCCCCACCTCAATTTCCTCATCTGTAAAATGAGGATAGTGCCAAGCACTTGCCTCACAATGTAATTATGAGGATAAAATGAGATAGCGCAGGTAAAGTGCTTTATAAACCTTAAAGTACCATGTAAACATCGGGTGGATGAGAATCATGCAAAATAATATGGCATGGATGTGTTGAGATTTGCAACAAAAGAGGAAACACCCATATAGCTGAGGGCATGGCTCCATCAAAGTGTAAGAATATAGGAGGTAGATAGTAATTGAAAACCCCCAAAACAAAGGAAGGAAGGAGGGAAGGAAGGAAGGAGGGAGGGAAGGAAGGAGGGAGGGAAGGAAGGAAGGAAGGAAGGAAGGAAGGAAGGAAGGAAGGAAGGAAGGAAGGAAGGAAGGAAGGAAAGAAGGAAAGAAGGAGGGAAAGAAGGAGGGAAGGAGGAAGGGAGGAGGGAGTCAGGAGGGAGGATGGAGGGAAGAGGGAGGGAGGAGGAAAAGAAAGAAAGAAAGAAAGAAAGAAAGTAAGAAAGAAAGAAAGAAAGGAAGGAAGAAAGAAAGAAAGAAAGATTGACATACCTTCCTATGGCTATAATCAAAGAATGTATCCAAAGTTTAACACCCTTAAAATAGATGAGATTTTGAAGCCGCAGAATGTGCTTCCAGTATCTCCCTATTCCAACCCATCCTCCACTCAGCTGCCAAAGTATTCTTCCTAAAGCACAGATCTCACCACATCAATTGCCTACTCAGTAAACTCCAGTGGCTTCTCTGCTTGGCTTTTAAAGCCCTTCAAAATCTGGTCTCTTCTTACCTGCTCAGGCTTCTTTCGCTTTACTCTCTTCCATGTATTCTAACATCCAGTGACTCAGGCCTCTTGCTGTTACTTACACATGACTCTCCATCTCTGGATTCTGTTTCTTTGCCCCGGCCATCCCCCATGCCTGGGAATACTCTCTCCCCTTAACTAGACCTTCTGGCTCCCCTGGCTTACTTCAAGACAACTTAAATCCCACCTTCTGCAAAAGGCCTTTCCCAGTACCCCCATTGCGTCTCGCCCCACCCCACTCCCAGTGCCTTCCTTCTGACATTGCCTGCAATTTGTATATTTCTCGTATATACACAATTGTTTGCATGTTGTCTCCCCAATTAGAATGTGACCTCCTTGAAGTCAGAGACCGTGTTTTTTTTTCTTTTTCCTTTCTATGTATCCCTAGCTCTTAACACAATGACTGACGTATAGTAAATGCTTAATAAATGCTTGTTGACTGTTGACCAACTGATTGTTGACTGACTGAGCCCCATAAAAAGCGGCAGTAGAAACACCGAAATAAATATGTCCACTAACCCATAGAGTGGACACTACCTCCATAGGATAGGAATATTTCATTCTGGAAGGGATATAGCTTCAGGTCTCGAAGAAGCCCTCATCTGCTCTTCTGTACTCACAGGACCAGTGTAGCTGCCAGAACTGTTCCCCAAAATTGAGAACTGTTTAAGGAATGAGTTTATTAGGGACAAGAGTACCAAAATGATACATTACCTCTATCTAGGAATATTCCACTTGTATGTGACTGTTTAGAATAGGGCAAGGCCAAGAGACCTAAGAAGAGGGTTGGGAGAGGGTAAACAAGTAAGCAAAATAAAAAAAAAAAAAAAAAGGATTCAAGGTTCCTCACTGGTGTGCACAAGGTGGGCATGCATGAGGGAGGGCACAAGTGGGAAGCAAAACCAGCTAACAGGAATTACAGGCAAAGCCTGATCTATCAGATGAGTCAGAAGAGGGGAAGCTGAGAGGACAGTGAAAGGCAAGGACCAGGTCAAGACTGAAAGCAACATCTGGGATGTCTCCCAGAGGGCCAGCTTATGCCAACAAAGAGCACTTGGGAAGGATGGTTTTTTAACAGGTGGTTCTGAGGTTTCTGGGTAAAGCCAGCCTGGGAGGAGGTAATCTGTTCCTACCTAGATGGAGAGGCTCAGCTACCAGAAAGGGCTATTCAACCCAGGAATATTTCCGATCTAAAAAGGTAGGCAGTATTAGGTCCTTAGGGACCTGAATAGATCTGGCCTCCCCCAAAACCTTCAGAATATTATCTTCCAATCTATCTTCTGAGAGAATAGCTGTAAGGCCAGTAACAGGGCATTGGACTTGACCCTGACAGCGGTGTTTAGCAAAAGGCTAATAGAGGGTACTCAATAATTAATTGACTGAATGTTTGGAAGTTTTACATCTAAAACTCCATTTTAGTATGGATGAGCACTATGATATCAAAGCATTCAGATTGAGCACCATCCCTAATGTCAAAGAGATTACATTAAAACGTTTATTCATGCTAATGTCAGGTTTTGCCTTTCCCCTCCTCCCCCCACCATGAAACTCGCTATTAGTAAGGTAGGACCTTGAATTTCTTTTGCCTATACTAGGAAATATTCAACTGCTGTACTACTTACTTATATTCTTCTAGTATATGTAGTTATGTAGGAATAGTAACAGAAAATGCCATGTCAGACCTTTGGGATGCAATCAAAGTAATTCTTAGGGGCATTTTTACATCTCAAAACTCTTTCATCATCAAAGGAGAGAACAGACCAATGAATTGGGCATTTCAAAAAGCCCAACTAAACACAAATTTTAAATTCTGAAAATCAAAGAAACAAAAGCAATTAAACAAAAAGAAAAACTCATTGAATTGAAAGAATAAAACTATCAGCTCATTTAAAAATTGCAAAAAAAAAAAAAACACACACCCAAAAAGACAAATACAAACCATTAGTTAATTTGCCTCAAAAGGGGAGAAACACCAAATTTTTATGTTCAAAAAGGAAAAAGGAAAACTCAAAATAGCTGAAGAGAAAATAAGTTGACAGTAGCTGTTATTCAGTCTTTAAACTATGTCCAACTCTTTGTGACCCCCAAGAACCTTCAAGCCTTCACTATCTCCCAAAGTCTGTCCAAGCTCATGTTCATTGCTTTCATGACATCATCTATCCATCTCATCCTCTGCTGTCCCCTTCTCCTTTTTCTTTCAATCTTTCCCAACATCACGTGCTTTTCCAGTGAATCCTGTCTTCTCATTATATGACCAAAGTATTTAAGCTTCGGCTCCAGTATTCGTCCTTAATAATCTGAATTTATTTTCTTTTTCGCTATGTATTTTTTTATTCTGGCAACAGCCAAAAAGGTTAACTGTAAGAAAAGTAAAATATTGTATGAAACAAAGATAATAGCTTCTAGAAAATGTATTTTCACAAAACTGAATCCAGTGTCATTATAATGACCAACCATGGCTCCAAAGAGTTCAGAAGATATGGCAACCTTTTGATTTGGTCACCTTGCTGTCTAAGTGTTTAGATGTTTAAAAATTTCCAGAGACATAATTTCTGAGTGATTTAATAATTTTTACTAATAATGTCAGCATTTTAATAAAAGGAATTCTGTAGCACCCTTGAATGCCAAAGACAAACATGGCAACAGGCCCATGGCTTATATGCCCTTGAAAGAGGAGTGTTCCTGAGGGTAGCAATCAAATCTGATTGGTTAACAATTAATGAGAGACTAAATATTACAATGAGGGGCTGAGAGTGACATCATGTCAAAAAGAGATTATCCCTATACCCAGACCACCCCAATACTGGGGGCAATCTATTCAAAGAATCTATATAGACCTTAGCTTAAAAAGACCGAAGTCTCCCACTGCATCCAGAGCCATCTCCAGTCATCCCTATCTATATCTTTCCACTGGACCCAGATGGCTCTGGAGGAGCAAGTGAGGCTGGTGACTTTGCACAACCCTTCCTCACTTAAATCCAATTCACTTGCAAGTCATGGCATTGCCTTCTTGATGTCAAGGTCCTCTTCCAGAAAGAAAGGACAAACAACAACAACAATGCCTCCACCCAACCCAACCATGAGCAGAAGGGAGTCTAGCATTGCATGGCCTGAGAACATGTGCAGTGCAAAGCGAGCATACTTTGTTTTCAGCACCAAGGCTGCAGTGAAGTTGCATGATGCGACACAGGCAAGCACTTCCAGAAACACCTTGGATTCATAACGTGTTTGATTTTTAATTAATTTTTGGTTCAGAATGTTCAGAAACATTTTCCTGTTGCCAAATTTTTCACAACCACATATTGAGTCTCCACCCACAGTTTAAGAAGGGGTGGTCTAATCTAGTTGTGTGGAGTAGCAATACCCAGAATGAGGAGAATGTTAATCCTATCTTCTATCAGCCTTACCCTTGAGAGATGGGACAAGGAAATGGGACAGAAGAAAAAAAGCTTGGGTCTCCTCAATTTTAATAATTGGCTATTAATATGAGACAAATAATCTTTTCTCCCAAAAGTCTTTTGCAGCACCACAATTTGAAAGCATCAATTCTGTAGCACTCAGCTTTCCTTATAGTCCAACTCTCACAGCCATACGTTACTACTGGAAAAAGTATAGCTTTTACTATACAGACCTTTGTCAGTAAGGTGATGTCCACTTTTTAGTATGCTGTCCAGATTTGCCATAGCTTTCCTTCCAAGGAGGAAGTGTCTTTTAATTTCATGGGTGCAGTCACTGTCTGCAGTGATCTTTGAGCCCAAGAATATAAAATATGACACTGCTTTCATTTCTTGTCCCTCTGTTTACTAGGAAGTGATAGGACCAGTTTCCATGACCTTATTTTTTTAATGTTTTGCTTCAAGTCAATTTTTATACTCTCCTCAAGCAGCTTCTATATTCTTCACTTTCTGTCATCAGAGTGGTATCATCTCCATATCTGAGGTTATTGATATTTCTCTTGGCAACCTCAATTCTGGTTTTTGATTCATCCAGTATAGCATTTCACATAATGCACTCTGGATATAAGTTGAATAACTAAGGTGACAATATACAGGCAATATACAGCCTTGTTGTATTCCTTTCCCAATCATTAACCAATTAGTTGTTCCATGTTTGGTTGTAATTGCTGCCACATACAGGTTGCCCAGGAGACAAGTAAGACACCTCTTTGAGGACTTGCCCTATTTTGTTGTGATCCATGCAAAGACTTTAGTCTATAGTCAATGAAGCCAAGGGAGGTGTTTTTCTGAAACTCCATTGCTTTCTCCATAATCCATTGAATGTTGGCAATTTGGTCTCTAGTTCCTCTGCCTCTTCAAAAACCAGTCTGCTTTTCTGGTAAGTCTTGTTTCACATTTTGCTGAAGCCTAACTTGTAAAATCTTAAGCATAACCTTGCTGGCATGTGACATGAACACAATTGTTTGGTAATTTGAACATTCTTTGTCATTGCCTTTCTTTAGGATTGGGATATAAACTGATGTTTTCCACTCCAGTGGCCACTGTTGAGTTTTCTGAATTTCCTGAGTTGCCTTTTCGGTTGTTGAAAAAGAGTGGTTGCTATGACCAGAAAATTATCTCTGCCTTGCTTCATTTTGTACTCTAAGGCCAAATTTGCCTGTTATTGTAATTAGTTTTCGACTTCTTACTTTAGCATTCCAATCCCCTATGATGAATGTAACATCTTTTAGGAGAGGTTATTTCTAGAAGATATTGTAAGTCTTCATAGAACTAATCAACTTTGGCTTCTTCAGCATCAGTGGTTGGAACATAGTCTTGTATTACTGTGATGGTGAATGGTTCACCTTGCATTTGAATAGATATAATTCTGTCATTTTTGAGATTTTACCTGAATACACCCTTTTATAAATTGCCTATTTCTTCTAAAGGATTTTTGCCCACAGTAGTATATGTAATGATCACCTGAATTAAAATCACTTATTTTCATTCGTATAAGTTCACTGACACCCAAGATGTCAATGTTTAATCTTTTCATCTCCTGTTGAACACATCCAGCTTACCTTGGTTCATAGAGCTTACATTCCAAGTTCCTATGTAATATTGATCTTTATAGCATCAGACTTTCCCTCTGTGTGGGATGAAAGACCCTCACCAATTAAAAGTTAATAAGGAGACATCTCAGTATGGGAACAGAAATAAATTTTATTCAATTCTTGAGAATTGGGCATCCCCCACTAGAACAAATCCAGCAAGGGAGGTGCTTTACAAGAGGCAAAGCAACCATAATTATACCTAACACAAGAGAATTCCCACCCACCTCTGACCTTTCTCACCATTGGCTGGGAGGTGGGCTTACAAACTGAGTGCAAAAGCTAGACAAAGAACTGAGAAATTGAGGCACAGAAACTCCAATTTCCATTCCCTTAGTTAATGATTACAACTGAGGAGACATCTATAAATCTAAAGAAGGAGAATAGGCTAAGGGGAGGGGGGGACCCTCTCCATTCTCTTACAGTACTTTTACAGTAAAGGAAAGCAGTTCACAGTGACCCTATTCTTACTGAGCAAATCTTTAAACCAGAACCAGAAGAACAAAAAGTTTCACGGTAAACTTTCCCAGAGGCTGAGCCATCAGACTCTCACGGCCTCAGAATTTTTCACTTCCCTATTTCTTGATTTTTAAACATTTCTTAGTATAGGTATAGATATATATTTATACATATCTTCCCTGTGAAGTCTTCACATTTTATTTACCTCACACACCTCCATCACCAGACACATTTGCAGCTGAGCTTTCTTTGGCCTTTGACCCAGTCACTTCATTCCTTCTGGGGCCACTTGTAGTTGTACTCTGCTCTTCCCCAGTAGCATGTTGGACACTTTCCAACCTTAGGGGTTTATCTTCTGGTGTCTTATCTTTTATCATTTTAATACTGTCTGTGGGGTTTCCTTGGCAAAAACACTGGATGGTTTGCTATTTCCTTCTCTGGTGGACCACCTTTCGTCAGAACTCTCCACTAGGACCTGTCCTACACAAGCTACTCCACCACAACACCCCAAGAGGGGAATAAATTGATTAGAAGACATTTTTTGCTCAATTAAATACCAACAAAACTATAAGCTTCCAAGGCAAAATATGGATTTTCAATAAAATAGAGGACTTTCAAGCTTTCTCAGTGAAAAGACCAGAGCTGAATAGAAAATTTGACTTTCAAACGCAAGAATCAAGAGAAGCATGAAAAGGTAATCAAGAATAAGAAATTGCAAGGGATTTACTAAAGTTGAACTGTTTTGTTTACATTCCTACATGGAAAGATGATGTGTATGATTCATGAGACCTCAGTATTCGGGTAGCTGAAGGGAATATTCATATAAATATATGTTTATGTATATGTATATATATGTATATGTGAGTGTGTATGTATGTATATATGTATGTGTATATATATATATATATAGAGAGAGAGAGAGAGAGAGAGAGAGCAGGCACAGGGTAAGTTGAAGATGAAGGGAAGATATCTAAAAGAAATAAAATCAAATTAAGGGATGAGAGAGGAATATACTGAGAGAGGGAGATAAGGAGATATAGAATGGGGTATATTATCTCACATAAAAGTGGCAAGAAAAAGCAGTTCTGTAGGAAGGGAAGAGAAGTCAGGTGAGGGGGAATGAGTGAATCTTGCTCTCATCAGATTTGACCTGAGGAGGGAATACTATACATACTCAATTGGGTAACTTACCCCACAGGAAAAAAGGAGGAAGAAGATGATTAAAAAAAAGGGGGGAGGATGATAGAAGGGAGGGCAGATGGGGGTGGAGGTAATCAAAAACAAACACTTTCGAAAGGGGACAGGGTCAAGGGAGAAAATTCAATAAAGGTGGATAGGTTAGGAAGGAGCAAAATATAGTGAGTCTTTCACAACATGAGTATTGTGGAAGGGTTATACATAATGATACGCATGTGGCCTATGTTGAATTGCTTGACTTCTTAGGGAGGGTGGGTGGGAAGGGAAGAGGGGAGAGAATTTGGAACTCAAAGTTTTAAAAACAGATGTTCAAAAACAAAAAAAAAAGTTTTTGCATGCAACTAGAAAATAAGATACACAGGCAATGCGGTGTAGAAATTTATCTTGCCCTACAAGAAAGGGAAAAGGGGATGGGAGGGGAGTGGGGTGACAGAAGGGAGGATTGACTGGGGAACAAGGCAACCAGAATATATGCCATCTTGGTGTGGGGGGGGGAGGGTAGATATGGGGAGAAAATTTGTAATTCAAACTCTTGTGAAAATCAATGCTGAAAACTAAATATGTTAAATTAAAAAAATAAAATAAAATAAAATTGAGTCATTGGCTACACTGAAAAAAAAACTGATAAGCTAAAAGATATAGGTGATTTTTGAAAAATACTCAGATTAACAAAAAATGTGTTAAAATGACTGTAATAATAATAATATTGAACAAGCAGCAAATGAATTCCAAAAGAGGGGAAAACAACAACAACAACCAAGTCCAGATACATCTACACCTAAATTCTATCAGCTATTCCAAAAAACAATTACGTAACATCAAAGAAATTCTTTGCAAAAATAGAATGTAGGGTATGGGTTTGCCTCATGGACATGAGAGAAAGAAAGCAGTCCACTAAACTCCTTCTCTGAGACAAATATGTTCCTTATACCTAAACCAAAAAGATATAAAAAAGAAAGAAAATTACAGACCAATCTCTAATGAATATATGTGTATATATGTGTGTATACATGTGTGTAAATATATGTATATAAACACACATATATAGCTCTGTGTATATACATGTATGTAAATATATGTCTATATAAACACACACATATACATACACACATATACAGCTCTGTGTGTGTGTGTCTGTGTGTGTACGAATTTCTTGATGCTATGCCAAATTGCTTTCCAGAATACTTCAACCAATACCAAATTGAAGATTTCCACTGGAGTTGGGTTTGAGGGGAATTAGGGTAATGGTAGGAAGGTGAAAAAGGTAAGAATGTTGCTGGCATTCCAAATTGGAACTGTGAATTAATTTTTCCATAGAAGCATTTCTATTAATAATGAGGTTCTTCAGGACCATAATTAGCACATTATAGGAATTCATACTGGACTTGTAATTTCTTTGGGATTCACCATTAGGATTCACCAGGGGACTCCCAGGTGAGAGAGCTCTGTCTGCCAAAGCAGATCAGTAACCTCTCTGAAACTTCTAGTCCTAAGAGTTGCCTAGAGCAGTGGTGTCAAATTCAAATAGAACTAGGTACCTAGCTGGCATTTCTGACTTAGAAAGCCACAAATGAACATTATCTATGTTGTATTATATTTTTATTTATTTATTTTGTTAAGCATTTACCAATTACATTTTAATCTAGTTTGACACCTTTGGCCCAGAATATTGAGAGATTAAGAGATTATTTACATAGAGTCACACAGTCAGTATTTGTCTAAGTCAGCTCTTGAACCCACATCATAATAGCGTTAAGGCTATCTCTCTCTCCACTACACCTCAGTGCCTCTCCTTACTTAGGCATGTCATGGGTTAAACAGACTCCTGCGGCTTGGCCAGAGAGCTACATATAACATTGTTTCTGTAGAAAATAAACAAACAAACAAGTGAATGAATACATGTATTCCAAGCTTGCAACACCCAACTGGTTACCAAGTGTAGGGCCTTGAAGTTGTTTCAAGAAATCAGCAGATCCTTAGGCATGCCGAGCACAGCTGTTTTGGTAACAATTTTAGCTTCAGTAAAACAGTATGCATAACCTGTTGTAGGCTGAAAAATCTTATACTTAGGGCAAATCACTCCACCCTTGTGCAATGAAGACTAGATGGCCTCTAATGACCCTTCCAGTTAAAAAATCTATGCCCCTATTATCCTACCATGTTTCAGACATAGGCAGCCACTGTTTTGATTAATAAAATATAAATTGATTTAAAACCCTTACGGAATTCACAGTCATTTTTTGCCATCATGTATTTTCTCAGTACCTGCAGTCTACAGATAGACATCTATTAAGTGACTAAATAGACATGGCACTATGCCAGGTGCTATAGGTCAGTGGTGTCTAACTCAAATAGAAACAGATCTCGTGGGCAGCCTATTGACTTAGAAAACCATAAATTAGCGTTGTCTATGTTGCATTGTATTATTTTTTATTTTATTAAACACTTTCCAATAACATTTTCATCTGGTTCTGGTTATAATGGAGAGTTTTGCTAGCCACAAGTAGTCAGTGGGTCATGAGTTTGACACTTCTGCTGTAGAGGATGCTAAGGTAACTATTACGTGGCCCCTGCCCTCAAAGAACTTACATTCTTTTATAAGAGAGTTAGAATGTGCTAAGTACATAAGTGAGATACAGACAACATACTGTGAAGATTCAGAGGAGGGAAGACACCACTCCCTGCTGGGGATGGCAGGGAAAGTTTCATTGAAGAGATAATATTTAAAGTGAGCCTTGAAAGAGGGATCAAATTTCTATAGAAAGAGATTAAGGTAAGGGGGAAGGGAATAAGGGGGGCAGGGGAGTGGGGCGATAGAAGGGAGGACAGACTGGGGAAATGGGCAATCAGAATACATGCCATCTTGGGGTAGGGGAGAGGGTAGAGATGGGGAGAAAATTTGTAACTCAAAATCTTGTGGAAATGAATGTTGAAAACTAAAAATAGATAAATTAATCTTTAAAAAAAGAGATTAAGGAATTTTGGAGAGTTGGGAAGGGCATTCCAAACATAGGGAATGGCATGAGATGGAAATACACACGATATCATCAAGGAGGTACAATTACTATACTCTAGTTTGATAGAATAGTATGGGAAGAGGAATAACATAAAAGAGGAATAACATAAAATTTGAGAAAAAAAAATGCAGTGTAACCAGATTGTGTAGAGCCTTAAGTGTCATGTTGAATAATTCAGACTTTAGTTGGTGGACAATGGAGAATCTTTGGAGGTTTTTCAGTACTGCAGCATCCAGAAGGGATATGTGAGATAGATTAGACGATAGGGCCCTGGGACCCTATCAGATCCCTTCCAATTCTGTCTGTTGTTCTACAATCTATTGACCTACTCCAGGAGGGGCAAACGTTACTTTGCCCACTGCTGGTACAACTGGGAGGACCTAACCGGCCCCTGATTCTGATTTTCTTGGCTCTAGTTCCTTCTTCAACCCAGCACAAGGGACTCCAAATACCTCATAGACCCAAGGACAGGAAAGAACGCACACTGGCCAGATGTTCATTGTCTATGACTTCCACAAGCATATTGTCTATGACTTTCACAATAGATTCCTGCTCAAACACCACATGGTTATGGCTCAGAGTGAATGTAAATAGTAATTCCTCTGACAAGTTTTTTTTTTTAATTATTGTATATATTTATAAAAATTATTGTATATTTTATATATTGTATATTACATATATTATTTTGCATATTTATATTTTTTTTAATTAAAGGGACCATCTCTCAGCCCTAATCACTAAATGGGTGCTGCTTCAGTCAAAGTGAGAATTTGAAAAGACCTTAGCTTTAAAAGGCCAAGGTCCCCCACTGCCTCCTGGGCTATCTCCAGTCATCTTGATTTATATCTGGCCCCTGGATCCAGATGGCTCTGGAGGAGAAAGTGAGGCTGGTGACTTTGCATAGCCCTACCTCAATTAAATCCAGTTTAGTTATAAACCATGTCATCATCTCCCTGATGTTACGGTCCTCTTCCAGAACAAAGGACAAACCACACAACTTCCACAAGCACCCGGTGAAGTCCCCAGGACCCTATATGTAAAGGCATCAAATTCAGATTAAAGTTAGAATACACTTTCTCTATCATTTCAAGATTCAGAGACTTCTCCAATAGCTACTCAAAGTACACGTCCTGGGATTGCTATACCCTTTTCATCAGGGTGAACAGAGTAAGAAAAACTTCTTTCTGGGAGAGAGGACACTGATGGGGAATGCTCTTTCTGAATGCCAAGCATTTAATCTCTTGGAGTCAGTAACAAGAAAACACCTTTAATCTCTTTTAAAAAGTCCTCCACTGTATGTCCTTTGACCCAACCCCAGCCTCAGGGCATAGTAGGGGGACTATTCATGTCATGTGGTTTGTGAAGGCCTGCTTCCAAGTTTAACAAACATTTAGAAAGACCTACTATTTGCCAGGCTATGTGCTAGGTGTAGGGGACATAGAGACTAAAATTAAAATGGTCTCTGACCTTAGAAGCTTATAGTTTACTAAAAAAAACCTTACAATTCTCAAAATTACACTTTTCAAAAGTCTTTCCCTAGATACCTGCCCACCACAGGTGTCTGAAATTCCTTTTGCACCAGCTGGATACTTTGCAGGTCTGTTTTAGAAGGGATTTCTATTGAGATTCAATGCCTCTAAGTCCTTCAGAATAACTAACCTATTACCACTCACTAGCAGAGGGCAGGGACCCAGAGACTGAGATGCCTATGACATGAGGATTTTAAGGAGGAGGGTGGAATTTTGGAGGACATGCAGGCTACAGACACTAGACAAGCAGGAGGCCACATGAGGGGTTCAGGTAAAGGGGATCCAGAAAAGAAAGACTCAAACCCAAACTTGAGCTGGTCCTCCCCATAGAAAAAAGAACAAGAATAAAGGAAAAACAGCCCCCCAAATCAGAAACACCCAGGCTAAATAAATGGGGCTGGCGGAAGGAGGCCAAGGGAACAGGAAGGGGAAGCCAAGCAACGTAACTGTCAGAGGCATCACAGGCCAACTGGGGCCCATGCAGGAATCAGCCGAGCTTGGTGTTGCCAGGGCACAGACTCGACTGAGGGATTCTGCGGGGAGTGTCAGGAGCAGCAGGTGTGAGAAGCCAGCAGGTGCAGAGGCACAGCAAGGGGTGGTGTCCCCTGAGGGAGGAGGTGGTTGCAAGAGGCCAGCTGCATCAGTATCTGCTGAAAGAACGGGTTTTACACCAGGGAGCAGAAGCCTCTGGTGCTGAATTTGCGAGGAACCCTAACAGAATTGACAGCTAGCTCAACAATGAGGTAAGGAGAGCCTGAGTCAAGAGACAAGGCTAGAAGCTTCACAGGAGCTATGGGACATCACTAGGTACAGGGTGAGGAGTTTCCTTCCTGGGGAACGGGTCTTTGGGTCAGGTTGCCGCCTCTGCAAAATGTGAGCTTTCCTTCAGTCCCAGTGGATGGGAGTGTGCTCCCTCTTCCCTGGCCCCCAAGAAGGAACCGTCTGCCCTGAGTCCCAAGAAGGCATGGGGATGGTATGAGCTCTTGCCCCTTCAGCTATGAAGGTAGCAAATGAACTTGGAAGGGAAACAGCAGGGAATCAGCAAGGTGAAAGGAGAACCTCTCAGAAATGAGGCAGGCTCTGAAGGCCTAAAATTTCAGGAGATGGCAGTTATGGAAGGAAAAACTTATTTAGCAAGGCAGGAAAGAAAAGAGAATGAAATATAAGAATGATGGAGTTATTTATTGTCATTTTGCATGAGGGCAGAGTCAGGCCCTGCTCTTCTAGCTGTAAGATAGGGAACTAGGCTGACAGGAGCTAGGATATGCCTACAAGATCATAACTTAGCGGCCGCTGGGGAGATGCTTACCAAGGCTGGCAAGACTCAACTATAAAATCCTGTTTGACTTTTAAAGCCCCTCATAAGTTGACCCCTTCTTACCTTTCTCATCTTCCTATACTTGCCTCCCCTTCATGTATTCCACAATCCAGTGACACTGGCCTCTGCTGTTTCTTGCCCATAACATTCCAACTCCCAACACCAGGCCTTTTGCTCTCTCTCCTTACTTCTGCCTCCTAGCTTCCCTAAGCACACACACCCTCTGAGAGATTGTGTACTATTTGCACTGTATATATCTTGTATCTATGTAATTATTTACATGTTGTCTCTCACATTAGAAAGTGAGCTGTTTGAGGGCAAGGTCAAAGTTTTTGCCTTGCTTTGTATCCCCAGGCTCTTAGCACAATGCTTGATACAGCATAAGGTCTTCATGAATGCTTGTTGACTTGGGGATAAGCAGTGACCCTTATTCTTCACCTTTCCCAGGGGGCTGGGGGTAGTTAAAAGGGCTTTGAATGTAATGCCTAGAGACTTGAGGTTGAATGCCAACTTTGCTACTTACTACAGGGGTCATTTTGGGCAAGTAACTGAACTTCTCTTGGTCTCAGTTTTCTCATCTGTAAAAAAGAGGCACTGGGACTACTTGATTCTAAAGTCCAGCTCTAGAGCCTATGGTCATATTATTTTTCTTTTAATTCAGCAAATATGTTAACATTTATTATTCTTGGGGTACTGAAATCTTTCCCCCAAAAACCTGAACTGCTAGTTTCTTAAGCCTTAATCAGCTAATATCTTATAAAGATGAGTTTAATGGGTCATTAAAAGCAAGAATGGGACAAGGGATGTGAAGAGAGAGGGATTACAAGAGTGGGAATATGGAGAGATGTGCTAGAAAGGGAGGTGTGGCAGCTCCAAGACATACCACCTGTGTGTGTTATGGTTTATCTTTCACTCTTGAAGAGGACCATAACATCAGGAAGATGATGCCATGGCTTGCAAGTGAATTGGATTTCAGTGAGGCGGGGCTATGCAAAGTCACCAGCCTCACTTTCTCCTCCAGAGCCATTTGGGTCCAGTGGCCAGATATGAATTAGGACAACTGGAGACAGCCCAAGATGCAGTGGGGGACCTTGGCCTTTTGAAGCTAACATCTTTCCAAGTTCTCACTTTGACTGAACAAAATTTACCTTGATGACTGAACCTGTGTGTGACACTGTTTTACCTATGGCAGTCTATGAAAGGCATATCCTCATCAAACATAAGGTAGGTACCCTAGTTTGCTATTTGCCCTCAGCCCCTGGCTTGCTCTGTCTCCCTATGTTTACAGGAAATATAACAAGACAGCATCTCACTGTCGTCTGAGTCTAGAATAAGGGTTCTTAATAGCCTGGTGAAGTCTATGGACCTCTTCTCAAAGTAATTGTTTGTTTTAATAATAATGGAAGGAACTACTAAATTTCAGTTAGAGTTATGAAAAATAAAGAAACCATTTCCTCCAAGTTCTATTAATAGGTCCCTGCAGGTGAAGGACTCCAGCTCTAGAGGGAGTAAGATCCAGCCAATATTTTGGGGTCTCCATCTAGCTTTCCCTGTCTTCTAGTTCCCTGACTAAGAAGGTAATCTACATAAGGAGATTAGGGATTCATAAGTCCTAGAAATATTGCATACAAAATACACAGCAATTTACACCATGCTGTCTACTACTTTCTGTAAGTGATTGTCATCAAAATAAAACTTTACATGTTCTGGATATCATTTTACACCTTTTTTTCTTTCTTACTGTGACTTTAATAATCATCCCAAAACACAAGCATTCCACTATACAAAAAATAAGATAAGAGGATTGCTTAAGAAACTATGAGCTTCTGTTATATATAGTTTCTTTTACCTGTGTGTGTGTGTGTGTGTGTGTGAGAGAGAGAGAGAGAGAGAGAGAGAGAGAGAGAGAGAGAGAGAGAGAGAGAGAGAGAGAGAGAGAGAGAGAGAGAGAAGAAGGGGAGGGGAGGAGGAAGGGAGAATTTAACAAGGTAGAAACAAAATAGCTCTATGCATGTCTCTTTTGGCAATTGTTTTCTCTGGACTTTTTCAAATATGTTTTACTTATGTGCTTGTTTGGGGGAGGGAGAGCAGAATTGTGTAACTATCACTACTCACTAATCCCTTTCCAAATAGAAATCTCTCTTGTAATAAACATGTATAGTTGGATAAAACTAATTCTCACTTTATACTTTTCCAATCACTTTAAACTATGTCATTCAATAGATAAAGGACAGCTCCTCCTAGTTCCTGCTCCCCTCCCCCAACTGCATACGTCAAACTTATAAAATGTTTTAAGAACTGCAAAGATTAGGTCAAGTATAGTTATTTAAGAAGGGAGTAAATAGATGTAGACAGAGTCATCTCTGAGGTGTCAGTAAACAGAAGATTTCATCCTCTAGGAACTGAGGAAGGGGCGGGGAAGCCGGATGGTTCTGCTAGCTGATGCTAAAAACCTGAGATTCAAATACATAAATTAACCTCCTACTTCCTCTCTTTCGTGGAGGTAAAGGTTGGAACTGCCCCTCCTCCATAGGAGCATGCATCTCTCAGGCTGCTCTGAGACTTCTTTGTCCCTGTTAGCCTGCTGTTCGTGTTGGGTAGAAAGCACAAGATGTGATTTGTCTTGCTCCCTTTTTTGCCCTCCCCCTTTCATGTGAACCTCCTCTGAAACCAACCATTCCCAGTACAATCTTAGGGATCTGGATGGATAGCTAGGAAAGGAGCAGACCCATTTCTCTTCGAGGGAACTAGTTAAGGCTTTGTGGCAGAGAAAAGACCACGAGTTGTTTTTGAGGATGGGAGATAGAGCTTGGCTAACTCTACCAAGAAGAAGCATTCCTGGCATGGTGTGGTTTGAACACCTAAAGGTAGGAATGTGATAGTTAACCCTAAATTGATAAATTGCTGCACTTTGGTTTATGGTTGTCCAACAATACACTGGGGGCAAGGAGTTGATAAGGAGATTGGTGAAATGATTAGAAGGATGACTGACCCACAGCACCCTGACTACTCTTTGTGGTAAGGCAAATATTTCCTGGCTGCATTTGATGGTTATGTGACCAGCTGTCCTTAACACATCTGTCAAAAGAGCGTGAACGTGCTTCAAAAAGTACTCAGTGTTATAAGATTGTGATTCCACTCAGCATACAGCATTGTGATGTGGATAGAGAGGAAGCTTGGCATCAGAAAAACCTGAGTTTGAGTATTGTCTTCAATATATATTGGCTCCCTAAAGCTAGGTAAATCTCTGTATCCAAGGCAGCTAAGACAGGGGTTCTTAAGCTGGGGCCCATTAACTTTTTAAAAATATATATTTTGATAACTGTATCAAAAACATTATTCTTAGACTTCACCAGACTGCTAAGGGAATCCATGACACAAATGTTGTTAAGAAGCCTTGCTCTAAGTTGGTCTTTTTATTTTATAGCATGTTGTATAGATCTGCATTGGTAAAGAGTGGATAGTGGAAAGGGTACAGATGGTAGAAAGCTTTCATTGTGGTGATCTTTTCTCTCTCATGTTGTAAGGTGGCATTGGGGTCTCCACTACCATTTCCTGAGGCCGATTGCATGTGTCAAGCTTATGTCCTATGCAATTTTGTCATGAAGTTCCCTGTTATATCACATACTAGGCTCAATATATACACTGCTATGGACTGAAATATAGAGCTTTAGTTTCAGGATAATAGGTAGCACTAATGAGTGTCCTGCAGATTTTCAGTAGTACCTTTTGTTTTTCTTGTGCATCCTGCCACCTAAAAAATACATTTGGAATACCATGAAGGGAGACATTAGCTATTTCTACTGGGGGGAAAATGTATTTCAAGAGCTTCCTTCAGAAATAATAAGCTCCCTGTTATTTAGAGGTGCTCAAAAAGAGGATAGAATATGACCACTTGTCAGGAAGGCTTTAACAAGGGGTTTCTCTTGGATGTGGATTGGAATAGATGCTGTCTAAGATCCCTTCCAACTCCAAGAATCTTTGATTCTACTATGAATTAACCCCAAAAAAAGGAGCTGCTAGTATTAATAAGACTGTCCTCTTTGGACTACATCCATATTAGGGGGTAAAGATGGGTTTTTTAAAAGCATAATCTTTAATAAATAATTATTAAAATTATTCAATATTGTATTGGAAATCCCAGCAATAAGAGAAGAAAAAGAAATGGAATCAGAATAGGGAATGAGGCAATAAAACTATCTCTTTTTGCAGATAATATGATGGTATACTTGGCAAATCCCAAAGACTCAAATAAAAAGTTGGTTAAAACAATAATGTTAGCAAAGTAGCAGGATATAAAGTAAATCCATATAAATTACCAGCATTCCTATGTCACAAACAAAACTCTGCAAGAAGAGATGGTAAAAAATACCATTTAAAATTACTCTAAACAGTACAAAATACCTGGGAGTACACCTGCCAAAACGAACTCAGGAATTATATAAACAAAATTATTTTAAAAAAATGTTTTATACAAATAAAATCAGATTTAAATAATTAGAGAAATAGTAACTACTCATGGGTAGGCAGGGCCAATATGATAAAAATGACAATTTTACCAAAATTAATTTATCTATTCAATGCCATCCCAATTAAATTACCAAAAAATATTTTTTACTGAATTAGAAAAAATAACAAAGTTCATTTGGAGAAACAAAAAGTCAAGAATATTAAAGGAAATAATGAAAAGTTATAAAGCAAGGAAATTTAGCAGTACCAGATCTTAAACTATTTTGTAAGGCAGTAATTATCACAACTATCTGATACTGGCTAAGAAATGGAAAGATAGATCAATAGAATAGAATAGACATACAATTTACAGCGGCAAATAAACATAATAACCTTGTATTTGACCAGTGTAAAGACTTAAGATTTTAGCATAAGAATTCACTATTTGGCAAAAATTGTTGGGAAAACTGGAAAGCAGTAGAGCAGAAACTGGGCATAGACCAATATCTTACACAATTTACCAAGATAAGGTTAAAATGGATACATGACCTAGACATAAAGAGAGATTTTACAAGAAAATTAGAAGAACATGGAACATATTACTTATCAAACTTATGGATAGGCAAACAATTTATGAATAAATGAGATAGAAAAGCAAAGTTAGATGTAAAATGGATAATTTCAATTATGTTAAATTTAAAAGGGTTTGTACAAATAAAACAAATGTAGCCAAGATCAGAAGAAAAGCAAAAAATTGGGGGGGTGAATTTATAGACAGTTTATCAGGTAAAGGTCTCATATCTCAAATATATAAAGAACTTTGTCAAGTCTATAAGAATACATTTCATTCCCCAAATGATAAACGGTCAAAGGATATGGACAGGCAGTTTTCCAATGAAGAAATCAAAACAATTTATAGTCATGTAAAAAAATGCTCTAAATCATTATTGATTAGAGAAATGTAAATTGAGATATCATTTTATACATACAGATTGGCTAAAATGATTGAAGGGAAAAACGACAAATGTTTGAGGGGATAATGACAAATGTTGGAGAGGATGTGGAAAAATTGGGACACTAATTCATTGTTGGTGGAATTGTGAACTGATCCAACCATCTTGGAGAACAATCTGGAATTATTCCCAAAGAGTTATTAAAGTACTTATACCCTTTGACCCAGAAATACCACTACTAGTTGTATTTCCAAAGATGATTAGGGGAAAAGGAAAAGAATTTCTACATTCTAAAATGTTTCTAGCAGCTCTCTCTGTGATGGCAAAGAACTGGAAATTGCAAAGATGCCCATCAATTAGGGACTGGCTGAACAAGATGTGGTATATGATTGTGATGGAACACTACTGTGCTGTAAGAAATGATGGGTGCAATGATCTTAGAAAAACATGGAAAGACTTGCAAAAATAATGAAGAACAAAATGAGCAGAACCAAGAGAACATTGTATACAGTAACAGCAATATTGTTTTAAGAATGGCTTTGAGTGAATAAGTGATTTTGACTATTCTAAATACCCAAGGTAATTATAAAGGATATATGAAGAAAGATGTTATCTACATCCACAGAAAGAAATGATAAATAGAAATATGTATAGGATAATTTTACATACATACATATATTTGCGTCTAATGATAGCTGTCTCTCGTGTGGGGTAAGGGTAAGGGTGGAAAAAAGAAAAAAAGAAATTTACATGATAATTTATGATAATTTTGTATATTTGAAAGGAATGGCAAGTTGTACTTAGATTTTTGCAGTTTCATGCACAATCATCTTTTTTATTGTACTATATTATGGAAATGCTTTGTTTTATTTCATAAATATGTATTAATATAAAAAAAGGAAAAAATCATCATCTCAACAAGGCATGAAAGAGAGATGAGAATTCAATAGGAATCAATTGAAATAATGAATCAAAAAGGGCTTTCAAGCACATAAAATGTTCTTCCTCCATGTGCTGGTGATAATAGCAACAGCAGCAGCAGCAAGACAACATTTATCACAGCTCCTGGCACATAGTAGGAGCTATATAAATGGTGGTGGTGGTAGTAGTAATATGTTTCTTTATACATTCAGACCAAATTCGTGATCCCAGCCAGTTGCCACAGAATATACTTCTTTTATGCTCAGTAACCCAAAGTAATGATGTGGGGAAAATAGAGCATTATTAAGTGCTAACCATATTCCAGGTACTGTCATAGGATCATAGTTTTAGAAGAAATGTTAGAGATCAAGTCCATACCCTCATTTTTACAATGAAGACCATAAGCTCATAGGATCGTAGATTTAAAGCTAGAAAGCCCTTGGAATCCATCAAGTCTAAACCCCTCGTTTTACTGATGAGTAAACTGAGGTACAGATAGGTTAAGTGACTCCCAAGGTCACCCAGCTATTAAGTGTGTGAGGTAGGATTTGAACCCAAGTTTTCTTGACCACAAATCCAATATTCTATCCACCACACCATGCTACCTCTCAATTGTTTATCTCCTGAATTTATAGTTTCTGGGACCATACCCCAATAACAATACTAGTCCTTTGGGTTTTGTAGCATGTCATGCTTTTTAAAGAGTTCTCACAAACTTTCTCAGTTGATCCTCATGATAACCCTTTAAAGTTGATGGAGCATTTATCATTCCCATTTACAGACATAGGATGAGAGTATTCAGAGCTGGAAGGAAGGAAACAAGTATTTATTAAGCATTTACTATGTTCCAGGCACCAGGCACTTTACAAATGTTATCTCATTTGATCCTCTCAGTAACCCAGGGGTTTACATTTGAGGTAACTGAGGCAGACAGAGGTTTAAACTTGCTCAGGGTCATACTAGTAAGTGTCTGTGGCTAAATTTGAACTCAGGTCTTCCTGACTCTGGGACATCTAGGTAGCACAATGGATAGAACACAGGGCTTGGAACCAGGAAGACTTAACTTCCTGAGTTCAAATCTGGCTTCTGGGCAAGTCACTTAACCCTGTTTGCCTCAGTTTCCTCATCTGTAAAATTAGCTGGAGAAGGAAACGGCAAACCACTCCAGTATCTCTGCCAAGAGAACCCCAAACAGGGTCATGAATCGTCAAACACGACTGAAACAACAGAACAACAATGTCCTGACTCCAGACTCAGCACTTTATCCATTGGGCTACCTGGCTGCCTCAAGATAAGGGACCTTAGAATCATCTTATCGAATGCCCTCATTTTGTAGAAAATGAATCCAAGACCCAAAAAGGTTGAGCTGACTTTCCCAAAGTCACACAGGTAGCAAATGACAGAGCCAAAATTTGAACCTATGTCCTCTAACTCCAAATCCAATGGTTTCTTTTTGAGGGGAAGGGGGGGAGGGGAGTTGTTTTGGTTTTTTTCTAATCAACCAGACTAAGGTCAAGTAGCAGAGCTGGAATTTGAAGCTCTGACTCCCAGCCCAGCCCTCTCTTTTCACTATTCTGCCCTATTCCATTTCCTGCCTCCTAGCACAGGGTTCTTCACGTAACATATAGCACCTCCTCTGCCTCTTCTTGCTATACAACACTACGCTAATCTAGACATGTCTTGGAGCACTGCATATGGCTTATATTTAAACATTTGTTTGAATGAATAAAGGTTGTTACTCTAGAACTCTGTAAACTAAGCTAAGATTCACACACACACACACACACAAAGGGAGCAAAAATACTATGGTGTATTAGGGAGAGATCCAGACACCCAATTTTAATGGGGTTTGTTTTCCTTGCCTAATATTTGTTGAGAAGGTTACACAGAAACTACAGGTAATATTCCTTTCCATGTTTTTATTTCTGCACGTGGAGAGCTATTATTTGTTTTATTTATGACTCTTGTTAAAAAATAAAACATCCAGTACACAGTTTAACAATGATTGGCATGCTTCTCTGTTGACTGATGGTGGTTCAGAATAGACCCGTAGGTTTCCTGCTAATACCAAGACAAAGGTAGGTACTGCCTGTTTTCCCTGTCCCTCTGAGTACACACCCCTCCTGCTTCTTCCCATTCCCATCTACCCCCAAGTCTGTGCAGTTTTTTATTATATACCAAATGCTAGGATTATTTGATGTTCCATTGATAAATATACCAAGAACAGTCAGACAACCCAGCTTTGCCAGGGCATTCAGACTTTGCTTCTGGAGTTCTCCTTCCCTACTCACAAATACTGTGGGTTGTGTAGACTTGTAGAATGCAAGAGTTAAATCTTAGAGATTGTCTTATACCACTGCTTTGTTCTGCAGATGAGGATATTGAAGCTAGAGAACGAAGTAAATTGTTCACAAACAGTTTGACAGTGTTAAAGCCTGGACTGGAAACCAGACCTACTTCTTTCCTTCTAACTGAGCAATCTTTTTGTTACACTAGAGCTATCTCTTGCTTTGGGCCCTAACTCTAATCAGAAGGAACACAATTTGGTACAGAAACTCCTTTTCCCTCCCACAAACAAAAGAATATACATGTCAGAGAAACAGAGTAAGCCAACCACCAGACCATCCAAAATATATATATTGATTCTTTGTTGTTTAAAAAATAATCTTCCTTCAGATTAAGTCAATCTTATTCCCCAGCATTATTAATAGATTATTCATCTCTTCCTCCACTAACCAGAAAGGTAGTGGGATCAAAAAAAGTCTATCTTCCTTGGGTAGAGTATTGAAAACAAAGCAGAATGGATACTCTTCCTTTTATATAAAACAATCTTGTGTCCATGTTTGAAATACTGGCTATAGTTTTGGCTGCTATGCTTCAAGAAACATAGCAGAGATGGAGAAAATCCAGAGAAAATCTACTGAAATATTCATGGGGACAACAGAGCAGAATGATTTTGACAGGATAGAATGTTGGACTCAAACCAATGAAACTTAATGAGTACAGATGTAAATCCTTTTACTTAGGACCAAAAAATCAATTTCATAAGTGTAAGATGAGGGAGGCATGACTAGACAGCTTTTTGTCTGGAAAAGATTTAGGGGTTTCAGTGGACCATAAGCTCAGTATGAGTAAATAATATGATATAGTAACAAGACAGTTTATGGGATCTTATCCTGCATTAAGAGAGGCATAGTACTTAGGACTAGGGAGCTGATAGTCTTGCTGTATTATCCTGGCAGACCATATCTGATGTGTTGGGGTAAGCTATGGATGTACATTTTAGGAAGGAGGAGGATAAACTGTTAAGTCGATCAAGAAGGATGGTGAAGGACCTTAAGATCATGGCATATGGGCTTTGGCTGAAGGAACTGGGCATGTTACCTCAGAGAAAAATGGCTTTGGGGAGGGGGAGAAATAGGATAGTTGTCTTCAAGTATCTAAAGGCTATCAAGAGGAGCAGACTGGTTCCATTTGGTCCCTACAGGAAAAAAAGTAGGAGTAGTGGAAGTTGCAGCAGCAAATTTAGGCTTAAGGGGAGAGACAACTTCCTAACAATTAGAACAAACCAAAGATGAAATTAATTGCCCAACAAGGCCAGGGGCAGGTTTTCCATCATAGGAGGTCTTCAAGTAAAGACTGGATAACCATTTGTCAGGTGTGCTACAGAGTGGATTCTCATTCAAACATGGGTTGGATTAAATGACCTCCAAGTTCCCTTCCAGTCCTTGAATTCCATGATTCAGAAACAGTTGTATTAGTGGGAGGGAATGAAGGTGGAGGCGTGTGGGAGTGGGGACAGGGGAGGTCCTGCCACAGGAGAAATATTTTTAAATTAGGACTCTTTACATGCAGAAAGTCAAAGGCTGACTTCAGTCTGTCTGAAGGGGGCTGTGCTTCAGGTCTACAAAATCATGAAAAGCTGTTCTGCAGATCCTAGCATAGGCCTAAGGAACTAGCCTTGAAATTTAAAAGATAAGTTTAGGACCCTTATTTTACAAGTACTTATGAAACTCATGATCAAAAGAAATGAATGTTTAGATGAATTTGTAAATTATGCTTCATTTAATTTGAACCCAAGTTTTCTTGACCACAAATCCAATGTTCTATCGACTACACCATGCTACCTCTCGATTGCCATTAAGGAAGGTAGGATGTTTCGAGATCTATCTTCCCTTTAAGATTAACATTAAAGAAAATAATATCAACGATCTCCTATGACACATACCTTGGTGGCCCCTTTAGGGAGAAAATTAATTTTTAAACTTTTGCAAGTAAGACAGAAAATAGTTCTCTGCCTCTACTCCCTCTGGGAAACACTTGGCTTTCTTTCCAATCAAAAGACAATTCATCCCAGCTCTACTAATTACTACCTGTGTGACTGCATAAGATAGTCTCTCTGGAACTCTGGTTGCCCATCAGTAAAACAAAGGCATTGGACTCGATGACAACCAAAGTCTTTTCCAAGTCTAAGCCAATGATCAAATATTCAAAAGGCCCAGCAGTTTTAATAAACAAGCTGAATGTGAATCACACTTATATGGCAGTAAAAAGGCTTATTTAATCTTCCTTGTTCAGTTGTGTCTGACTCTTCTTGACCTCATTTCAGGGTTTTCTTGGCAAAGAAACTAGAGTAGTTTGCCTTTGCCTTCTCCAGCTCATTCTACAGATGAGGAACTGAGGCAAATAGGGTTAAGTGACTTGCCCATGGTCACACAGCTAGGAGGTGTCTGAGGCTAGATTTGAACTCAGGTCTTCCTGACTCCAGAAAAACAGTCTCTCAGATTTAGAGCTCTCAGCAACCTCAGAGGTCATTCTCTTGTTTCAGAGATGAGGAAACTAAAGCCCCTCAGGTTAAGTAATTTGTCAAAGGTCACATAATTAATAAGTAGAAGAATGAGGACTCAAACTCAGGCCCAATCCAGTGCTCTTTCCACTGAACTACACTGTCTTCTATTAAATAGATACAACATGCACACATTTAAATATATACAGGGTAATTTTAAGACTGAGAGTGCATGAACAACTGGAGGAGGATTAGGGAAAACTTCATGGGGGATGGAGATAGGGAATCAACATTAGTCCTTGAGTAAGATAATGATATGATGAAAGTAGCATTTTAGGAACACTCCTATGAGCAGAGGAAACACAGAGAGAGAACATCTAAAGGCTGATGTAGAAATCCAGGCACTAATGTCATAGATCATGTTGTTGGGAGTTGAGAAGAAAGGGAAAATCTTTCTTTGGTATCATCAGGCAATGCAGAACAGTGTTATTGTTCAGTCATGTCCAACTCTCCATGACTCCATTTGGAGTTTTCTTGGGAAAAATATTGGAGTCGTTTGCCATTTCTTTCTCCAGCTCATTTTACAGATGAGGTAACTGAGGCAAACAGGGTTAAGTGACTTGTCCTGGGTCACACAGCTAGTAAGTGTCTGAGGCCAAATTTGAACTCAGAAAGATGAGTCTTTCTGATTCCAAGCACAGTGCTCTATCCACTAGCTGTCCTACCTCTTCTGTAGCATAATCTTAAATAGATGCTGAAGGTGCTGAATCATTAAATGCTTTGTCCATAGATATACAACCAGAATGTGTGCAAAACAAGACTTGAACCCAGATATCTGTTTGTCTGTC
Source organism: Trichosurus vulpecula (assembly GCF_011100635.1). Classification (NCBI taxonomy): domain Eukaryota; kingdom Metazoa; phylum Chordata; class Mammalia; order Diprotodontia; family Phalangeridae; genus Trichosurus; species Trichosurus vulpecula. Next base: position 377,005,581 of record NC_050573.1, read on the forward strand.
TGTCTGTCTGTCTCTCTCTCTCTCTCTCTCTCTCTCTTTCTGCCTCTTTCTCTCTCTCTCCCCCTCCCTCTCCCTCCCTATCAATTCTATGCCAAGTACTCTTACATTTATTTATCTAGCCCTAGCCTCTCCCCTTCTTCCAACTGGTATCATCAGTTGCTTGCTCAACATTTCAAACTGGATGTCCTGAAGACATTTCCATATTAACACATCCAAATCAGAACTATTATCTTTCCCCAAAAAACCCATCCCTCTTCCAAGTTTCTCTATTTCTGTCAAAGATACCACCATTTTCCCTTTCTCCGAGCTTTATAACCTTGGTGTTATACTTGACTCCTCACTCTTCCTGACCCCACGTATGGCCACTTGTCAAATCTTGCATTTTCTACCTAAACCACATTTCTTGCATCTGTACCCTTCTCTCCTCTTATACAGTTACCATTTTAATTTAGTCCTTCATCACCTCTCACCTAGGTGGTTACAACAACCTTTTCATTGGTCTCCCTGCCTCAAGTGCATTCAAGACCATGTCTCTTACTTAATAAACTATAATGGCTTCCTATTTCCCCTAGAACAAAATATAGACTCTATTGCTTAGCTTTTAAAGCCTTTCACTCCATTGCCTCAACTGTTTTTTCTAGCCCCATTGTACTCTCCCTCTCACAGTCTGCAAACCAGTTTTCTCTCTATCCTTCACCTATAATATTCCATCTCTCATCTCCATGCCTTCATGCCCATGGGGCTTCTAGTCTATGCCTAGAATGTCCTCTCTCCTCACCTCTGCCTCATAGAATCTTCATCTTCCACCAGGACCCAGGTCATGGATCACATTCTGTGATCATCTACCAGTGCCTTTCCCTCTCCAACTACTTTGAACTACTTTGTATTCATTCTCCCTATATTTGTTCTATGTACACTTAGGTATGCCTGTGCCCCTCATAGCTCCCATTAGAATGTTCATATATAATATCTGTATCCCCAACACTTAGGCATTTATTAAATGCCTGCTATGTATGAGGCAGCTAGGTGGTGCAGTGGATAGAGTGCCAGACCTAGAGTCAAGAAGACATCTTCCTGAGTTCAAATTTGGTCTCAGACACTAGCTGTGTGACCCTTGGCAAGCCTGTTGGCCTCATTTTCCTCGTCTTTAAAATGAGCTGGAGAAGTAAATGACAAACCACTCCAGTATCATTGCCAAGAATCTTAAGATCATGCCACAAAAGGGTGGATTAAATGAATTAAGAATATTTTGCCTAGAGGAGAAAAGGCAGGTGAGCCGGGTACAATTCTGGTGTTTGATGCTACTTCTTTTCAAAATTACACCTTATTTTTTTCTTTAATGCACTTAGCACAGTGCCTGGCATATAGGAGCTACTATATAAATGTTACTATTCTTACTTTTCTTCTTATTGTTACTCCTTAAAATTTTCACTAGAGGGAGCCAGAGACTTTTTAAAACAGCCAAATTAGTGTTTACCCTGGTCATTTCTCTTGTCCCTTTTCATCCTTCTCTCTGCTTTGAGAGTCCAGTAGCATACTTCAGCTGCAGCCTCAGCTTCCAAGTCAGGGCCCCCTGGAAAATAGGGAAGCTCCAACAACTCTGAGTGATGAGTACAGTCATTACATATATCATACCGACTGACATAGATATTATAGATACCACCTTCACATTCACACTAGAAACATAGTGCCTGGTACATAACAGGTGTTTAATAAATGCTTGTGGGTTACTTGGTTAATTTATTGATGATCCAACAACTGCTAATAATGGACCCCCTTAATTTCTTTTTTAAGCTTTTATTTAGTGTTTTTTTTCCCATTATATGTAAAAACAATTTTTAACAATAGTTTTTACAACTTTGAGTTCCAAATTCTCTCCCTTCCTCCCTCTCCACCCCCACCTCTCCATTGAGAAGGCAAGCAATGGTTATATATGTGTAATCATGTAAAACATATTTATAATAGTCATGTTGTAAAAGAAAATATAGACAAGGAAAAAAGACTCAAGAAAAATAAAGTAAAAAAAAAAGTATGTTTCAATCTGTATTCAGACACCATCAGTTCTTTCTCTGGGGATGGATAGCATTTTTCATCCTAAGTCCTTCAGAATTGTCTTGGACCATTGTATTGCTGAGAATAGCTAAGTCATTCATAGCTGATCATCTTACAATATTGCTGTTACGTGTACACAGTACATTTCACTTTGCATCAGCTCATGAAAATCTTTCCTGGTTTTTCTGAGAGCATCCTGCTCATCATTTCTTATAGTACAATAGTATTCCATCATAATCACACACTACAACTTGTTCAGCCATTCCCCAATTGATGGGCATCCCCTCAATTTCTAATTCTTTACCCCCAGAAAAGAGCTGCCATAAATATTTTTGTACATATAGGTCCTTTTCCTTTTTGTTTTTTTATCTCTTTTGCATTAAAGTCTCATTATTCCCAAGTCCCCTCCATTTGTCATTTAGCCAATCTCATAGGTATGAGGTAGTACCTCAGAATCGTTTTAATTAACATTTCTCCAATCAATAGTGAGTTAGAGAATTTTTTCATATGGCTGTAGATAGCTTTGATTATTTCATCTGAAAACTGATCATATCTTTTGATCATTTATCAATTGGGGAATGGCTCTTATTTTTATAAATTTGACTTAGTTCTCTATATATTCGAGAAATGAGGCCTTTTTCAGAGAAACGTAACTTCAAAATGTTTTCACAATTACTATTGCTAACTGTATTTCTCTCCATGCTATCCCCCCACCCCCGTTTATTCTATTCTTTCTCTCCTTTCACCCTGCCCCTCCTCAAAAGTGTTTTGCTTCTGACTCCCCCTCCCCCAATCTGCCCTCCCTTCTATCACCCCCACCCCAGCCCTTCTCTTATTCCCTTCTCTTCCTACTTTCCTGCAGTGTAAGTAAGATAGACTTCTGTATCCAGTTGTGGGTGTATGTTATTCCCTCTTTGAGCCAATTCCGATGAGACTAAGGTTCACTCACTCCCCTCACCTCCCCCCTCTTCCCCTCTACTGTAAAAGCTTTTTCTTGCCTCTTTTATGTGAGATAATTTACCCCATTCCACCTCTCTGTTTCTCTTTCTCCCAGTAATTCCTCTCTCACCCCTTATTTTATTTTTTTTTAGATATCATCCCTTCATACTCAACCCACACCTGTGCCCTCTATCTATATATGCTCCTTTAACTACATTAATAATGAGAAAGGTCTTATGAGTTACAAATATCATCTTCCCATGTAGGGATGTAAACAATTTAAACTTATGAGGTCCCTTATGATTTCCCTTTCCTGTTTACCTTTTTATGTTTCTCTCCAGTCTTGTATGTGAAAGTCAAATTTTTCTATTCAAGCTCTGATATTGTCATCAAGAATGCTTGAAAGTCTTCTATGTCATTGAATGCCCATTTTCCCCCCTGAAGGATTATACTCCGTTTTCCTGGGCAGATGGTTCTTGGTTGCAGTTTTAGCTCCTTTGCCTTCAGGAATATCATATTCCAAGCCCTCTGAATCTTTAATATAGAGGCTGTTAAATCTTGTGTTATCCTGACTATGGCTCTAAAATACTTGAACTGTTTCTTTCTGGCTGCTTGCAATGTTTTCTCCTTGACCTGGGAACTCTGGAATTTGGCTATAATATTCCTTGGAGTCTTCATTTTGGTATCTCTTTCAAGAGGTGATCAGTGGATTCTTTCAATTTCTATTTTACCCTCTGGTTCTAGAATATCAGGGCAATTTTCCTTGATAATTTCTTGAAAGATAATGTCTAGACTCTTTTTTTTGATTATGGCTTTCAGGTAGTCCAATAATTTTTAAATTCTCTCTCCTGGGTCTATTTTCCAGGTCAGTTGTTTTTCTAATGAGATATTTCACATTGTCTTCTACTTTTTCATTCCTTTGGTTTCATTTTACTGTTCCTCAATCTCTCATAAAGTCATTAGCTTTAAGTCATTAGCATAAAGTCACTTACTCCATTCTAATTTTTAAGGAATTATTTTCTTCAGTGAGCTTTTGGACCTCCTTTTCTATATGGTCAATTCTGCTTTTTAAGGCATTCTTCTCCTCATTGGCTTTTTGGACCTCTGTTGCCATTTGGCCTTATCTGGTTTTTTAAGGTGTTATTTTCTTCATTATTTTTTGTGCCTCCTTTACCAAGCTGTTGACTCTTTTCTCATGATTTTGTTGCATCACTCTCATTTCTCTTCCCAATTTTTCCTCTACTTCTCTTACTTGATTTTCAAAATCCTTTTTGAGCACTTCCATGGCCTGAGACCAATTCATATTTGTCTTAGAGGCTTTAGATGTAGGAGCTTTGACTGTTGTCTGAGTGTGTGTTTTGATCTTCCTTGTCACCATAGCGACTTTCAATAGCCAGAGTATTTTTTCTGTTGTTCACTCATTTCCCCAGCTTATTAGTTGATTTTTAAGTCTTTGATAAAGTAGGGCTCTGCTTCCAGGGTAGAGGGCACACTGTCCCAAGTTTCAGGGGTTTTGTACAGTTGTTTTCAGAGATACTTCTATGGATCTGTAAGTTTTCAGTCATTCCAAGGTGGTATGATCTAAGGAAAGGTGTTTAATACTTCCCTGGCCTGTGCTCTGGTTTATAAGACACCACAAGCACTCTTCTGCCCTCGAACTATGAAGAGGGTCCCCTCTCCACTGTGGCTGCAAGTTCTGCTATGCTAGTGCTCCTTCTTACCCTGGGACTGCCACCCAGGACCCAGATCTAAGTATAGGCAAAGCAACAGAGTCCTGTCTCAGTGCGAGTGTTGGATCTCCTTATTATCTGTGGGCCGGGAGCTCCGGAAGCAGCCGTTGCCAATTCAGTCGCCCCAACATCTGCTCCAGCTTTGCTAGGGCTGGGTCTGTGCTGGTGCAGACTACACTGAACCTCGCTCCTCTCTCAGACTGGTGCAACAGACCTTTCCTGCTGATCTTCCAACTTGTCTTGGGCTGGAAATTTTTTTCTCCCTATCTTTTTGTGGGTTCTGCTCCTCTAGAATTTGTTTAGTCATTTTTAAGGTATTTAGATGGGTTTGGGAGAGAGCTCAGGTGAGTGCCTGACCTTACTCCACCATCTCAGCTCCACCCTGGACCACTTCAATTTCACAGTAATTACAATTGCAATGAATGATCCAAAGGGCACAAATTTGATCTAAGTGGGCTTCAGCATAGTACCGATGATGACTAGAATATAAGAAGTAGCATGTCAAATCCCATTATGAAGATATTTTTTGGTCCTCTGGCTAATCTTTGATCCTGTGAAGGGATTACCATGAGTCAAAAACTAGTATTGAATCAGTAGGTCAGTAACTGCCACAGGGTGAGTAGGGCTTTGTCCTAGGGCACTCATAGCTTCCTTGTGGCCAACTGTCACACTTCAATTTGAGGTCTTTTGCTTGGCCTGCTACAATTGCACTAGTTCACCCCAGCTAGTTTCTTGTCTCTAGGGTCATGGGCAGAACTGCACCCATAATTAAGCTGTCTTCCATGCCACAAATCTCCCTATTCTCAGCTAAATTTGTCCCAAATGTACTTACTCATAATCTGATTCTTGTGTCTGAAAGTCAAATTTTCTATTCAGCTCTGGTCTTTTCACTGAGAAAGCTTGAAAGTCCTCTATTTTCTTGAAAATCCAAATTTTGCCTTGGAGCATTATGCTCAGTTTTGCTGGGTAGATGATTCTTAGTTTTAATCCTAGCTCCATTGACCTCCAGAATATCATATTCCAAGCCCTTTGATCCCTTAATGTAGAAGCTGCTAGATCTTTCGCTATCCTGATTGTGTTTCCACAATACTCAAATTGAGTTCTCTTTTTGGGATCTTTTTCAAGAGGTGATCAGTGGATTCTTTCAATTTCTATTTTACCCTCTGGCTCTAGAATATCAGAGCTGTTTTCCTTGATAATTTCTTGAAAGATGATGTCTAGGCTCTTTTTTTGATCATAGGTTTCAGGTAGTCCAATAACTTTTAAATTATCCCTCCCGGATCTATTCTCCAGCTCAATGGTTTCTCCAGTAAGATATTTCACATTGTCTTCCATTTTTTCATCCCTTTGGTTCTGTTCTATAATATCTTGGTTTCTCATAATTTCTCACAAAGTCACTAGCTTCCACTTGCTCCAATCTAATTTTTGAGCTGGTATTTTCTTCAGTGGTCTTTTGGACCTCCTTTTCCATTTGGCTAATTCTGCCTTTCAAGGAATTCTTCTCCTCATTGGCTTTTTGGAGCATCTTGGCTCCGTCCCTCTTACTCATGATCTAAATATCAGTACTGTAAATTCACAGGATTATAGGCAGGTAGGTTGGTTCTACAGTTCCCTGACATTGTGGTGTCCTTGGAAGAAGAGATTATTTCACTCTGGTTTTGTAATCCTAAATGCCTACTACAGTGGCTCAAACATAGTAGGTGTTTAATAAATCCTTGTTGACTGATGGATTACTAGATCCAAACTCTTCAGGCTCCTTAGAGCTTTCTGTCCTAGGGCTTTCTTGAACACAATAAGGCCATGTGAAACAAGGCTATTAGATCAAGAACTAGAAAGGATCATAGAGCATTTGGTCGAGCCTCCTGATTTTACAGGTAAGGGAAAGTAAAAGAAAGTGAATTTTCCAAGATCACACAGGTAGAAACAGAGCTAAGATTTTAACCTTTGACTACAAATGACTTTTTGCCATTACAACTTGCTCCTGGCCTTTTCCAGCCTGTTGCTCATTGCACTGTGGAGTTTTGGTGATGTTCATGTCTCTGCATTCAGGGCGGTAAGTTTCTAGGCATCAGAAGGTTATACTACCAATTAGCTAGGAGATGGGGAAATTGAAGCAGTCAGGATTGTAAAAGAACTCATGGAATCCTGGGGCTTTTTACCAGGTTTCTGTGAACTTTGGACAAGGAACCAATCCTGCCAACAGTGCCAGTTTTGAATGAGATGGAAAGGGCTATGACTGGAATAATGCCACTGCCAGGCTTCTTCCCTGTTGCCAAAGGAATAGTTTAACCTCTTGTGCTTCTAGTTCTCGTCTCTTGCCAATAGTAATCTCCTAGGATTACTGCTGGAAAGGAGCAGCCAAGACAATTAGGAAGCACTTTGCACAAGGCAAAGCCCATAAATTAGATGGAGCCTCCAGATTTGTCCTTGCTCAGAATGACAACGCAGAACAACTACCCTGCCAGGGAGTGGGTAATGGATGATGATTCACTTAGGGCCTCGGAAGCACTGGTATGCCTAACAGAATTAAACATGTATCATCTCCTGCCATTCCAGAGCCTCTGACAATAACTAACTCACGTCACCTTAAGCAAGTCACTTGATTTTTGTGAGCATACATCCCCTCATCCATAAAGTAGAGTGTCAGGCTAGATAATTTCTGCAGTAATAAAGCCAAAAGAGCTCTAATAGTCTGTGAAGTAATGCTGTTGCCCCACACCCAAAAGTCAAGTCAGCAAGTATTTATTAAGCACCTACTATGTGCCAGGCACTGCGCTAAGTTCTGAGGATATGAAGAAAGGCAAAAGACAGCTCTGCTCTCAAGGAGCTCACATCAGCCTAATGTAAAAGATTGTAAGACAAACAACTATGTACAAGATTTTTATAGGACAAGTTGTATAGAACTTGTATAGGATAAGTTGGAGATTGAAGGAAGACTTTTTGTAGAAAGTGCAACTTTAACTGGGACTAGAAAGAAGCCAGGAAACAGAGGTGAGAAGGGAAAGAACTTCACGTGTAGGGAACAGCCCATGAAAAAACACCGAGGTGAAAGATGAAGTCTTGTGTGAGGAACAGTGAGGAAGCCAGTGATGCTGGATCAGAAGAGTATGGGAGGAAAGTAAGAAGAGAAGATAAGGTAAAAGAAGCCTAGGAAGGTAGGAGGGGGCCAGATTCTGAAGGGCTTTGAATGCCAGAGGTTTTTACATTCCATCCTGGATGTAAGAGGGAGCCACTGGAAGTTATTGAATGGGGAGTCGACATGGTCAGAGCTGTGTTTTAGGAAGATTCATTTGACAACTGAGTAGAAGAGCTTTGAGTTGTTTTCCCATGGTAGGGATAGATAATGATTAACCCATCCATACTCTCTTACCTGGTTGGTCCTGCTTACAACCAAAGACACGTTTTTGTGTTTTTAGTGTAGCTACTATCCCTCTCCTCCAATACCCACAGACATGAGACTCTAGAACTACTTCAGATTTGAGGCAATTTGTGAATCGGCACTGACTCAACTATATAGGTCATGAGTCCCCATCAGTATAGTTATATTTACCAGCCAGTGAGAACATCTGTGAATCAGCAGTGACTCAACAATAGTTTATGAGCCCCTACCAATATACTTATTCTTGCCAGCCATTCAGAATATATTAAGAAAATTTGTTCAGAGGAAGTATAGAGATTTGTGGAGGATGGGGATGGGGACTAAACCTCAAATTTTTCTGGAATAGTGAAAATCTCAATTAAGAAACTTTCTCTACCAGTATAGGTTAGCACCTTAACATGGGAATTTAATAATTCCCATGTTTAGGGATCTGTGAACCAAGATGGGGGAAAAAATTACATCTTTATTTTCACTAATTTCTCATCAAAATTTAGCATTTTCTTCACTTATTTTAAAAATATTATTCTAAAAAATTGCTCACAGGCTTAACCAGACTGCCAAAGGACATTACGTACACAAAAAAGGTTCAAAATCCATTTAGAGAGTTATCTAGAGTATTTAGGGTTAAATTGCTTTCCCTGGATCACATAGCCTATCTGTGTCAGAGTTGGTACTTGAACCCAGGTCTTCCTGGCTCCAAGACTGCTTCTCTATCCACTATGCTATGGTGCTTCTAGTCCAAAACAAAAGATACTTTTTCAAGTAGTACAGCAAAAAAAATTATTAGAAAAGTTTTACACATGCACAAAATAGGGCACATTTTTCCATGGCTAGTGGGGAAAGACAGAATACAAATGAATAGGGAAGAAACATGGAGGATACACAGATAGTGAATATCACAGATAGTGATATCACAGATAGTGAATACATGGTAAAGGAACCTGTGTGAAAGGGGATGTACCACGAACACAAATTGCACATGTAAAGGGTGTATGTGTGTGTGTGTGTATGCTCCATATACATATACACACCTAGATATATGTGTGTATGCATATGTACATATGTACATGTCAGAAGCCACATTGTGTGAAGAGCATACTCCTGGAAAGCACAAACATAAGAATACATATGATCAGGTATACACATAACTTGGCCAACTCATACCTCTGAAGGTATAGAGCTACTGACGTCCCTTGTTTTCATCATGCTGCTGTCTGCTGGGAGTCACACTTCTGCTTTGCAGGGTGTCGTCTCTTGCTGGTTGTTACTGGGGTACATTTTTATTGTCTTCTCAACTTCAGTTTTTCTGGGGGGGTTATCTGCTGCTCTATCTACTGAGATATAAGAATGGGACATTCTCTTAGTATGTAGTTGTGTCTCTGAGATACCCGTACCAAGAACCAACAAAAGTCAGCAGAACACCCCAAGCTAAGAAAGAAGTAGTCAGAAGAATAGTTACTCTGCTGCTGATTTGAGGTCCATGATCCCAGATGGCTATTTGATTTGAAGGTAGAAAATTCCCTGTAACTCCTATTAAATTCCTGGCTAATAATGCAAGAATTTCAGAGATCTTTGTAGGTTCTTAGCTACATAAATAGGCATAGATCCTAATGATAATAATAGCTTGTATTTCTGTAATGCTTTACAATTTACAAAGTGCTTTCTTTACAATAGCCCCATGAAGTTGATAGTATGTATATTGTCATCCCCACTCTAAGAAATTCATTGAGAAAATTAATGTTTAAAGAGAGAAAGGTCAAGTGACTTGCCTCACATGGCAGTGAAGAAGTTGGGTTTAGAACCAAATCTTTGGAATCTCAAATTGAGTGGCATGTGTTAATACAGATAATTAATGCACAGATATGGACCTAGTACAGTATCAATTCCAGGCATTAAAAGGTTTCTATTGGTCCTCAGAACTGTGAAGTGGCCAGTTGTTAGGGAAGGGGGGGCATGGGAAGAACCTCCTAACATCTCACATGGCTCATTGAATAGGCTAGCTTTTGTATTTTGTGTCTATATTTCACAGAATGCTAAAAAAACATTGTAAGGGCAAGCAAGGTGAGACTTTTTGTTGTCTTTTGTTTTGGAGTGCTGCTCAGCACTAAGGCAATCAAGTGTTTTTGATTGAGTCTTGCCTTTGTTTGTAGAAAGGCCCACACCCTTTCGCTAATTAAGTCATAAGAGGTATGAAACCCCTGAGGGGTATGAAGTGCTCTAACCCTGAAGAAGTGTGTATATGTTCTGAGGTTAGCATTTTGTTTGAGGCTCACTCATTGGAAGAGTGTTGGTGTGGAGACTCTGGGTAGTCATTAAGGAGCACCCCCCCACACTTTGAAAACCCAGATGTTGGTGCTTCCTCTCTCTCTGGTAACTATGTATGATATGGTCAGACAGAAACCTGTCTGTTGATCTGTTTATATTGTCTCTGTTTGTAATTTCTGTTTTTATTTGCTCTGAAGTTCAGGGTGTAGACTTTTTCCCCTGAACTAAGTGAATGATATATGTATATTTAATTAAAGCAAGATTGTTAACCCCCTAAAGTTGCTTTCCTTAGAAAAGCAGATCAAAAGAACCTATGCTAGCAGCCCTCCTGTATGCTGGTGTGATTGGCCTTACACAGCCACAGTAGCTACAAGCAACATTATTGTTATACACATAGAATAGCAGTTCCCAAAGTGTGGTCCAGAGAACCCTGTGTGCCCTCAAGACCCTTTCAAGGGGTCCAAGATGTGAAAATTATTTTCACAATAATTTTTATAATAATCCTAAGACATTCTCATCTCCAATACAATAGATGTCAACAGACATAATTCACAAAGATAATCTGTAAGAGTGTAAAGGGATCCTGAGACCAAAAATGGTGAGAACTTATAATGTAGAGAAATGTGTCCAGTGCATTAGTGAGATGCTTTCTGAAGGATCTTGGGAAAGACAAGGATAAGAATCAAACAGATGAGATATGAATGGGATGCCATATGAACTACTGGATAGAGAATCCACTTAGATTAGATCACAATTGTAGTATATGTCTTACCTGCCAGACAAATTGTAAATCCTTAAGAAGAGGGGCTATTTCATACTTCTCTTGGATGTCTTGCCATAACTGGTGTGATAGTTCCCTGAAATCATTCTCTTTTGCCCATTACTCACAGTTCTGTTCTCTGAGGCTGAGCAGAAAAAAAGTCTAATCCCTTCCATACACAACAGAATGAATCCCTTCAAGAACATGAAAATGTGTTTTTATTAGAAAGCTGAAAAATACTTGAAAATCACTCCACATACAAATCACCCCCACCCCACACCCTACCCCAAAGAAAAAATCCTTTTCTCCTCTAGACAAAATATCCCCAATTCATTTAATCTATCCTTTTATGGCACAGTCTTGAGGCTCTTAACCAGAATGGTTCTCCATCTCTATACACTCTTCAGTTTGCAATGTTTCTCCTAAAATATAATAACCACAATATTTCAGATATGGCCTGACCAGGAGAGAGAAGAGCCAAAAAAAACACTTCCTAGCACTGGATACCACACCTCAGATTGCATTCACTAGTTTCTGTTTTGTTTTTTGCAATCATTATCACAGTGTCAACTCATATTAAGTTTGTAGTCCATGAAAACTGCAAGATTACTTGCCAATAAATTGATACCGAGTCATATCTAACTCATCTTGTACTTAGAAAGTTGATTTTTTTTAACCTAAGGGTAAAGAACCTTTTTTTATATATATACCACTCCTTTCGAATAACATTGCCTTCCATAGGCACATTATAGTCGCAGGTGCTATCCCACCAATTCTCAGTTATACCTGTAAGAGCACCTTTTTCTCCTTAAATTAGAGTCCTTTCTTCTCCTTTGTTCCTTGTACTTGGTTCGTTGTGGGGGGAGGGAGTTGGGGGAAAGGAGGGTGAGGAAAAGAGGAAAGAGGGAAAGAGGGAGAGAGACAGAGGGAGAGAGACAGAGAGACAGAGACAGAGAGAGACAGAGACAGAGTCAGAGAGACAGGCAGAGAGAGAGAGAGAGAGAGAGAGTGAGAGAGAGAGAGAGAGAGAGAGAGAGCAGCATAGGTATTATTAGTGACCCCTTTCTAGGATCTGGGAGTCTTCATTCCTATTTTTCTTCCTTTGTTATAGCCATTTTTAATCATACTTAGCATGTTAAATATACAAAGGCATTTTCTCATTTTCTCTTTTCAGTTTAAAGCCATTTCATTAGATTTGCAAAATTACAATCAGCTCTATTTTTACTAGCTCTAACTGTGTATATTCCATCACTGGAGAAGAGCTTGTGATTTCTACAGCTTAAACTGAAGTCCAGATATTTAAATGCCATTTTGAGACTCTTTTTAACTAGCTGTTAAGTGCCCAAATCTGCCTCTCTCGCTCCAGAAAACCTGACAGCAATGATAAAAACATAGCCTTTGTAAAATGAAAAGTTCCGGCAAGTAATCAGTCAGGTTGTTTTCATATCTAAAATCTGCTGTTTCATTATTCAATATCTCCATTTTGCGGAATGCTGCATGTTTTTCAAGTCTTTCCTATATATTATTCTTTTCATCTACTGATACTGTATTGCTTTTCTATTTGTATCCTCAGTGCTTACCAGTGCTTTGCATATAGTAAGTGCTTAATAAATGCTTTTTCATTATTCATTTGTTAATACCCTTTTGACAGAAGAAGAATATTAAGTCAGCTTTAAATGACTTGCCCAGTCACAGAATAAATCACAAGCTAAACTAGAACCCGAATAATTTTTTCTCGAAAGATGCCATCACTTAGACTCAGACCTCCTAATCTTTCTCACTTTATGACAGTGCCTTGAATTGCCACACTTGCTTCTTGACCCTGTCCTATAAGTTGTTTGGGTCTGAAATAGACTTTGGGGATTCCCACAAGAAGATAAGAATCCTGTGGCACTTCTGGAACCAACCCACATTCCCATGGTCCCCCATACGAGAGACAAGACTCAGATTTTATTGTTTTCATTGACCTGTTCCAGCCCCACTTCCCTTTATTCTGCCATTCATGTGCCTGCTTCTGCTTGGCAGTTATAATGTTAACTTTCTGTGTGTCCTGCTCATCCCCCTTCCCAATGCCATCCTCAATCAACAAGAACTTATCTGCCTCCCACTATGTTACATTCTGTGGCAGAAACAAGAGAAGGAACAACCTCAGTCCTTGCTCTCCAGAAGCTTAACTTCTAGTTAGGGAAACAAGATATACACCCATGAAACAGAGAATGGAAACGTGTTTAAATAAATGCTAGATAGTGTTGTAGACTATAAATAATCCTTACTGACAAGTACTGAGAATGGAATTTATAATTTTCATATTAATAGACATGATACATAAGTATCCTAATAATTTAGTTTTCTCAAGAGCTTACTCTGGCTGGGGAGTCAGAGCTCACAATGCAGCCTAAACTGATTAATCAAAACTCTGACAAGGCTCACAATCACTGGACCTTAAGTGAAGCAAATCGAAGATTGCAGAACCTGTTCCCATCACAGAATTCTGGTTCTGTACTTTACAGGAGGTGGTCACAACCCCCAAAGACTTGACTCCAGAATTGTTGTATTGTGGGACTTGTAGGTTTCTCGTGGGAAACCTCTAAATGATTGTTTGTAATCCACCTTCCCCCTTCCTTCCCCACTTGTGATTTAAATACATAACCTGTGCTTTTATGTTAGCTAAGAGAACATTCCTCACTCTGACATTGATTAATTAATCTACTTGATTATTGGCACTCCCATCTCTAGGCCTGCTTTGTGTGGCTCCCATCATTCTCAGGTTAGAGACTGGCTCAGTGAAAATCCTGTTAACAGTACCACGCTGGTCTTTCAATCATTGTCTGGCTTTCAGGGATCTGGGCTGCTGGACTCTGACCCAGGAAGGTTTTTCTAGGTCACTACCTGGGTCTAATAAAGAAGTGAGACTTGCATACATGCAATCAACTCAAAAGCCATTCTTCTCTCTGAGACTTTGCAGATGGGATTACCTAGTGCAGGGGTGGGGAACCCTCGGTCCTTCTAAACCCTTAAGTGCAGCCTTTTGATTGAATCCAAATTTCACAGAACAAATCCTTAAGTCCTGGTCTAACTCATTATCCATTCCTACCCTTCCACACCTCCCTCTGGCAGATCTGTGTGTGACCTTTCCTTTCTCTTTCCCCTTTGAACTGTATCTGCACAGGTGAGAGGGTTCTAGGAGGTGAGAGGGTTCTAGGATATTATTTAATAATGAAACAGCAGAATTTAGATATGAAAACAACCTGACTGATTACTTGCCCAAACTCATTTTACAAAGGCTATGTTTTTATCATTGCTGTCAGGTTTTCTGGAGCGAGAGAGGCAGATTTGGGCACTTAACAGCTAGTTAAAAAGAGTCTCAAAATGGCATTTAAATATCTGGACTTCAGTTTAAGCTGTAGAAATCACAAGCTCTTCTCCAGTGATGGAATATACACAGTTAGAGCTAGTAAAAATAGAGTAACCTCTAGTATTATTCATCTGGTAAGATTATACATATGGTTAGATTTTCTCAAGGTCAGTTTTTCTCCTCTTTCTGACTACTCCTTCCCAGTCTCCTTTATTGGATCTTCATCCAACTCACTAACTTCCTCTATACTACTTTGCTTGGTAATCTTGTTGATTCTTTTTTTTTTTATTTTGAAGGGGGAAGGCAGGGCAATCAGAGTTAAGTGACTTGCCCAAGATCGCACAGCTAGTACGTGTGTCAAGTGTCTGAGGTCAGATTTGAACTCAGGTCCTCCTGACTCCAGGGCCGGTGCTCTACTCACTTCTACACCTAGCTGCCCCATTTGCTTAGTAATCTCATCAGTTCCCATGTATTCAGTCTTTTTTATGCTAATAATTCCCAGCTCTATCTATCCAGCCCCAATCTCCAGTCTCCAACTGCCTATTCGACATCTCAAATAAGGTATCTCATAGGCATCATAAACTCCACATGTCCACAACTGAACTCATTATCTTTCCTCCAGGCCCTCCCCTCTTCCTAATTTTCCTATTACTGTCAAGGGTACCACTGTCCTCCCAGTTCACCTAGACTTGAAACCTAGTTTTCATCCTCAACTCCTTACTCTCTCACCTCTCATATTTAATCTGTTGCAGTGTCCTTTCTATTTTACCTTTGTAACATCTCTCTAATATGCTCCCTTCTCTCTTCTCATACTGCTATAGCTTAGGTACAGGCCCTCATCATCCCAGTCCTGGACTACTACAATTAGTCTCCTGGTCAGTCTACCTTCCTTGCCTTTCCCCACCCCAGTCCATCCTCCACTCAGCTATTCAAGAGATCTTAAAGCTCAGGTCTCACCAAATCAGTCCCAGCCACCCCTTTTCAATAAACTATAGTCTCCCCACCACCTGTAGGATAAAGGGTATTTTTTGTGTTTAAAGTCTTTCACAACCCACCCTTCCCTCTGTGACATGTGAAAGATGAAATGACTGAGGAAAATGAAGGTTCGATCATCTAAGTATATCAACTTATTAAGTAAGGCATGCCAATTGTGTAACAAAGTGGGACCAGAATTCTTTAGCTCTTCTTCAGCTTAGGCCTGGACCCCAAATACAGAGAGAGACAGATTTTTCTATGTTAAAAAACAATTAATCAAATAAGACCAATTTAAAAGGAAAAACCAATTTTAAAAGACCAATTAAAAGGAAACAATACAACAGTAGGAAGTCTGATTTCTAATTGAATGAAATTTTTCTACCCCTCCCTACTTGGAAAGTCTAATTGGATGAAAGATTAGGGGCTTTCCAAGTAGGGAGGGGTAGAATAAACAAGTGCAATTCCTGAAGCCAGAAAAATCTGTATACAGTCAAAGGAACTTGGAAACAATAACTCTTTGCTCAGTACAGCGCCAGTTTTCAGGTAAGACATATGAGTTGCTTGAGATGTATAGTAATGAGAAAACTTCTTGAATCAATCTTTGAATTTGACTGAGTTCCTGGTCAGCATAACCTAGGTCAGGGTGGGGAACATAGGAACCTGGAGGGGACTCCAAGGAAGAGCTATGGCTTTGCCATGTAGTTTCAATTTACCCTATATTCATACAAACCAGGGTATCTGGACCTATAGCAACTTATGTTTGCCCTGGTCAGGAATGGGGAAACCAAAAAAACTGGTGCCAAAAACCTGGTTGGAAGAAGCCAAAGGAGGATCTTAAAAGAGACTGGCGACCCGGAAGAGTCAGGAGCATACCCCTTGTGTGACTTTCACCCATTGATTTAACAAAGGTCTGAGATACCAAGCAGAACCCTCGGGAAATGTCTACAAATTTTATGACAGACTCACCCAGACTTTTGATGCGAACTCTGGTCTCCAGCATGATGACGCTATAAGCCAAATTCAGTTTCTGTCCTACTTTGTTAATAATCTCTACCCACCTGTCTCTAAACAAATTAAGCTAACTATTCCTGGTTGGCAACATTCTGATAGTGGTTTCCGAGTCTGTAGCAGGATGGCTGCCACTCTGTTGGAGGAGAAAGAAGTCAGTAAGGGAGAACTTAAAAGATGTCAAAAAGGAATTCTACCTAAAGTCTGGACACAGAGGCAAAAATGCATATTTTCAAGAAATGAAATGAATGAAATTTTCAACAACATTTTATTTAATTGGAATATTAACAAATAATATCTTCAATACGATTTCCATCATTTGTGTTGCAAAGGTTGATATGCTTTGCAAGATTCATTGAACTCGATGCAATAACTCCGCATTGCCAACAATTTTAGCATTTTCATTCTTTATGCGTTTATGTGTTCAATCGAGTGTGTTGCATCTGAGATTTTCATGAGTACACCTTCTCCTTTAGCACACCCCAGAAAACAACACAGAGTCTTCAGTGAAATGGTTAATGAGATGTTAATGAGATTTCCTGTGTGTCCAGACTTTAGGGACACCCTGTACAACATACATCTTGCAACTCCCCTGCAACTGCAGCCACCCACCTCTCCTGTGTCCCTTCTGCACCCTCAGAAAGGGAGAGTACATTCTCTCTTACGAACAAGAACCATAAGCAAGGAGTCTGTTATTGCTGTGAAAAACCTGGCCACGAGATCTGAGTGTAGGATGAAGGCTAGAGCAGATGCTGAGAAGGGGAAAGCACCCCAGAAGGTATGGAGGAACCTGTCCCCACAACCACTCAGCATGACCGGACTCTGGGGAGGGGTGGCACAAGGAGGGGAACATTCAGACCATGCCTGTGATCCCCACGTTGGGGATGTCTCACTGCTGGTACAAGAGCAAGACATATCTGCCCTCATTGACACTAGTGCCACACTCTCAATTTTAAATTCCTCTGCCTTCCTTACTCCTCTCCCCCGGAGTCACAAGTCCATTTCAGTTGTGGAGATTAATTGTAGCCCATGTCTCCCAGCACCTTCCCTTTTTTAATGGAGGAATGAGCAACTTTGACCCTTCTGTCCTAGTTCCTGATGCCCCTCATCCATTGCTAGGGCACGATTGGCTTCATAAGTTTCAGACCATTTCTTTTGGTCTCAAAGGGACTCCTTCCTTGAGCCTCACGTCGCTGACACCTGCTCCTCCATTGAGAGTCTCCCCATTTCTTTCTTTTTTGTGAGGGGGGAAGCGGGGCAATTGGGGTTAAATGACTTGCCCAAGGTCACGCAGCTAGTAAGTGTGTTAAGTGTCTGAGGCTGGATTTGAACTCAGGTCCTCCTGACTCCAGGGCCAGTGCTTTACTCACTGCACCACCTAGCTTTCCCATTCCCATTTCTTTAGGCCTTTTTCCCTTAACCCAGGGGTGGCAAACCTGTGGCTTCAAGGCCACATGTGGCCTTCTAGGTCCTTGAGTACAGCCTTTTGACTGAGACCAAGTTTTACAGAATAAATCCTTTTATTAAGGGGATTTGTTCTGTGAAGTTTGGATTCAGTCAAAGGACCACACTTAAGGACCTAGAGGGCCACACGTGGCCTCAAGATCACAGGTTCCCTACCCCTGCCCAAACCCCTTCTGACCTTCCTGTTCTTGATCAAATCCTCTTCAGTTTGTGGGCTTCAGATGCTACTGATATCAGCTCCATCAGCAGTGCCTCACCTATTGTTGTGAAATTGGATCCTTATCCTTGATACCTCAATACCTGCTTTGCAGACTGAGGTGGTTCAACCTCTTGTCAATGCCTACTTGTCCAAAGGCCTTCTTTTCCCCTGTACTTCCCCCCCTGAACACGCCCATCTTTCCAGTCTGCAAGTCTGGTGGATGGGTTGTCTGCTCTGTATGACCTCCAAGTGGTCAAAAGGTCCTGGAGCACCTGTTGTCCCAAACCCTCACTCTACTCAAACATGTCCCTCCCTGGGCTACTCACTTTACAATGATAGGCCTCTGTAATGCCTTTTTCTCAATCCCTGTTGCTCCTAAAAGCCAATTCATTTTTGCCTTTACTTGAGAGAGGCATCAATATGGATTCATCCTTAGGGATTCACTGAGTTCCGGGGGGGCCTCCCCCTTCCCAGGTTCTGAGGTAACATCTCTCCTCATCGGATTTTAAGGATTCTGTTCTTCTTTAGTATGTAAATACTAAATAGTAATTGTTTCTCTTTTGGCCAAGAACCCTGAGGGTCTTCCCCTCCCAGTTTGACTTCTTTTTTCTTTTGAGTTTTGATTAAAGGTGCCATTGCTTGACTCACTTCTTAAAGAGGCCTATTCACTGAATGGGCATTACCTCACTCAAAATGAGCACCTGGCAAGACCTTATCCAGAAAGGGCCAGGGTCTCCCATTGCATCCTGGGCCATCTCCAGTCTTTCTGGTGAATATCAGGCCACTGGACCCAGATGGCTCTAGAGGAGAAAGTGAGGCTGGTGACCTTGCACAGCCCTCCCTCACTCAAATCAAAGTCAACTGCAAATCATGTCATCATGTCTCTGATGTCATTTTCTCCTCTAGTCAAAATATCCCCAATTCATTTAATCTACCCTTTTATGGCACAATCTTGAGGTTCTTAACCAGAATAGTTCTCCATCTCTATACACTCTTCAGTTTCCAATGTTTCTCCTAAAATATAATAACCACAATATTTCATATATGGCCTGACCAGGAGAGAGAAGAGCCAAAAAAATACTTCCTAGCACTAGATACCACGCCTCAGATTGCATTCACTGGTTTTTGTTTTGTTTTTTGCAATCATTATCACAATGTCAACTCATATTAAGTTTGTAGTCCATGAAAACTGCCAGATTACTTGCCAATAAATTGATACCAAGTCATATTTAACTCATCTTGTACTTATAAAGTTGATTTTTTGAACCCAAGGGTAAAGAACCTTTTTTATATATACCACTCCTTTTGAATAACATTGCCTTCCACAGCCACATTATAGTCACAGGTGCTATCCCACCAATTCTCAATTATACCTGTAAGAGCACCTTTGTCTCCTTAAATTAGAATCCTTTCTTCCCCTTTGTTACTTGTGCTTGGTTTGCGTGCATGAGGGGTGGGGGTAGGGGGGTGGGGGAGGAGGGTGAGAAAGGGAGGAGAGAGGGAGAGAGGGAAAGAGGAAGAGAGAGAGAGAGAGAGACAGACAGACAGACAGAGACAGAGAGACAGAGACAGAGAGAAAGCAGCATAGGTATTATTAGTGACTACTTTCTAGGATTTTGACTCCTCTGAATTTCTGGGAGTCTTCATTCCTATTTTTCTTCCTTTGTTATAGCTATTTTTAATCATACGTAGCATGTCAAATATACAAAGGCATTTTCTCCTTTTCTCTTTTCAGTTTAAAGCCATTTCATTAGATTTGCACAGCCCTCCCTCACTCAAATCAAAGTCAACTGCAAGTCATGTCATCATGTCTCTGATGTCATGGTCCTCTTTGAGAGCAAAGGACAAACACAATGTTGATGATCTCCTTCTCTGTTCCCCCTCCCTGTGGCAAGACTGCGTACCCTCTTAATAGTTTAGCTTCAAGGGACCATACGGCCTCTTAGGATGAACTCCATTTTGCTCTCCCCTCTGTGAAACTTCTGGGACACCACCTCTGTCTCAGGCCTCTGTCTCCATGCATCCTGCCTTAAGGCTATCACTCAGTTTCCTGTGCCCTGCACTAAGCATCAGTTCCGTGCCTTCCTTGGTCTGGTAAGCTACTGCTGTCTCTGGATTCCTGATTGCCTTTGTGCTGCTCATCCTCTCCATGACCTTCTCAAAGACCTTGAACCTGAGCCCCTAGTTCTCTCCCCTGACACTCAGGGTTCTTTTGATTCTTTGAAATCTGACCCTCTAACACCCACCAACTTTGGGCCTCCCCTATTATTCCCTTCCATTTAACCTATTTACCTCTGAGAAAAGAGGGAATGCAGTTGGTGTACTATCACGGACATGATGAAAACTTTTGCCCTGTGGGATACTATAGTAAGACTGGACAGTGTAGCCAACGGCATCCCAGGCTGTTTCTGATGAGGTTAAGAACATATGTTTTTAGGGGTGCTCGACACCCCAAAATACCAACATGCCAGGTCCTGCTCAAATAAATTTGACTCAAGCCTTCTGACAGCCAAAGAGAAAAGCAAAGTTTATTACAGATTCATCATATTGAGTTGTCTTAAATCTCACCATTTGTGATGCTCATTTTCACAAGCAGGCCAAATTCCATCTGAGGTAGATGGAATCTGAGCACCTTCATGGAGGCAAGGTGAAACTTATATACAGGAAGATTGTGGGAGGGATCTAGGGGTGGTTCTGGGGTGATGGGAGGAGGAGTTTAGGGAGGGTCTTGAGGAGGAGTCTAAGGAGGAGCTTGATGGGACTCGTGAGGTCAGACTCCTGGATCCAAGAGAATGGAATTAAGGGTGGGAAGTAGCTAAAGGCTACCTGGAGATAACAGACAATGGAGGGCTAGTCTAGTTTAAGGGTAACAGTTTGGGCATAGGCACTTTGATAGGATCAAGGGTGGAAACTAGCCAGACAATGGAGGGCTAGGCTAGGTTACTCTTAAATCTAGAGATTTGGGCCTAGGCATAGTGAAAGGCTCATGGCCTCAGGCAAGCACCTCATCTACTGGGAAGATTCAAAGGGAGTTCAAGGGGGCTCCCACAGTCTAAACCCCATCACTTCCTGTGCTGTGGTGGCCACACCTATCCTTATTTTTGCCACTGAGGACATTTGTCTTGATTCTCCCTTGACAGTACATGTTCCCCATTCCATCAAAGTGCTTCTTAATTCACATAATACCCAACATTGGCCAGCAGGCTGGCCAACCTTGAGGTGACTTTGTTATCCAACCCTAACTTGACCATCAAATGGGTAAGTGTACTCATCCCTGCCACCTATCTACAGGTAAAGAGTTGCTACGTGGCCCAAGAAGGGACTTCTAAGTAAGACTGTGTGTGCGTGTGTGTGTGCGTGTGCGTGTGTGTGTGTGTGTGTGTGTGTGAGTGTGTGTGTGTGTGTGTGTGTGTGTCTGGTGAAGTCTAGGGATCATTCTCAGAATACTGTTTGTTGTCTACATTCATAATGGAAAGAACTGCTAACGTTCAATTACAGATTGGTGAAAAGAAAGATATCAGTTTTTTCCCATCCAAGTTCATGGACCCCTGGAATCTATCCATGGACCCCTTAGGCCCAGGTTAAGAATCTCTGCTGTGGCCAAAACAATGCATCTGCCTTCAGTGATGAACCTCTCTGAACAAAGTTAAACTGGTACTCCAACCACGAGCATTGTATTGATCCCTATGCCCTTTCCAGTTGGGCAGGATCTACCTATGCTTGTTAAATGCTGGCATGGTCTTTCTAGAATCTAGTGTCACTGATGGGGGTACAGTCTCTGGGAAACCCCTTGAAAGCTCCTTTAATCTTCCCACTAGAACTGGCCTTCACCTGAGGCCAGAAGCCTTTCCTTATCACTAGGCCCAAATCTCTGTTATGCTTAAACTAGCCTAGCCCTATATTGTCTGTTATCTCTGGGTGGCCTTCAGCTATTTCCCACCCTTAATCTTACTCCTGGAGTATTGACCTCTAATCACCCCAGTCCCATCAAGATCCTCCTTATACTCCTCCTCAAGACTCTCCCTAAACCCCTCCTCTTGTCACCCCAGACTATTTGACCACCGCTTGATCCCTCCTACAATCTTTCTGTATATAGGCTGCATCTTGCCTCCATGAAGGTGCTCAGCAGATTCAATCTAGCTCAGCTCGTGTTCATCTGGCCCCCTGGCATTAGCATCACAAATGCTCAAGCTCCTTAAGAGTCTACCCAATATGGCGAATCTTTAATAAATTTTGTTTTTCTTTGGCTGTGAGAAGGCTTGAGTCGAATTCATTTGAGCAGGACCCAGCATGTTGGTATTTTGGAGTCTCGAGTACCCCTAAAAACCTATGGTTCCCTAATCTTATCATTTTGGTTAAACCTCATCATCATCTCCATGTCAATAGTGAAGCATTGTTGGGGGTTGAGGGAGACAATGTCCTTGAACCCCAAGACTGGAGTCCTCAGACTGGGTTATTGGGAGGGAGTGCCCCTCAAGGACCCGAATACCTGAGAGGGTTGGGGCTGTCTGGAATGAATTCACGATATCAAACATCTTTAAGTCAAGGTGGTAAAGATTTATTATGCTTTACAGGGAGGAAGAGTTCTTAGGGAACCTGCAACCTTACAAGGATGCAGGAAAGTTTTTATAAGAGATTTAGGGGTGAAACATGTCGATTAGGTGTTTTGGGGTGGGATTAGGGAGTGGTTAAGGAGTGGTCAGTTCTTAAAGGAACATGTACTTTTTGTATCTACTGTGCAGGTATCTTCCCCAGAGTTCACTGGGAAATAGCCCAAGGGGGGTCTACCTGGGGGTATGGTTTTGACTGTGAAACATCACTTAATCAACCAAAGGTCAGGGCTGGCTGGAGATATCCAGGTTGCTTCCATCAAATGTCTTGTTAGACAAGATGAATGTAAGGGAGTATACCTTTGACTATGTCTAGGATACATATCAGGAAGGTCAGTAAGTAGTAAATATTGTTATGTCCCAGTGCACAGCTAATTAGCATGTACACAGGGAGTCGGACCAATAAATTCTATATGTGTAGCTGGCCTCAGTATCAGGAGGAGAGATAAGTGTTTTGCTAAGGCATGCTGCCCTTGAACTGGAGAGGGACTGCTAGGGCCAGTGCTTTGAAGTTAGGGAAAGATGTGATTTTGGAACTGGGGTCCAGGCACAGGCACCCAAGCAGATGCTAAGGAGTTACAATTAAGATGTTACAATTAGGGTCCAAGGACAAGCACCAAGCACCCCATCAGCATCAAGACTGCAGCAGAGTCTGATTATGCTGAAAAGTTTACAATTTACAAGATCATAGAGCCAGAACTGAAAGGGATCTCAATGCCATCAAGTCCAACCCCCTCACTTTACAGATGAGGAACCAAGGTTCATGTGACTTACTTGCCTGAGGTCACACGGGTATTGTCAGAGATGGTATTTGAACCCAGGCCTTCAGCTCCAGTCATTCCTCTTTCTCATGTACTTCCTGTTGTTCAGCTGTTTCAGTCGTGTCCAACTCTTTGTGACCCCATTTGGGGTTTTCTTGGCAAAGATACTGGAGGGGTTTGCCATTTTCTTCTACAGCTCATTTTACAGATGAGCAAGGTTAAGTGACTCACCCAGGGTCACCTAGCTAGCAGGTGTCTGAGGCTGGATTTGAACTCCTGAAGTTGAGTCTTCCTAACTCCAGGCCCAGTGTACCACCCAGCTGCCCCTTCCACTGTCCTATGCATCCTCTAAAATGACAACTATTTTGGATGACTGAGGTAAGAGCTGGGAAATGGAAGTTAAGAGTCTGAGGTTCAAACCTCACCTCAGCCACAAACTAGGTGTGGTCAAAATACTTCCTCTGTGCCCTAGTCAATTCATCTCTAAAGCCAAAGAATTGGACCAGATAATCTCAAAGTCCAGTTTAGAAATACGAACTTGTTAGTATTTGGTCTAGTCCCTATTTTATCAGATGTTAGATCTTTTTTGCTGTTGGCATTGTTGTTGTGTTAATCCTAGGTCTAGTTTTGTTTTGTTTGTTTTTTTAATGAGATAGAGACAGAGACATCTAATGTGAACTGTAGTAGTTATGAGAAAAATACAAATTTCTGACCACTCTAACCTCAAGCAAAATTTTGTACAAAAGCTATTAGCCCCACCAGTCAGGCCTCAGCAGCCCAATTCTCCTGGGGCTAAAAAATGATGCAAGACTAGAGATAGAGGCAGTGAGGAACCAAGGTAAAAGGTGGCTAGAGGTACAAGGTGGGTGTGGCTCTCCCCTCTGGCCCTTGAGTAAAAGAAATTTACTGATATCTTCTGTCAAGCAGGCACTCTGGCACATAAGGCCTGGTCACAGAAGCTGCCATCCTCTCCAAGCTCTGTTCTGGGTCAATATGAGCCCTCACCCTTCTTTGCATGCCCCTGCATTTCTCTGACTGACCTATCAAAGGTTTCACATAAATACCCAGCATGAACAGCTCAGAACAAACCACAAAGGAACATTCTGTTTGCTCCAATTTTCTTTTTATTGCAGACTTTTTGGGGAGTCACAGTGAGGGCCAAAATGTTTCCTACCAGGCTCTTTTTTCTTTAGGAAAACCTTCATCAAAATTCCTAACAACGCCTCTGTGACACTCCACTCTGCAGAGACTAACAAGAGGACACAAAAATAGAACAGACACTTTTCAAGGAGCAAATTACTTTTATATATATCAATCAAAACTACAGTATCAGGAAAATTGCTGAATAGTGTCTAACCAATAATAAAGTACTCAATCTATTTTTAAAAATGAAAATGCCACACTATTTATCCAGCACCTATTTCTGTAAATCACTGAGTGTAGTGGGAAGTATTGTGGGGGATTCGGAGATCATAATCACTGCAAGATTGATTTTTGACAGCTCTAAGGGGTATTAGGAATCAGCTAGTCTAGCTCTCTCATTCTAAAGAAATTCTCTTCTGAGAATTGAGCCCTGGAGAGATAAAATGACTTCCTTTCTGAGACTCTCAGAGCTAATAGCACTTTAATTTATATAGCACTTTAAGGTTTGCAAAGCCCTTAAGGAGTCTCACAATCCAGTCAGAAAAGAAGGCAGCATCTTAGGGTGCTTTTTACCCTGTGTAGTTGTGGGTTATGGCAGAGGGTGTGGCCAGGTATAGACCTGGGTAATTTAACTAGGTGAAAGGATCAGGCTTTCCTTTGGGATTTTCATTACCTCTAGTTGAGTTGATGGAAGATATTTCTGGAATGTAAGCTCCTTGGGGGCAAGCATTGCTTTTTTATCTTTTGATCCCCAGCCTCTAACTTAAAATGGAGTACATAGGGGGCTGGTGAGTGAAGAGTTTAATCTCAATTTTTACTTTGTATTGAGGGTAGCACCTCACTTTGAAAATAATAATAATAATAGTTAGCATTCATATAGCCCTACTATGTGTCAGGAACTATGCTAAGCACTTTAAAAATCTCATTTGAGCCTCACAACAACCTTGAGAGGTAGATGCTACTATTATTACTCACAATTTAATTAAGGAAACCTCTTTCCATATGACTTGCCCAAGGTCACACAAGTATTTGAGGTTGAATTCGAACTCAAATTTTCTTGACTCCAAGCCTAATGGTTTTTCCCACTGCACCATCTAGCTAGTCTTTCCTGCCCTATCTAAGGAGCCATCTTTTTTAATAAGACAAAGAAATAGAAATAAAATGGGGTGGGGGGAGCGGGGAAGCGGTTTATCAAATTAAGACATCAATTGAGTCAGTATATATGATTTTGGGGGCTATCACCACTTGTCCATTCTATGTCTTGCCACTAGGCTCAGATAATTCTGGAAGAGAGGGTGAGGCTCATGACTCTGTAAAGCCCCACCTTATTTAAATCAAATTCACTTACAAGTCAAGACATCACCCTACTGATGTCATTGGTCCTCTTGCCGAAGGAAGGACGAACAACTATCTGTGAGTAGTAGTAGCTTTCCCCTGGAGACTCAACTGGCCAATTCCATTTGGACAATGCTGCTTTTTCTTCCCTCCTCCTCCTCCTACTCCCCCCTCCTCTTTTCCCTCTGTCCTAGCGGGGAGTCGGTGGGTGTTCTGTCCAAAAAAATATAAATTTTGATCGCTTATACTTCACAATATATCTTGGGGCTTAGGGGCTAGATTTTTTTTTCCCCTCCTTTTTTATTCTATCATTGTTTTTCTCAAAAAACTGGGACAATTAACTCTTTTATCTCATGTAGTTTTCATTTATGATTTCTTGAAATATAACTCTGGAAAACCAGGCTTTGATAAAGCCCATTGGGAATCAAATGAAGCTACTCGACTGCCTTTAAACCTAAATCACTCTGGTTCTCACTGATTAATAGGTCCCAGCCCAAGCCTTTATTTGCTCATTGTTTGGGTTTTGATGGCTTGGAGTAAATGTAAATAGAAATTGTTTTTGTTCTAGCCAAAAAACTCTGAGGGTCTTGCCTTCCCAAATTGATTCTTTTTGTGAAGGCAAACTTTTGTGAAGGCATCTTTTGCCTCAATTCTTGCCTGGCCTTTATTCACTGAATGGGTGTCATCTCAGACAAACTGAGACTTGGGAAAGACCTTAGCTTGAAAGGGCCAAGATCTCCCACTACATCCAGGGCCATACCAGTTGTCCAGACCTATGTCTTGTTTCTGGGCTCTGATGACTGAAAAATAGAGCAAGGCTGACAACTTTGCCCAGCCCTGCCTCACTTAAATCCAATTCACTTGTAAGTCAAGACATCACCCTGCTGATGTCATTGGTCCATTGAACAAAGGACAAACTACAAGATATATAATGTTACACACCCATAAACTCCCACCACTGCAAATAAAGGAGATGTGTTTTCTCAACTGGGTTGCTAGGTGGTACACTGGATAGAGTATTGGCTCTGGAGTAAGAAAGACCTGAGTTCAAATTGGACCTTAGATACTTACTAGCTGTGTGACCCTAGGCAAGTTACCTTTGTTTTAGTTTCCTCATCCGTAAAATAAGCTGGAGAAGGAAATGGCAAACCACTCCAGTATTTTTGCAAAGAAAACCCCAAATGGAGTCACAAAGAGTCAGAGACAATTGAAAGAAGAGAACAACAAATTTTCCCAATCTTCTTAAAGACAAGCTTGGTCACTATAATTATACAGTATTCAGTTTTCTCTATGCTTTCCACTTAAATTGATGTAGTAGTTGGGTATATTGTTTTCTTGATTCACATATTTCACTCTGCGTCTGTTCAGGTAAGTGTCTCTATACTTCCCTTGATCCTTCCTACTAGTCATTTCTTTCAGTGTAATAATATTCTATTAAATTTGATTGATGGACATACACTTTGTTTCTAAAACTTTGTTCTCACAAAAAGTGTTGCTATGAATACTTTGGTGTATGGACCTTTGTGTCTTTGAACTCCTTGGGGTATGGGCCTCACAATGTATATATAGTAGACTGGTTAATTGGTTGATCAATTGATCCAACTGGCTATCAAATACCTTCAAGTAATTTGACATGGGTATTTGTTGACCCATTAAATTTCACTGAAGAAAAGTGTTTGTCTCCTTAATGGGGCTCTGGGTTTATTGTTGGAACTGAGGGTATGGGGCAGCATTCACCTGGAATGAATTCATGCACTCAAACCATCTTCCAGTCAAGTTACCGTGAAGGTTTATTGTAACCCCAGTTAGGGAACTTGATGGCTACGTACCAAGGACCGTGAAAGGAACTGGATGGGATTAAGTAGTGGTAAAGGAGTGGACCAGGCGCAACAGTGAAAGGAATGTCTAGGTGACTAGGCCAGGTGCCTTGGGCGGAGGTGGTAGTGATCTAGGCTGCTGAAATGTATGGGAAAATTCAGGAACTGGGTTGCTTTCAAAGACATGGTCTTTTCATTTTAGGAGTTCAGATCCCATCATCCCCATCAGAACTTTAACTAAAGGTAACTGCCTGTGGCAAATAAGTTGTGGGAGGAAGAGAGAGCTTGCTTAGCATAGAGAACAGTCCTAGAAGCAAATTCAGGCAAAAAGTTAGGCTGTTCATTGCCTAGGGAGTCCAAATTCTGGGGTTAGGGGCAGGGAAGGAGTTCAATAAGTCAGTGAATAAGCACCTACTACAGAAGTTCCCAAACTTATTTGGCCTACTGCCCCCTTTAAAAAAAAAATTACTCAATGTCACCCTGTAAATCTACTTTCTTTAACCCTTTAATTTTTTTTTAATTTGTGTCATTTCAAAAAATACTGTTTTTTAAAAAAATGATGCATCTTAAATTTAATAATTTATTTAAAATTTGTGGGGGATTTTCCTGCATTGAAATTTTGATGACACAATATTGTGTCATGTAACCACATAAGTATTGCATTGTAAACAAGTCATTACGTGCACATATTCCTGCCAATGCATGCTGAACTTCCCGACAATTTGAGACATGCTCACCTCCCAACACTTGCTTGTTAAGACCTGTTGGCGAATTTGACCACTGATTAGTTAGAACTTGTATTTTGTGTGTTTATTTGGAAAATAATGTAATCACTATGACTTTACTCTGCTACACAACAGATGAAACATGTACCAACAGTTTTTCAAAATTTTCTTTTCTTTCCTTCTGCTTCCACTGTCCCTTTATTTTTATTAAACACCCTCCAATTGCACCCAAAACCACTACCACCCCCTGGATCATTCCAGCACCCCCCAGGGGGTAGTATTGATGGAATCCTAATAAAGCTGCCCCCAGCTCTAATATTCTAACTTCCTTATGGGCCCCACTGAACAGCAGGCATGTCCTGATTTAACCACACATCTGGCTTTAACCATACCATGGGCCCCCAAACTCAATACAGTCACTGCCTCTAGCTAACCACTACCCCAGATCCGATTCATATATTTGAACAGGTATGTTCTTGTAGCCAACCACAATCACATCATCCATTTAGCCCCAAGAGAGGACCACAGTACCTAACTATCCATCCTGACCAGACAGAACCACAATGTCTAGCCAATCAGAGGACAGCACAACCAGGATGTTTGACCACCAAACCATAGAGGGACCCCTTCCCTATTACCCAATCCTTGACAAACCCCTCCTACCTTTTTAATATTCCTAATTTCTGTTATGTAATCAGCATCATTACACTATAAATTTGCCAGTATTGTCTTACTAAGTTGTTGGTTCCCCTTGGAACCTAGCCTGCTTCTTAGGGGCATCAATCTTCAATAAATGCCTATACTTGGATTAGAGGTGGTCTGACTGAATTCTTTGAGATGGTGCCACAGCAACACACCATGACACTGCAACAGTATCACCCACTTTGGGAACCTATAAATTGTGTTCCAAGCACTATTCTAAGCTCAGGTTCAGGGAGGGTGGGGCAATGAAGGAAGACTTTGGACTAGGACATGAGGAATATGGCTCATCTTCTGCAACTAATCTTCAGTCACAACTTTGGTGTCTGTCTAATCATGATTCCAGCTATTATAGATCTGAGCTCTACCCTTCATACTGGCCTATAAACAGCATCAGAGGAGAAAGAGAGTGAACTGCAGAGAGCAAGACTCTAGCAGAACAAGAATGTAGAGCCAACTTGGGACCTTAGTTGGAAAGAGATGAAACCTCTCTGCCTGGAGAAGTAGTACTCTGTTTCCTCATTTATAAAGTCAGGGTGTTAAACTAGAAAAAGGATGTAGGAAAAATAATAGAAGCAGAGGCACATAACTATGGACAGATACAAAGGAGTGGTTTAAGAATTGTAGTGCCTGCAAATGTTTAGACCCCGGAAAATAGAACCAGTAAGAAATAAGCTGGACTTTTTAAAGTTGTAGCTAAGCAAGAAGAACAAGGAAGCAAAGAGCCAATGGAACCACTCATTTGGTAAGATGGAGAAATCTCAGCTTGAACAATAGTATAATTAGAAGGATTTGTAACTAGTTGGATAGCTGTCTAATTTAACGGATCTGTCTCAGCCAAGAAGGAGGGAGGGCACTAGTGGTACAGTTCAGGATTCTGTTCTTGACCCTGGTGTGTCCAATATTTTATCAACAACTTGAATTAAAATTTAATTTGCAAAGATGACAAAAGATAGGAATAGCGCATGTTGGAAAGGTTGTGGAAACATAGGCACACTGATGAATTATTGGTAGAGCTGTGAAGTGAGTGCCCTCAGGAGAAGGTAGGAGAATAGTTAAACAAGCAGCGGTACATGAATGCAGTGGAATATTACTGTGCTGTAAGAAACACAAAACATGATGAATACAGAAAAGCATGAAAGACTTGTATTAACTGATGCTGAATGAAGTGAACAGTCAAGAAACAATACACACAATTACTATAACAATTTAAATGGAAAAAGCAACCACCCCCAAAACAATCAAAACTGCATGTTGTAAAATATTAAAGAGCAAGCTTGGCCCCAAAGAAGAGAAATAAAAGACACCTCCAACCAGATACTTAGCAAGGGTGGGAGGGCACAAGTGCATATAAAGTACATATAAAATCAGATTTTTTTTTCCAATAGTGTATATTGTTTTTCCTATTTTTTTCTTTTTCATCTTTAAAAAATTATTTGTTATAAGGGGTCACTGTCTAAAAGGAGGAGGGAATTACAGGGGAAATGTCAGTGATATAAAAATAAAATATCTCAATAAAAATCAGTTTAAAAGATGTAGGTGGGATCTTTACTGACACCGTAAAATACTAGGAAGCTAGGAAGTACAGCAAATATTTTGAATTAGAGCATGAGGATTCAGAAAAGATGTCAATAGGCTAGAATGGTAGACAGAGTTTATTAAGATGAAATTGAATAAAGAGAAATGCAAAGTCTTTGTACACAAGGTCAAAAAATCAATTTTATAAATATTAAATTAAAGTGCAATGATTAGACTAGTTCATTTGAAAGGAGTTAATGAGGTCTTAGGTTGCATTAATATAAAGCTAGTGTCCAAAATGAGAGAGGTGATAGTCCCATGGCACTTTACCCTGCTCTGACCACACCTAAGGTATTGTGCTTATTTCTAGGTTCCAGGTTGTAAGAGTAATATGAACAAACTAGCCAAGGACACCCAAAACTGTGCCATGTAAGCAAAGTGTTGAAGAAACTGGGTAGTGCAGATCTGGAGAAAAGGAGGAGCATGATAGTGGTCTTAAAAATATTTGAAGGTCTGCCATACAAAAAGGAATTGGACTTGTGAATTACTCCAAAGGGCAATACAAGGACCACTGGGTATAAGTCACAGGGGAAAAGCTCAATTAAGTGCTTCCTAACTAACAATTACAGCTGTTTGAAAATGTAATGAGCTGTGCACATCCTGAATTCTACCTTATTTGAAGTTTTCAAGGAGAGGCTGGATGTCCATGTGTCCAGAATGTGGTGGAGGGGATTTATGGAAGGCCCCTTTCAACTTTGATTCTATATGTCTGGTCCAGGAATGAGGTAGTAAGGGTGTGCACTAGGGTGGAAGCACTGAGAATAGACAGGAAGGGATAGGTTTAAGAGATACACTATTGGGAAGGAAGAATCTTTGGGACTTGGTGACTGATAGGATAGTAGCAGATGGGGGAGAGAAAGGAATACAAGATGACTCTGACATTTCTAGAAGTTGCTAGAAGAATAATGGCACTGCTGACAGAAATAGAAAAACAAGGAAGGGAACCTGGTTTGTAGGAGTTTGAAGTCAGTAGTATAACATCCAAGAGGAAATATTCAATGGCAGTGGTGGGATACAGCGTGTTTGCACAGGTTCATGAGAACCAACACCTAATTTTATGTTGAGTTTGGCGAACCAGTTGTTAAAATGGCATTTGTAATCAGGGTTCTTTCTAAGGTGGGCACGTGGGAAGACACTCAATGTGGAAATCACAAATATATATATTCCCTCCCCCCCCCCCCCAAGGCAGTGCTATGTCCCGGCCTGGGAATGGGGTCTGGGATGGAGGCACAGGGGAAAGCCGATACGCAGTAATGAGGTGCCAGCACGAGATGGAAGGAGGAAGGGAAGGGGAGAGCCAGGCCCAGGATGGGAGGGCTGGCTACACTCCCAGCAGAAGCTGCCACCACAGGGAGGGGGGTGGGGGAGATCACGGGGGAGGGGTGTGGGGGTGTGGGGGTGTGGAGGAGGGGGTGATAGCAGCAGCAGCAGAGGCTGTGACAGGCTTAGACTCTCCCCCCTCCACTGCTCCCTCCCTCTCCATCTGCTCCTGAATGAATCACCCACCAAGCCTTGCCTCCAGGGGCCAGCAGGGAAGCCAGAGGGCTGGGACCCCGTCTCTTTGCAAGCAGTTACTTTGGGCTTCCTCCCAGAGCTTTCTGCCTCCTGTCTGCTTGCCACTCCTACCGTACCTAGCATGAGGAGGCAGAAGGCGCTGATGGTGGAAGCCACCCAATACATGGCCTCCACTGCCCTCCCCCCACCTACCCCCGACCACCATCACCCTCTAGCCCTTACACACCTGGCCCTGCCCTTACCAACCCTGCTCCCTCCGCCAGCACTCTCTCCCCTTCTTATAATCAGCCTGCCTCTTTCTCCCTGGGCCTGAGCCCTGACTAGAGCTGATCCCAACTGATCCTGATGACTGAGAGACCCTTGTGTCATGGAAATCAAGGATGCCAAGGGCTCAGAGGGAGTGTTCCATGGGGGGAAGGAGGAGGGGGCTGGGGGGAGATGTGCTAAAAAGTCAGATTGTCCTTGGTGCCTCAGACTTGACCTTTTAGTGTAACTAAAGCTGTTCATGAGAAACTCCGACTTTTTCCCTGGCCCTGAGCTTACCTTAGTCCTGATGTCTCCAAGTCTCAGGATGGTGTTGGCTGACTTCTGGGAGAAGTCGGGCTGTGAGTCCATGGGTACAACAACCCCATGTATACAACCCAGCACAAGACCATTTTTCTGAGCTGGTCCAGTGCCTTATCACAAACATACTCACATGCACACACATTCACACACATTTACCAACATTCACTCACACACTTATACACATTTGTACACACTCACAAATACAGATTCACACACAGTCACAGACTCATATACATTCACATATGTTCACTTACACAGTCATACACATCCACACACACTCACACATACACAAGCTGACACACTTTCACAGACTATACATATTCTCATACACACGCACACATACCCACATATTCATACACATTCACCAACATTCACTCAACAGTCATTATGGCAGAGAGCTGGTTGTTAATTTTTTTGAATTTCACCACTGTTCAATGGGAAATGGGGAGGTGGAAGACAGGAACACAATTAAGACTGATAGATAACGGATTTGGAAATCACCTATTTTGAGGAATTCATTGACATCAATAGATGCCTTGGATGAAGAAAATATATGGAGAGAACAGAAGATCAAAGACAGAACCTAAGAGGGGGTCTACACTTATGGGGCAAAAGGAAGAAGAGGGACGCATAAAGGAGATACAAGGGATGAAAGGAGGTAGCAAAAGGATCAGAATTGTATGGGGTTATAAAAACCAAGTAAGCAGCTAGGGAGTACAGTGGATAGAGCACCAGGCCTGAAGTCAGGAAGATCTGAGTTCAAATCCAGCTTCAGACATTTAGTAGCTGTGTGACTCTGGACAAGTCACTTAACCCTGTTTGCCTCAGTTTCCTTATCTATAAAATGAGCTGGAGAAGGAAATGGCAAGCTATGCCGTATCTTTGCCAAGAAAACCCCAAATGGGGTCACAAAGAGTCAATGACCAAACAACATAATAGCTAAGGAAGGAGAGAGACTATCAAGATGGAGCAAATAGTTATTAATAAATGCTACATAGTCATTGAGGAGAGTAAGAAATACAGTAAAGCTCACTGGATTTACAATTAGGGGATCATTTAAAATTATCTTTAGTTCAGTCTTTTTCCCCAGCCTGCAGCAAGTGGAAAGCAAGAAATTCTGTCATCAGTTGACTGGCCAACTGCTTTGGGTGCTAAGTCACAAACCCAGTACGCTCAGACATTTGGAAGCACAGATTCTTTGAGTTGGAAAAGAATTCAAAGGTCATCTTTTGAATCTACCTAGAGATAGATGGCTTAGAATTCTCCAAGGCAAAGAGTATACCAACCCCTCTATCACATTCCAAGAAGTTAGGCCTACTCCCTCAGATAAACTAGCCAAGGATGTGATGTTCTAAAGTGAAAGCCAGACTTTGGCTGATGCAGCACCCCCCACCCCCAGCAAAAAAAAAAAAAAGAGCAACTGAGAAAAAAGTAGGGGGATATCTTTATAACAGAGTTTCCTAATAGAGCAGAAAGGGAAAGAGAATGAGCATTTTTATAGCCCCTACTATGTGCCAGGTACTACGCTAAGCAGTATTTTTACAAACATTATCTCAATAGATCTTCACAACAACCCAGCAAGATAGATGCTATTATTATCCACATTTCACTGAGGCAAACAGACGTTAAGTGACTTAAACAGGGTCACATAGCCAATAATTGAGGTCTCCCTGACTTCAGGCCTAGTGTTCTGTCCACCAAGCTACCAGCTGCCTCTTCAAAGAGTAGAAGGGATTAGTAGAGGAATAAATTGTGTCTGGAGGTGGGAATTGGCAGAGTGTACAGAATGGAGGTTGGTGTGGAGTGGGGACAAGAGTTTTAGAGGAGGTAGGAAAGGAAAGGGCTATTCACAAAGGGTGATATTCTAGGATGCTAAGGAGTATATGGAGTGGCTTGTCTTGATAGTATGACCTCCCCAGGATGAAGATATGCAGATGGTAGGCATGGCTTCTGGTGGAAGGAGTAGGAGAGCTGAATGAGGTGCTGGCCTTGCCCTTAGTGGGGCAGGTTCCTCCTTTCCCCTCAATTGGCCAGACTGAATCAGAGTCCAGAAGTAAGTCTGCCCTTCTCCTGTCCAGGAATGGAGGGAAAAGATGAATAGTTGAAGAAATTACCCTTGTCTTCTAAGTCTTTTTTCTAAAGCTTTCTAACAGAAAACCAAGAGAAGGGCTAAAAGATTATTCAGGCCTGGCATGCCAGGAGAAACCTGACTAGCTGAGCCCTCTGTGACCACAGGGATATGAATGTTAACACCTACTAGACCACATGGGCTCCTCTGGCAGTGAAATCTGGGGATTCACCTGCAGTGCCTCAGGCAATTACAACTAAGAACCGGGATGGAGACTCAGCTTAGAGGGAAGGGTGGAATTCCACAGCCTAGAATGTAGCCTAGGGGGCTTCTTCAAAGCTGGTGGAAGCAGGACAATAAATGCTTCTTGAGATGAGCTGGGCAGCTAAGGCAGTGGTTGTGGGGCATTCCCTCTGTGAATGGATGCTCTGACCAGCAGACTTCAGTCTCTGCTTCTCAAGCCTCTGTGACAGTTGTAGGTAGTGGCTAGGAGGATTCAGGAGCTGGGGCAGGAAGAGAAAGGAAGTGTCTGTCAAGAGTAGAGACCACCAGGCTGAGCTGGCTGCCTAATGGTATAAGTAAAGATCTCATTCTGTTTTAAGAGGGGATGGGTGTACCCCGGGGATTCTGGGCTCTGGTAGGTGAGCCTGCCTCTTGTCTTACATCGAACCAGACCTCCATGCCAGTTCTGCAGGCCATACCAAACCCCCAGTCCCACTTCAAGCTCTCATTTATATTTGTCCTTCTCCATTAGAATATAATCTCTTTAAGGGCAAGAACTTTCTTGCTTCTGTGTATTTCAATCTCTGGCACTTGGCACAATTCCTGGCACATAACAAGTACTTTATAAATGTTTTATCTCTATCTATCTTGGGATAGAACAACTAACCAAATTAAAGGGGGAAGGGAAACTATCTTGTTAGTCCCTGGAAGCTTGTGAGCAGGGACACATGGAGATGGACACATGGATATACACATATATATTTGCATGCATATATGTATTTGGACTGGACCTATGATTTCACTGGCATAAAGAACGCTAGATCAGGAAGCTCCTATCCATGCAGATCAGCATATGCTCAGCGACTTATAATTACACTGAGTTGCCCAGGGCATCAGGTTAAATGATGCCCAAAGTCATGTAGCCCATATGTCTCTGAGGAGGGACTTGAATCCAGGTCTCCTAGTTCAGCTCTCTCCACTACTCTCCACTACTTCTCATATATACTATGAAATCCATCCAGCTACACTTATCAAGAACCAGGCTTGGCCAATTTCCAGGCTCTGAGAGTAAACCCTGTTGTGACCAGGTTTCTTATCAGTGACTCAGTGAGACAGCTGTAGGAAAGAAGACCAGAATGTGACTCTACTAACTGGGCTTCATATGCATATGATTCTTCTTCCCATCTAGTAGCCCCCACCATTGTCAAGGCCCCTCTTCCCTTCATATTTTAGGAATGCTTCCCATTTTCAGTCCTTGGTGTTCATTCAAATCTTTTACTTGGGTCAAAATGTTGGCAGTAAAGGGCCTGTAGCATAGTGTGACCTCTGCCTCCGTCACCCAACTCCCCAACCTTCTAGTGATGTTCCTGACCCCATCTTTGCCTTTCACTCTAGCTATTGTGGGAGTAGAGAAGAAAGTACAGCATTAGGATAGAAAAACCACCAAGGTAGAGTAGAAAGATGACTATATTTAGAAACAGAGAACATAGGTTCAGGTCCTCATGTTGCCATCACCTGTGTGATTTTAGGCAAGTCACTTCTCTGGGCTTTAGTCTCCTCAACTGTAAAACAAAGAGGCTGAACTAAATCAGCTGCGAGATTCCTTCCAGTTCTTAATCTACGATCCTCTAATTCACCTGAGAAGATGCCATCTGGACTGGGAGCACTGCCATTTCTGGATGTTTCAAACCAAGTTTGGCCATTATCCAGTGGGTGGTGCCAGAGAGTTTACTCTGTACAGATCCGATACCGGTGCTGAAGGCTGACAAGTGCTATCAGAGTCCAGGCTCTGGTGAGGTAGCAGGGGCCAAAGAAGCTGGCAGCCACCAATGCTACAGCCACCTTTTTCATGTTTATTTTAATTTCATCCCCATCATGATTCACAACTGAAGTATAGACCAGGTGACTGAGGATGCCTGAAGGTCTATATTATAAAAAGGAATGCCACAATCCTGAAGCTGGAGAAGAAAAAGGAAGGAAGGAAGGAAGAAAAGAAGAGAGTTTCAACTTTGCTTTCAATTTCACCTAGTTAAGAAATGTTTGCCTCCAACCTTTGCAAACATACCAGTTTATCCTGAGAGAGGACTATGGGGCTGTGCTTTTCCGGCAGATGGATTCCTTTTAATGAAGGGGCTTGAATTCGCACATGTTCTGTATAAGTATAGGGTTGGTTGGTTTTTCATCTCAAGTTCTGCATTTTCAAAAATGGATTTGTCCAGAAGTTAATTACATCACAGAGAAAAATGCCACTCTAAGAAAAATTGCCTTGTCAACCCAGGACCCATTTGGGGAGCAGCCTAACTCAAGGAGCAAGTTCTGGTTAAAATGGCATCATATTGGCCTTTTCCCATCTGGAGTCCAGTGAAAAGGAAGCAATTCAAGAGTTTGGAACTCTCTGGGGTGGGAGGGAGAAAGAAGGGGAAGGGGATGGGATGGGACAGGGGGAGGTTGCTTCCAAGACAACAGTTTGGAGAAAGAAAAGACAGAGTTTGGAAAGAAAGAAAGCCAGCATGACAAATACCCTGGAAACCAGTGGAAAAGATGGTCCAGTGCTTGGCACTGCATCAATGACCAAGTAAGGCTTAAGGTGGAAAAGGCAAATGACTAGCTCTTCAGCATTTCTTTGCCTCTTGTACTGGAAGTGGGAGGAGATACCTCTCCAGTATTATATGCAGAGTGTGATATGTGGTATATAAAAACTGTTAGATGACTCCCTCCCCAACCACATCTTCCTCTACTTGGCACTCTCCCTTTTCAAAGAGCCTGGTTTGGGGCTTTATCAGCCTTGCCTTCTGCCAGGGAGAAGCCAGAGTTTGTAAGTATCCTCTTTAATGTCTGTTATTTGGGGTTTTCCTCATTGCTGGATAATTTGTATTATTGTTTATTTGCACTTCTTTGTTTCCTCCTCCCCTCTTTGGAAAACTGCACAGTTTCTCTGTATGCCTGAACTAAATAGACTAGCACTAAAGGCACAGTTCGAGGGATGCAATCAGCTTTTGGTTTTTGTTTTCTTTTAACCCAAGCCACCAGCTCCTGTAAGAAGGCTTGAATGCATTATTGTTGTGCAATGAGGTATTCGTTTCCTCTCTGTCGTTGATTAAGACAGAGTAGAAGAATAAATTTGACCAAAAATGATGGAGGATGTATACAAGGGAACCCCTTTAATTGCTAAATGGTCATTCAGTGGAATGCTGAATTTGGAGTCAAAGAGGTGAATTTGGACCAAGCTCTGCCATTAACTTCGTATGTCACCTTGGACAAATCCCTTATTGTCTAAACTTCAGTTTTCTCAACCAGCAGCCCCAGCTTCGGAATTAGAGTTCAAATGTTGACTCTATCATTTACTACCTGTGTGTGCTTGGGCAAATCACTTACCCTCTGTCAGACTTAGTTTTCACTTTTATAAAATGGGAATAATACAGAATGTCCCTAAAAATCTTAACATAGTTTTATCTATTGAGCTAAAATGACTAACACTAAATTATTAAGGCTTAAAACTGCATTTTCAAGACACCCTGTGTTAATCACCTACTTCCCAGGGTTGTTGTGAGGATCAAATGAGATAACATGTGTAAAGGACCTTGGGAACTTTCAAGTGCTATTATGAAAGCTAGATATTATTATTATAGAAAATAATGAGGGTGAACTAGGTGGCCTCCAAAGGTCCTCCCAACTACAAACCTGTATTTGATCTTATGGCCTGATGACTTCTGAAATCCCCAGCCCAAAGGCAGCAATTCTAGGTTCCACTGGATTTCATGAACGATACCCAGTCTGAAGAAGCTTGTGTTCTTGAAAATGTTAAATAACATAGGAAATTTTATATTATTATGACTCTATGGGAATAAATGAGGCACAGGGTATGGCCCTTCCTAATTATGGATTTATATGCTTTCCTACATGTCCTGTCCTGCTGAGAAAGTTTGTTTCACAAAAGCCCATATTGAATGCAAAGAGTTGTTCGATCATATCTGAAGTCACTGGCTACAACAGCTCTGATGACACTATCACATACATGCAAGCTTCCAGACTTTGACTCATAGATAATTGAATGAAAAGGACTTACCAGGAAGTGAACACAGGGCAATTTCTTTTTTCTTATTCCAGTCTTTGGCTTTAAAGGAAATTGGGCTCCACCTGTTGCATCAGAGCTGAGAACACCCAAATTAGAGACTGTTTGTAAGTGCCAAATACATATACCTTAAAGACAAAAGTTCTGTTCATATTAGAACATAAATATTTGAATATCCCTCATTTAGAAGAAAAAAACTATATGTTAGTTATGCAATTGGAGATTTTATTTTAAACCCATCAATTGATTTTATAACTTAAAAATGACACTTGCCTTAAGATTCAAAGAATGCCAGTCTTCAGCTTTATGGGTTACAAACATACAGCACCATGGAATGAATAGTGAAAGAGATTTGATTCAGGGGGAAGCCAGTTGGTAGCAGGCCTTAATTACTGTATTGAAGCTTTTTCAGTTCCAAACCAACCCAGCAAATGAAATTAAAGAGCTTACCCTGGAACCTCTTAAGTAAGGGAAGTATTCTTAGACATAATGGAGTCCTCTCCAAAGATGGAAAAGGATGTTAGGTATTTTACTCATAGCTTTTCCCAGTTCCCAGACTTTGTTCTGCTAGCTAACTTTCTATTGTTTTCAAATATGATTTAAAATTCTACTTTTGAGGAAGGAACAATATCTTGTGGAAGTGTCTAAAAATCGTCTATTATTTGTTGAATGGTAGAAAGCATACTACCAACAGATTCCATTTAATGCTTCTGCTAGTTTGAAAACAAGAGAATCCCCTAATCTGAGCAATAGGGTGAGAAGCTTGGCAGTGAATAAAAGCTTTCTGTGAGTATTGTCTAAAGAAAAAATGCCCCCAAACCCCCTTTTTCTGCTTTGTTTCATAATTCAAAAATATCACCATAATTTTGCCTGCTTTTCATATATCTGCATTTGAACGCAAGCTGGAGACGTGACAATTTAGCTTTATTATTTTCAGGGCATCAAATCGAATTGTCAGCTCTATGAGCAAAAAAAGTTTCTGAACACACTAACAATTCACTAAAAAGAGCTATGAAATAATATTGGAATCAGAATCTGCCCCTTGCTCTATTGGGAGTTTGATGCGTCATACTAGAATGGGGGTAGAATCTCAGAATAAATCATCTCTTCCCATGACCAGCATTTTGTTTGTAAAAATGTTGGGACATATTGTCCCTAGCCTTGTACATATCTTGATCAGGAGGTGCAATAGACTCTGTAATGTATGATCATTATATTTCTGCTTCGTTCCTGGCATTTTGGCTTCCATCTTATACTGCACTTCAGCAGAGGGCATGTTTCCTCATTTACATATTTTTTACCCTTTGTCATATGGAGGAAAGGAAGGATGAATGGACGTACTTTGAATGGCATTGGTGACACCCCACATAAAATTCCTTGGACAAACAATTTTGGAAACAAAACTTTTGAGGCAGAAGCCCAAGGCAGACATCTAAGTTCACGTCTTATGGATGGGCTGGAGGAACAGGTATGCCTATTTCAAAAAAAAAATCCCTCTTTGTGGGTGATCTTTGGGACCTGGCTCATAGCAGTGTGTGCGTATGTGGGAATTCCTGGGAGTTCTTGGCCAATATCTGAAAAATACTCAAACTGACCTGTATCAGTGCCATCTTTGAACACCTAACACTCCCTCTGAAACCAGTGGAAACTAGGTGGGAAGGCTGGGAAATGTGCGCTAGGAAATTTGGGACTCATAAATCACATTGAGTGAGTTAAGGAAACTTATCTGGGGTAAATGATTGAGTTAATGACGTCTGCAAGTCATTGGCAAACAAAGAAGGAAACTCAGGCTACAAATGAAATTCATATAATCCTAACTGCTACACAGTGCCTTATGTACAGGTATACAATAGATGTTGGGATGGATCAGTGAATGAAATTTCATTTAATGTCCTTTTCCCTTATTCTTCAACTCCCAGTGTAATGTTTTCCCAATTGCTCAATTAGTGTCTAGATTAATGAGGTGGGGGGGGGGGGGGGCGGGGAAGGGGGGAGGGGAAGGAACAAGCTGAGTCACAGAGCAAGTATTCTGGTATTACAAAGTTTCTTAGGTGACCAGAAACTGAAAATTTCCATTTAAGCTGGTGAAATCTATCTTACCTATAACCAAAATACGTAAAAGGCTGAGTCATATACAATTGCTCTGTGATACTCTATTAGTCTAGAAGAAATATCTGTAAGATTCTGTGGAAGCAGCAGCAAGTATCTTTAAAATGAAAAAAGCCTCCTTCCTCCCAGAAGTAAACTTTGGCTAAAAAAAAAAAGCAGTAATAAACCTTATATATGTCAAGCTGTCAATCTGAAGAAAAGATAAGATGAATTGACTTTTAGTTTTACTTCGGAAGCTTGGATAGTTGTTACTGGCCAGGTTTTTCTTAGCTGGTTTCATTCATACCTCAATTTCCAAAGTTCCAGAATAGAAAAGGGTTTTTTTTAAGTCCCAAAGTTTGAGAGGATGAATATATTTACCCTGGAATATGCTATATATCTAGATGGCCTTTTAATCAGTGGACACATAACACTGGCCTTTGTCTTTCACCCCTCCTTCCCATTCAGGATTCTGAATACACAGAAAGCCAGATTGCTAGATTGATCACCTTTGTCTAGACCAAAGTACCTCGACTTTCATAGAATTTTGCAGTTCTGAAGAGGACATATTCTAGCAGAGGGAGAAGATTACTGAAGAAGAATTTAAACCTGTCTCACATCTCTCTCTCTGTGTCTCTGTGTCTCTCTCTGTGTGTCTCTGTCTGTCTCTGTCTCTGACTCTGTCATTCTCTGTCTCTGTCTCTGTCTCTCTGTCTCTTTCTCTTTCTGTCTCTGTCTGTCTCTTTCTCTTTCTGTCTCTGTCTCTCTCTGTCTCTCTCTGTCTCTCTCTGTCTGTCTCTGTCTCTCTCTCCCTGTCTCTCTCTCTGCTGTGACTTCTAAAAACCAAGCACTTCAGCCTCTTATTTGATACTGTATCTAACTAGGAGCTTAATGCTTCAAACAGTATCAAAAGGCACTTTCAAAGTGCTTGTGCCCTGTCTACTGATTGATGTTAAATGACTATCTTGTTCTCTGGAAGTTGTCAGTTTAAGATCACTTTCCCATAAAGATTCAATCTAATTGAACAACCACTTATTAAATGCCTACTATGTTCCCATAGCATTGTACCAGGGTTAGAGATAAAAATTTTTTTTAATGATTCCTGCCCTTCAAATAGCTTTCACTCTACTAAAACAAACTCAGTGGAAGACTCTCAGATTCTAGTGGCTAATATTGTTTCACTCTTTTACCAAAACAAAATGTGCCTGGTCTGTAATTCATTAAATAATTACCTTGTATTTTTCCATTAATAACTAATAGTGTACCATTGTTGGGGGGAGGGGAGGAAGAAGGCAGTCAGCTAGACAGGTAATGTGGCCTTGTGGCTAAAGTGTAAATGTTTACCTCCCCACTGAAAGTAAAATAAAATACAAAGCCAAAAGATCTAATAGTAAGCAATCCCAGGATTGATTGCCCTTTAATAATTATCTTTTTTGTAAGTGGAATGATGGGCATCAAAAAGCAAATCTCACAATTAGCATTGATCAGTAGCCTCTGTTCCCAGCATGACCCATGAGAAAGGACTAGGTCTATCTCTGGACACTTATCCAGCTCCTGTCCTAGGTTTTCTTCTATCAAACTGCCCTCACTGTAATACCCTGACACTCTCTACTGGTCTCATTATGGTTTTATGCTTTACACATTTTCCTATGGTCCTCTTACCATGGCTATGCTATTGCAAGGTAATTGCAATTTTACTCTTGTCCATATTTCTTTGCATGCGTACCTGAGGTGATGTCACTAATTTCCACCATCCCCTCTCATTTTTCCTTAACACGAGAGCTAGCATGGCAGAGGATTAAAGACGGGCATTGGAGGCAGAAAGACCCAAGTTCAAAATCTGCCCTGGCACAATCTATGTGGCCTTGGAAAAGACCAGCAACTCTCTAAGACTGAAAATTAGCTGGAAATTACAGAAGAGTTGGCTATTTCTAACAGCCAGGGAAGTTTCCCGACAAGGAATTCCCAGCAGCTAGGAAATCACGGGTCTGGATCCTATCTGCCCTTCCCCCACTCCTACACAAAAAAGTTACTGCTGTTATCCAACACTGGGTTCATACTACGTACTAGACCCTTGTATCATAAACATTCTTCTAGTCTATATTTATTGTGGCTATGGCTTTGGTCTGCTCCTGTTACACACTTGTATTGGGTATTTTTGCACATTTTCTCCTCATTTTGCACATTTCTCCTAATTATGTAATTGGCATTCTTTATGGACGTTGATTGAAATAATGACATATAGCTCTCTCTTTGCATGCTGGTTTTGGCTAGGTCATTGGTATTTTTGTACCATTGTGGTTGTGTCCTTGGCATTTTTTTTGTATATTACTCTTGGTTATATTATCGGTATTTTCTTTTGCTTAATACCCTATTTATGTCACTAGCATTCACCTTTGAAATTAGTGTCATTATATTTAAGGCATTCTCCTTTGCATACTTAGCTATTTTTCATTATGTCATTGACATTCACAATCTTCACACTTATCCTGATTGTACAGTTTATGCACGTTTATTTTGATTGGCATTGACTTTCTTTTTTGCATAATTTTCCTAGTTATGATTTTGGTCTTGTCCTTTGCATACTTCTCCTGGGTAAGACACTGAGATTCTCCTTCTTTGCGATTATCTTGGTTATGTTATAGGCATTATCCTTTGCGTGCTTGTTTTCTTTGTGTCATTGGGTTTTCATTTGAATTACTTAAGTATATCTAGCATTCTGTGCCTACTTATCATGGTCATGTCTCTGGTATTTTCCTTTGAATATTTACTCTGGGTATTTTATTGGCATTCTCCTGATTTGTCATTAGTATTTTCCTATGTGACAATTATCCCAATTATGCTCTTGGTATTGGCTTCTTGCATTCTTTTCATGGTTATGCCATTTGGATTCTTGTTTTATTCTTGCTGTTGCTATTCACAATTTCTTCCCTTCTATACTTCCAAAATCCTTTGGATGGAATATACTATTGGGCTATTTCATGGACTCAGATAGTCAACAAAAATAGAACCCCATGGTCACA
Source organism: Trichosurus vulpecula (assembly GCF_011100635.1). Lineage (NCBI taxonomy): Eukaryota > Metazoa > Chordata > Mammalia > Diprotodontia > Phalangeridae > Trichosurus > Trichosurus vulpecula. The sequence goes on from NC_050573.1 coordinate 377,049,930, forward strand.
ACCACAATATGTTTGGAAAACTCAAATACAAGTTCGAGTAGTCACTTGTCCTTTCGACTTATAGGGGAGGGGATTTGTTTTAGAACAATACAAGTGTGTCTCACTTTACACCGCAAAGCATGTCCTTGAAAATTTATACCTAAATAAAATTTAAATTTGGATCAATTTTGGAACATCTGGATCCCTGGTTTCCTCAGTCAATACTTTGCAAAATTATCAATCCAATTGCAATACTAATGAGCACATACAAATTAATCTGGGCTTTTATACCTTGGGATCTCTTTAAATCTTTTTTTCCTTTAGAACTTTTCATTTAAAGAAGACCTTTTTGGAAAAAAAAAAACTTAGCTAAGAAAGCTGTCTTAGTTGAGGACCAAATTTTTTTTTGTATATATATACAAATATATATACTATATATATATATATATATATATATATATATATGCATACATATATGTATATATCCATCTCTAAATTGTACTAATGCTAGGGCAATCCATCCCCATTCTTGTAAGTCTATTCCTTACCGTACAAGCAAAAGCTTTCCTGACAGCTAACCTGAACTTGGAAAATAACATGATTAAATGAAGTCCTGTTCTTCTCTATGTAATCTTATGGATCAACAGGATTTTAATGACAGGCTAAGTTTAAGGGATCTTCTCCAACTTCATTTCCCTTTCTAAAGGAAAATAGTGGTGCATTCTTCTTTCCTGAGCATCATCTCATTTTTCCAAATGAAATGGCCCTAAACAAGCTGATCTTCCAGAGATTCTGGTTTATGAATGGAAATAATAATAATAAGCTTTCCTCTTTCTTTAAGGAACCAGAGGGAGTAATAACCATGGAGGATAACCCCACTGTCATTAATATGGATAGTCATGAAGGGACCAGTTCATCAGGGCGAAGGAGAAGGTTCATCCCCAGAGCCATTGGCTATGTCACTGGAGATATGAGAGAATATGCAGACTGGCTCAAAGGTATCTATCTTTATATCTGCTGTGGGACATAGTTCTCTGGTGTTTCTCCCTTTGGGTTGAGTTCTGGTTCTCCATTCTATCGAAGGAAAAGACATTCAAAAATACTCCTATCCCCTTTGCATCTCTCACTTTATTCCCTCCTATCATTACTTCTCTCTTTTCCTCTTGCACCCTTACTTCCTCTTCCCCCTAAGGACCCCATTCTCTTAATTTTCCTTCCTATTTACATCCTTCACATACACAAAAATCTCAGTGGAAGGTCCAATGCCACTGGATAGATGACTTCATCTTTTAATCTCAATTTTCTCACCTATAAGGATGTGATCTTTATAAGGATACATATATGAGATATATCTACCTCACAGGGGTGTTGTAAAGTATTATATGAATGTGAATTATTATTCTTATTTTAGGATATCTTCTCCCTCTTCCCCTCCCCATCCCCACCACAAATTTCCCCCAACTACACTAATGCTAGAATTCTCACTGCCTGATCTATAGCTTTATGACCTTCGTTTTTGTTGTTCAGTCATGTCCAACTCTTCATGACTTCATTTGGGGTTTTTTTGGCTAGGATACTAGAGTACCATTTTCTTCTCTAGCTTGTTTTACATCTTTTTTTAAATTTAATTTATTTAATATATTTAGTTTTCAGCATTGATTTTCACAAGAGTTTGAATTACAAATTTTCTCCCCATTTGTACCCTCCCCCCCACTCCAAGATGGTGTATATTCTGGTTGCCCTGTTCCCCCATCAGCCCTCCCTTCTGTCACCCCACTCCCCTCCCATCCCCTTTTCCTTTCCTTTCTTGTAGGGCAAGATAAATTTCTATGGCCCATTGCCTGTGCATCTTATTTTCTAGTTGCATGCAAAAACTTTTTTTTCGCTGTTTTTGAACATCTGTTTTTAAAACTTTGAGTTCCAAATTCTCTCCCCTCTTCCCTTCCCACCTACCCTCCCTAAGAAGTCAAGCAATTCAACATAGGCCACATGCGTATCATTATGTATAACCCTTCCACAATACTCATGTTGTGAAAGACTAACAATATTTTGTTCCTTCCTAACCTATCCCCCTTTACTGAATTTTCTCCCTTGACCCTGTCCCTTTATGAAAGTGTTTGTTTTTTATTGCCTCCTCCCCCATCTGCCCTCCCTTCTATCACACCCCCTTTTTTTATCTTCTTCCTCCTTCTTTCCTGTGGGGTAAGATACCCAATTGAGTGTGTATGGTATTCCCTCCTCAGATCAAATCTGATGAGAGCAAGATTCATTCATTCCCCCTCACCTGCCTTCTCTTCTCTTCCTACAGAACTGCTCTTTCTTGCCACTTTTATGCGAGGTAATTTACCCCATTCTATCTCTCCCCTTCTCCCTCTCTCAATATATTCCTCTCTCATCCCTTAATTTGATTTTATTTCTTTTAGATATCATCCCTTCATCTTCAACTCACCCTGCGCCCTCTCTCTCTCTACATATATATACATATACACATACATATATACACACATACACCCACATATATACATATATATACATACACATATATATATATGCATATACCCTTCAGCTACCCTAATACTGAGGTCTCATGAATCATACACATCATCTTTTCATGTAGGAATGTAAACAAAACAGTTCAACTTTAGTAAGTCCCTTACGATTTCTTTTTCTTGTTCTTTTTCTTGATTACCTTTTCATGCTTCTCTTGATTCTTGTGTTTGAAAATCAAATTTTCTATTCAGCTCTGGTCTTTTCACTGAGAAAGCTTGAAAGTCCTCTATTTTATTGAAAATCCATATTTTGCCTTGGAGCATGATACTCAGTTTTGCTGGGTAGGTGCTTCTTGGTTTTAATCCTAGTTCCATTGACCTCTGGAATATCGTATTCCAAGCCCTTTGATCTCTTAATGTAGAAGCTGCTAGATCTTGTATTATTCTGATTGTTTTTCCACGATACTCAAATTGTTTCTTTCTGGCTGCTTGCAGTATTTTCTCCTTGATCTGGAAGCTCTGGAATTTGGCAACAATATTCCTAGGAGATTTCTTTTTGGGATCTATTTGAGGAGGCGATCAATGGATTCTTTCAATTTCTATTTTGCCCTGTGGCTCTAGAATATCAGGGCAGTTCTCCTTGATAATTTCTTGAAAGATGATATCTAGGCTCTTTTTTGGATCATGGCTTTCAGGTAGTCCAATAATTTTTAAATTATCGCTCCTGGATCTATTTTCCAAGTCAGTAGTTTTTCCAATGAGATATTTCACATTGTCTTCCACCTTTTCATTCCTTTGGTTCTGTTCTATAATATCTTGATTTCTCATAAAGTCACTAGCTTCCACTTGCTCCAATCTAATTTTCTTCAGTGGTCTTTTGGACCTCCTTTTCCATTTGGCTAATTCTGCCTTTCAAGGCATTCTTCTCCTCGTTGGCTTTTTGGAGCCCTTTTGCCATTTGAGTTAGTCTATTTTTTAAGGTGTTGTTTTCTTCAGTATATTTTTCAGTATTTTTGGGAGGTCTCCTTTAGCAAGTCATTGACTTGTTTTTCATGGTTTTCTTGCATCCTTCTCATCTCTCTTCCCAATTTTTCCTCTACTTCTCTAACTTGCTTTTCCAAATCCTTTTTGAGCTCTTCCATGGCCTAAGACCAGTTCATGCTTTTCTTGGAGGCTTTTGTTGTAGGCTCTTTGACTTTGTTGACTTCTTCTGGCTGTATGTTTTGATCTTCTTTGTCACCAAAGAAAGATTCCAAAGTCTGAGACTGAATCTGGGTGCATTTTCACTGCCTGGCCATATTCCCAGCCAACTTACTTGACCCTTGAGTTTTTCAGAGGGGTACGACTGCTTGTAGACTAAAGAGTTCCATGTTCCAAACTTGGGGGGATGTGCTAGCTCTGCCACACCAGCACTCCTCCTTCCCCAAGAACCCCCAACCCAGACTGGACTTAGATCTTCAGCAGGCTCTACACTCCTGCTCTAATCCACCACTTAATTCCTCCCACCATGTGGGCCTGGGGCCAGAAGCAACTGCAGCTGCAGTTCTGTAGCTGCCCCACCTCCACTGCCCCGGGGGTGATAACCAAACTGCGAACTCCTTCTTTCACTCTGTCCCCAGAAGCTTTTCCCACTAACCTTCTCTATTGTCTTTGATGTTTGTGGGTTGAGAAGTCTGGTAACTGATGAAGCTCAGTGATTCATGGTGCTAGGGCACGTTCCGCCTGGCTCCTCGTCTGGTTGGTCCGCACCGCCCATGCTGGGCTCTGCTCTGCTCCGCTCCTCTCCCAGTTCCCTGCATGATAGACCTCACCCAGAGACCATCCAGACTGTCCTGGGCTGGAGCCCTGCTTCCCTCTGCTATTTTGTGGGTTCTGCAGTTCTAGAATTGGTTCAGAGCCATTTTTTATAGGTTTTTGGAGGGACTTGGCGGGGAGCTCACACTAGTCCCTGCTTTCCAGGCGCCATCTTGGCTCTGTCCTCTCTAGCTTGTTTTAAAGATGAAGAAACTGAGGCAGACAGGGTTAGTGACTTGCCAAGGGTCACGTAGCTAGGAAGTGTCTGAGGCCAGATTTGAACTCAAGAAGATGAATCTTCCTGATTCTAGGCCTGGGGCTCTATCCCTATTTTGTAGTTGAGGAAACAGACATACAGAGGTTAACAGATTTGCTCAGAGCCACACAGCTAGTGAGTGTCTGAGGCCAGATTTAAACTCAGTTGTTCCTGACCCTGGGACCAGCTCTCTATCTCCTGTACCACCTAGCTACCTCTAATGAGAGACATGACATGTAAATAACTAGGTACATATAAGATACATAATAAGTCAATCAAAAAACATTTATTAAGCATCCCACTGTGTGCCAGGCACTGTTGGGGGAGAAGATCACTTTTGCTTGACCCCAGCAGTTAGGACTAGGAGCAGTAGGAGGAAGAGGTACCTGGCTCTATTTTGGACCTTTCTCCACGCAAGCAAGACCTCAGTTAGAAGTTGACTCAATACAGAGATAGCCATCGATTCCCAAGAGGCCCATTTGGGGGGAAAAAAAGACTTATAGGGCCATGGTACCCGTGTTCAAGGGTTTTAAGGACTGTCACATAGAAGGAGTAATAGACATGTGCTTTTTGACCTCAAAAGGAAAAATATGGAATAAGAAGTTTTGGCTCAATGTATGGATAAATTTCCTAACAATAGGAACTAATCCCAAAAGTGGAATGAGCTGCTTCAAAAGTCAGTCAACAAGCACTTATTATGCACCTATTGTTGCTGTTCAGTCATTTCAGTCATGTTCGACTCTTTGTGACCCCATTTGGGGTTTTCTTGGAAAAAAGATACTGGAGTGGTTTGGTATTTTCTTCTCCAGCTCATCTTACAGATGAGGAACTGAGGCAAATAGGGTTAAGTGACTTGTCCAGGGTCACACAGCTAATAGTATCTGAGGCTGGATTGAATTCAGAAAGGTAAGTCTTCCTGACCAGGTCCAGCACTCCTTGTTGTCCTTATTATGCACCTACTATATGCAAGACACTGTGCTACTAAGCTACTTTGCTACTAAGCACTGTAGCTACAAAGAAAAGGGTCGTAGGTGCGAGACAACCAAGTCACTAAGCCCATGTCCTTCTTCCTCCTGTCCCAGAGCTATTGACAAGGCATAAGAGAACAAGGATCAGAAGGGGTCTCAGAAGCCATGTAGTCCAACACCTTATTTTATAGATGAGGAAACTGAGGCCTCCTACACTGGAGGAGCTCAGAATCTAATGGGAAAGATAACGTGCACAATATGCACAGACAAGCTGTATGCGGGATACATTGGAGACGATCAACAGAGGGAAGGCACCCCCATCAAGGGAAATCGGGAAAGGCTTCTTACAGAGGATTTTAGCTGTGACTTGAAGGAGGCCAGGGAAGCAAGGGGACAAGATTGCAGCAGGGAGAGAATTCCAGGGATGGGGGACAGCCAGTGAAAATGCCTAGAGTCAGAACACTGAGTATATTGCGGAAAGAAAACCACAAAGAGTCCAATGTCACCCGATCACAGAGTTTATGCAAGGAATTAAAGGGTAGAAGACTGGGAAGGTAGGAAGGGAACAGGTTATGAAAAACTTGGAATGATGGAGGATTTTATATTCGATCCTGGAGGTGATAGGAACCACTGGAATTTATTGTATAGAGAAGTTACACGGTCATACCTAAGATGACTTTGACAGCTGTGTGGAAGACGTGGTTCCTGGGCACTGAGGTTCAAGAGGAGGCTGGATGACTGACCACTTGTCGAGGACGTCATAGAAGGAATCCCCATTCAAGTATGAGTTGGCCTAGATGACCTCCAAAGTTCATTGTCCTGCTGAGAGTCTATGAATAGAGGCCCCTGCTTTCAGTACCTAGCAATGACTAATCTTCCTTCCACTTTTTGGTTTCTTTCAGACAAACCTGTCATACTTCAGTTCCTTGACTGGATTCTTCGAGGCATATCCCAAGTGGTGTTTATTAATAACCCCATCAGTGGCATCATCATCATAATTGGGCTGCTGGTCCAGAGTCCCTGGTGGACCCTCACAGGCTGCCTGGGAAATGTAGTGTCCACGCTGACAGCCCTACTTCTCAGTCAAGACAGGTAGGGGTTGTCCACGTGGATCTGTCTGTCTTGTTTGCTACAACCCTAAAACTTCATGCTAGTGAGGAATGATGAAATCCATCAGGGAGGACCAATGACAAATGTATCCTCAAATGAAGTGATTCCTTACTTTCAAAAATCCATTGTATTTTCTCAGTCAGAATCCAAAGTATTATTTTTTCCCTTTTATCACGGGTATTGGATGTTGTATCCAAATTATAGAATCTTTTCACGTTTCTGAGGCCCCTTTAAATTTTAATCCTTTAAATCAGGAGACCCAGGTTCTCCTCCTATTTATTGTTATTGAATTGCTTTCAGTCATGTCTGACTTTTGTTGACCCCATATGAGGTTTTCTTGGCAGAGATACTGGAGTGGTTTGCCATTTCTTTCTCCAGCTCATTTTAGAGATGAAGAAACTGAGGCTAACAGGGATAAATGACTTGCCCAGGGTCACACAGCTAGGAAGCGTCTGAGGCCAGATTTGAACTCAGGAAGATGAGTCTTCCTGACTCCAGGCCCAGTGCTCTATCCGCTGTGCCACCTACCTGCCAGATCCTCTCCTAATCATGCAGCCATGATTTCCTCATCTCTACAAGGAGAGGATGAGACTACATCATAGCATACATTAGAGCAGAAGGGACTTTAGACTTTAGACAGCATCTGTTCTAAACACCACTATTCTACAAATGAAGAACCTGAAGAAGGTAAATGATTTGTCCACAGTCACACAAATAGAGGAAGCTGGATTTGAACCCAGGTCTTTTGATTCCAGAGTCATTGCTTTTTCTACTATACCACATTGTCTGCCTAGCCTTTTAAAGAGTCTGTCATTTGGGGTAATATTCTTAGAATTTAAGTTTTGCAAAGCATATATACATATATAAGGGCAACTTCAAAGACCACCTAGTCCAACCCCTTCCATTTTTCCAATGAGGACCAGCGAGGTTGTGACTTGACCAGGGAGGTTGTAACTTGTCCAGGGCCCGATAGATAGTAAATAAACATAAGAAACAGGATTGGTACCCAGCTCTCCTTGATGTTAAAGCCAGCTCTATATCTGCTACGCTACTCTGCCTTTATTTACATATAGATGTGTATGTAGACACATATATTTTCTGAAATGAACAGGCCAGACTAATGACCTCTAAGGGCCCCTTCCTAGGAAGGTGACAATCAATGATTCTGTGACCCCATATGTAGACATCATAGGATCACTGGATCACAGATTGAAAGTTGGAGGGTGCTTCAGAAGCCATTTAGTCTAATCCCCTCATTTTACAAATGAGAAATCTGAAGGCCATGGAGACTAAGTGACTTAACCCAAGATTACACAGGAAATAAGCATCAGAAGGGAAATTTGAGCTAAGGTCCTCTGACTTTAGAGCCTGCGTCCCCCCCACAGCTCTAATCCTCTTTCTACACAAAGGTTTATACATTTTTATTTTGTTAGTGGAATACAATATGGTGTTCATACAATAGAATAGTTCTTATCTCCATAAGGGCTCTGTTGAATGAATACGTGCACCCTGGGAATTCATGGAAAGGGCCTATACACTTGTATAGTGAGTGTGTCAAATTCCGTATCATCCCCTTCCCAGGAAAGGAAAATTCTGAAGGGGGAAAGCAGCACAATGTATACCGCAGCTAAGGAGAAGGAGCCCAAGTAGGGCATCCTCTGCACTCTGGGCGTTGGCTAGAAGAGGAGAGGAGTACAAAAGCTGTAGGCCTAAACTCTACTTAACTCCAAGACTATATACAAAGTGGTTGCATAGTAATAGGAGATGAATCTATCTACAACCCTTTATTTTGGTTAAAAGAGCCACTCCTAGGTACTCAAAAAACTCCTGAGTTTCTTCTAGTTGCCTAGCCTTGAGGTGAATGATAGATAGGGAAGGTCATTTCCAGGTCATACTATATTCTGTGACTCATACAGAAACCAGAACCAAGGAAACAATGAGCAGGCTGGTAGAGGTAGAAGTTCTTGTATACTTGTAAGAATCTGAGGTCTTATTGGTGGAGGTCCCCTTTTCATCCTCCCCCATCTCCCTGCCCATCCCACTCCAGAAACAGCTTGAAGCCCATCTATGCCTTTTCATCCTTAGGGCCTCTTGTTCCAGTGTCAAACTTTCACAGAGAGCTGACCCTAAGTGCTAAAGAAGGCTGTCCTTTAGGTCAAGAGTCCTTAACCTATTTCATGTCACAGATTCCTTGGTAATCTGGTGAAACCTATGGACCCCTTTTCTGAACAATGTTTTTAAATGCATAAAATGTCCCACGTTGGATTACAAAGAAAATCGATCATTTCGGTTATCAAAATATTTTTTAAGGAACCATTTCGTGAACTCCAGGATGAGAACCCATGCTCTGCACTGATAAATACATAATGACATTTCTTTTACTCATATGTTATTGACCTCTTGTCCATGATCCAGAAAGATTTTCCAAACTTTTCTCTTCTCCAACCCCTAATCCTATTTCTTCCTCATTTACTCTCAGCAAACAATCTTTCTGCCTACTTGACTAAGAAAATTGAGAGGCCTCTGAGGGAATGTCCTTAGCCTCCCACACACTAGTCTAAGTCATAGAATACCTCATAAGCATCAGCTCGGGGCCTGGGCTGTCCAGTCTGTTATCCTTCTCCACCTTTCCTCACACAAGCACCCTACCTCCTTTCCCCATCATTCTGTAATAGTCTTTGATGGCAATGCAGGGTTTGGGGCAGGCTCTGAGGCTCTTTAATAACAGACTATATATACAGATATTTCATACTGCTCCCCTTCATTTACTCTGCATTCCCACCTAAGTAGGGGAAGGGAAGGGAATAACCATTTATAGGGCACCTACTCTATGCCAGGCCCTGCACTAAGGGCTTTTTACAAATGTTATTTCATTTGATCCTCCTAACAGCCATGACAGATAGGTGCTATCATTACACCCACTTTACAGTTGAGGAAACGGAAGCAAAGAGAAGTGAAGTAATTTGCCTAGGATCACAAGGATGGTAATGGTATTAGTAGAAGTATTAATAGTTAACATTTATTTTGTTATCGTTGTTCATTATACTTTCTTTTTTTAATTAATTATTTGTTTTTAGCTTTCAACAACAGTTAACATTTATGTAGCACTTATGATATTGCTAAGTGCTTTATAATTATCCTCACAACAACCCTGGGAGATAGGTGCTATTATTATCTCCTTTTTACAGCTGAGGAAACTGAGGCAAAAAGAGGTTAGCCTGCCCTCTCCTGTCTCTCTGCCTTTGCTCCCCTTGTTCCCCCATGTTAACAATGGATGCCTTTCCTCCAGTCATTGAAGTTTCTCCCTTCTTTAAAAGTCTTCCTCAAATACTGCATCTTCCAAGAAGTCTTCGCTAACCACTCTTTCTCCAGATGAAACACCCTTTTCAGTCTCACAGTTTTGCCCAGACTTCTTTGTTCCTCTTCTCTTCTCTTTGTTTGATAATTAGCCAGCTACTCTCCTCCTCCCCCCTCCCCATAAGACTGTAAGTTGCTCTATTATAGGGCTTCTGTCATTTTTGTCTCCGTGTTTCCAATGCAGAAAGTGGTATTTTTTTATATATGAAACAATAAATTTTGACTGAACTGAATGATTACCCCATGAAACTTTAACTAAAATTACCTTAAGAATGTATGAAATGAGAACATTGAGGGAAAAATGCTTTGGAAGTGGAGTGCTTCATAGATGCATGGTGCTATCCCACCTCTGCAGGATCAGCATATGTCTGAAAATCTCAGAGTGAACAGATCTTTAGAGACCATCTGGTCCTTCTCCCTGAGAAAGAATCTCCTTTCAATATCAAATCAGATATGTGATCATCCAAGCTTTACTTGAGACCTCCTGCGAAAAAGTTCCATTGCTATAGAATTCAGAGCAGGAAGGGACCTTGAAAGCCATTGAGTTCAATTTCCTCTTTTTAAAGATGAGGAAACTAAGAAAATGGCAGAATATGTATGTCTGATGCCTCACCCAGGATCACACAGACAGTGAGAGGCATCTGGGCAGTGCAATGGTTAGGGCATAGAGTCAGGAAGACCAGAGTTCAAATCTGGTTTCAGACACTTACTAGCTATGTGACCCTGGGCATGTCATATAACCCTGTTTGCCTCAGTTTCCTCATCTATAAAATGAGCTTGAAAAGGAAATGGCCAACCACTCCAGTATCTTTGCCAAGAAAACACTGAATGGGATCACAGAGTTAGATACAACTGAAACAACTGAACAACAAGAATGTCAACCCAACTTCTCTGACTCCAAAATTGGGGCTCTTTTCTGTAGTACCAGGCTTCTCCCAAAACGATATCTGTGATTGGTAGGACAGTGGCCTTGCATCAAACTTAGATCATTAGCTTTCACCCATCACTCACAGTGCTGTCCTCTGAGGTCAAGCAGAACAGGTCTAACCTCTGTTCCATGTTTCAGCCCATCACATCCAGTGCTCTTTCCTACAGGTCAGCAATAGCAGCTGGGCTTCATGGCTATAATGCCACCCTGCTGGGAATACTCATGGCTATTTTCTGCTACAAGGGAGACTATTACTGGTGGCTTTTATTCCCTGTCATTGTCATGTCCATGACATGGTGAGTGCAACCTGTTTTTAGAAATACCTGCTTTTTTCGTTCACATCAAGGACATGTATACAACTAAAAAAAATTAACATTTAAAGCTGCTGGTTATTTGATGTCACATGCTAAAAATTTAGTGAATTCAACTGCCACTTAATGCTAAAATGAATCACCCAGCTTTATGTTCTAAACACAGCCTCAAATTCTTCTGTGATGGAATCCCATATTAATATATGTATATTGAATATATACCACACAATGCTGACTGTATCTCATTCCGTTTTGGAGCATTTTAATAACAAGTAAGAAAATGGGAAAATACGCATGTCTGATGTCAAAATTAGACAAAATTGGCTTACTTCATTCTGATACTAAAGAATTGTGATTTTGCTTGGGGTGAGAACCACAAGCCAATGGCGCTATATCCAAATATGTTCTAAGGAGCTGCCCAAGGCTCAGAGTTTAAGGCATTTGCATAGCTAGGTGTCAGAAGTGGGATTTGAACCCAGGTCCTCCTGGCTCCAAATCCACCCTTCTCTCTGCTACCCCTTTGCTGCCTCTCTCCTTCATGCTTATGATTTTAAAATAGAGGCTTCCAGTACTGGAAAATTCCACATAATGGCAGGTGCCTCCAAGCATAGATTTCCACAATATCTAAGATTCTCAAGTCTATTTTTTTTCAGAATTTACCAGTAATTCAATGTATTTTCATGGCATAATTTTTCAAGAAAATTGCTTAATTCTAATTCCCTCTCTTCTGTTGTATGCATCCAAAGGTGCTGCCTCTTGATTTTCTATTATTCTATGGAGGGTGTGGAAATCTGTGTCACTCAAAGGCACAGAGACCACACAATCTCTAACCGATCCAGAATTCAGGATAAAAAGAAAAAAAAAACATTTTTTTTTTTGGTGGAGTGGGCATAAGGAGAGAAGATCTAGGACTTGGGATTTTTTTTCATAGAGAGTTCTGGACAATTTATAGTGTTGGAAAGTTGTCTGGAGTGAGGAGACTTGCCCAAAATCACACATGCAGCATGTATTGGGATGAGGCTTGAATCAAGGGCTTCCGGATGCTAAAGCCAGCTCATTAGCCACCACCCCATGCTTCCTCTCATGAAACCCATTTTCAAAGTAAAGGTTTACCTTTTTGTATGCAGCTTCAAGATATGAAAATCCAAACTAGCAACACAGATTAAATCATGGAGTGAATGATTTTCTTTACCACAGTATTTTTCACTGTGGAACAGCAATTGCCAGAGTTATTTTTTTTCAATGCCATTCCCCTAATGCATTCCTATACATCCTAACTCTATCAAGCTGATGTTACAAACTTACAGGAGTACATTTACCAAGTAAAGTCAAATCTGCCTATGTGATAGCGCTCAAGTTGATCTTCCTGGTTTGATATTTTTGTTTTGTTTGTTTTTCAGTCCAATTCTTTCCAGTGCATTGGGTTCAGTGTTCTGTAAATGGGACCTCCCTGTCCTCACCCTGCCTTTCAACATGGCATTAACAATGTACTTGGCAGCCACTGGACCTTACAACCCCTTCTTTCCCACCAAATTAGCTACAATATCGGTTCCCAATGTTACCTGGGACCAGATCAATGTCCCTGAGGTAAGATTTACATTCTCTTTTTACATTTCCTCCTTATACAAAATATAGTGAGATGTCTGTTGCTTTCGTGTGCATGATAATAACAGCCCTTGTGTGTCTAAGGCTTATCATCACTTTAACGTCGTTATAATTGCCATTATTAAGAAATGTTGAAGATCAGGTTCAAAACAAAGTTCTCTTGTAAAGCCCATTGGGCTCCAAAGAATATGAGATGCATCTACCGACTCAAGGCTAACATCCTAACTTTTTTATGGAACTCTGTCTGAACAACAACAAAAATAGAGTAGCTGCCTGGGAAGGCAAATATTTTATGGATTGTTTGAACACTGAATTGAAGAATATCATTAAAATTGACCCTAGACAAAAAATGAATTTTGGAGCTGGAATAAATCTTAGAGATCACCCCTATATCACTGGCAGCTAGGTGGTACAGCGGATCGACCATTCCACCCTTTTCCTTTTCTATTTCTCTTTTCTCTATTTCTAACCCCCAACAAATAAACATGGAGGCAGCCAGATGGCACAGGGGATTGACCGCTGACCCTGAACTTAGGAAGGCCTGATATCAAATCTGACCTCAGACACTTCCTAGTTGTATGATCTTGAGCAAGTCATTTAACCTCTGTCTGCCTCAGTTTCTTCAATTGGAGTAACAATAATACCTATTTTGCAGGGCTATCTCGGGGATCACATGAGATAACATTTATAGTGCTTATCTTAGTTCTTGGCACATAAGTAGGGACTATATTTTATTGTGGTTCATCCTTTGTTTTCGAAGAGAACCAATGACATCAGATGTTGGGGTAAAATAATGGATGACGGGTGATATCTTGACTTGTCTGTGAATTGGATTTAAGAAAGGCAGAGTTGCAAAAAGTTATCAGCCTCACTCGAGAGAGTCATGATGACTGGTAATGGCCTCACACCTCTGGTGTGAGGGCTTGCCAAGCCCTTTTCAGGGCTGCTTGTCCACTTTTGGTGTCCATCTGCCACCCAACTCTCACCCATAGGCACTGTATAAAGTTGGGAAAAAAGAGTTGGGAAGAAAGTTCTCTGTAAACTTTAAAGAACCATATAAAAGTGAATTGTGTTCATTATCCAATCATGAAATTGTCAGATGTAGAACTTGTTCTTGTTGTTGTTGTTTGTCCTTCATTCTTGAAGAGGACCATGACATCAGGGAGGTGATGTCTTGACTTGCAAGTGAATTGGATTTAAGTGAGGGAGGGCTGTACAAAGTTGCCAGCCTCACTTTCTCCTCTAGAGCCATCTGGGTCCAATGGCCAGGTAAAGATCAGGATAACAGGAGATGGCCCCAGGAGGCAGTGGAGGACCTTAGTCTTTTGAAGCTAAGGTCTTTAACAGGTAAGAGTTTGACTGAGGCAATCCCCATTCAGTGATTAAGGCTTAATAAGAAATGAGGTCTCTTTACCTAATCAAAAAAAGAGGAAGAAGAAGATGAGGAAGAGGAGGAGGAAGAAGATGATGGTGATGATGATGATGTTGATGATGGTGATGGTGATGATGATGAAGATACCCTATGTGGACAAAGACAAAGAAAGAAAGAACTTAAAAGGACCTTGGAGATCAACCTCTGCCGTTTTACAGATGAGGAAATTAAGACCTAGAGAGAGGAAGGGGTCTGCCCAAGACAACTCAGGGTTTAAGAGGTGGTGAAGGGCTTCACACCCAGATCTTCAGGCTCCAAAGCTAGTGTAGTTTCTACTATACCATGCAGCTGCTTCTCTTCCTTTTTCAGAGAACGAAACAGACTCTGAGAGTAGGACCATACTGCCCACGGTCATATGATGGGTAAATGAGTGATCTAGAACCAGAAAGCAGATGTCCTGGTTCCTTGGCCTTTTAGTTGCTATAAATTGGCTTTTGCTTGTTTTGAGAGGATCGTTGATTTAATCCAACCCTCTTATTTAATTGTTGAAGAAAACGAGGACCACAGTAAAGTGACTTGCCCACAATTCCACAGATAATTATTAGGAAAGCCAGCATTCAAATTTTCCGTCTCTGATTCCTAATGATGATGATAATAATAGCTAACTTCATAGTGCTTCTATGTGCCAGGCACTGTGCTAAATGCTTTACAATTATTATCTCATTGGAGCCTCCCAACAACCCTGGGAGAACAGGTCCTATTATTATCCCCATTTTACAGATAATGAAACTGAGGCAAACAGTTTAATTGACTTGTCCAAGGTCACACAGCTAGTAAGTATCTGAGTCCAGATTTGAACTCTGGTCTTCCTGACCCTAGGGCCAGAGCTCTATCCACTGTGCCATCTAACTGCTTCCATGTATATAGGTTGGGGTTAAAAACAGGGAAAAGAGAAGTAGAAGAGAAAAGCATCAAAGATAGAACCGAAGGACGTGAATTCTGGTTCTTCTTAGTGTTTATCTGGCAAGTGTGATTAAGGTCATCTTGATAACTGCAAAGCAGAGAGAACTTGATATTAGAGGAAATGAAAGGAAACCTGACCTTTTTAACTTATGAGTGCTTGTTTTCAAAGACTGAAAAATGCTTTAGTGAATTTCCAGCTAAAGACCCCAAATAGCTATTATTCTCTATATATGCCAAGTAGCTATCACCCAGCAAATCTGAGGACTGACTGTCATGAGTAACTGCTTCTCCCCTTTGTCAGTGGACCAGAAGGAAATTAAAAGAGAAAGTTAAGTATGAGGAAATTCAAAGCAGGAAGAAAAAAACATTCTAAGGGTACAATCATATGTAAAACAGCAGTTCCAATCTGGAAGCCTTTGAAACTTGGCTTCAGTGGTCCAGAGGATACCAGAGGTGTTTGAAGGCTTCCCTGGATGCTAAGGATGCCTTCAAAATGGTCCCAGCTCCAAGCTAGGACTGTTCAGATGTTGGCACCATCCTAAGTTGGAAACAAACCCATGGTGTAACTTCCAATCTCCAAACAAAGCTATTATTCATAATAGCTCTTGGACAAAGGATCTAGGACCAGGCTTTCACATGGATGGAAATCAAACAAACAACACATTTATTAAGTATGATATGTGTGAGACCTATGTTAATACAATGAAAAAGTCAAAACAATACCAGTCCTCAAGAAGCTTACATCACCGTGGGGAAGACAACACATTAAGTAAGTCAGTATTTACAAAATAAATACAGTCCATGGAGATAGCTTTAAGGGAAATAACCACCAGAACAGGTACTACCTGCCCCCAAAATAGTACTTCCTCTGCCTGATGTGGCAATGCCCTTCTCTCCTACATGGCCTGAATTTCTCATGCTTAGAGTCATTGTTTCCAGAAGGTCCCTATTAAAATGCATACATGTTTTTAGAAGGGAAGCAAGAGGAAGGTCATGGGGAGACTTCTTCTAGGCCTCTCCAATAAGCACATTCATATGAATGAGTTTATCACCTTGGCAAATTGTGACCCAAGAAGGAACCAAGAGCCTGGTTCTGGGAAAGGAAGGTGCATTGGGAAGAAGAAGAAAAGGCAACGTTGAGGTAGGATGTTGGACCATGAAGGGCAGGCCAAGAGGTGATAAAGTGCCTGCAGGTACTTAAAAGGAGGAAAGCTAGATATCAGTATTTCCAATTTATAAAAATGGAAACTGGGATCTAGAAAATTTATGCCTTCTCTAACTTCGCTCAGATGGTAGGAAAGTCCTCCCTACTCCAGGTCTCCTGACCTTCAACCCAGTTAGGTTGTACTATACTGCCCTGCCTTCCCTAGGGAGAGTTATTTGCAAGACTCCAATGAGATGATATACATTAAGCACTTTGTAAACCACAAACGTTTCTATCTAAAGCACTATAAATGTAAGCAATCATTATTATGATTATGACTTCTCCATTTTTCCCCAGCACCAGCACTAAGCAGAGTTTTATAGCAGGTCATGCATGCTCTAGCCAGCAATGGGTCAGTTTGGGCAAATTCTGCCCAAAGAAAACAATTTTGCCAAACCAGTTTTTTGGCAATCAGTGAATCTACTTTCTAGCTGTGGGGTTGAATTTTTCATTTTCCGACTAGTCACTCTGATAGCATGTAGGGATGAGTCTCTATAACAACAATGTTGCTAGCATGTGCTGTTGGGATGAAAGACCAACAACAAGAGCACACAAGAGGGCTGCTAGCAGAGGTTCTTTGATCTGCTTTTCTAAGGAAAGCAGCTTTAAGGGATTAACAATCTTACTTTAATTAAACTTATATATTTGCTGCTAGCAACATTATTGTTACAGTCTCCTGTAACTTACATTACCAAATTAGACAGATACTACTGAGAGAAGAGGGGGAAAGAAAAAGTCAGTTAAACTGCTCTCTGATGGCATGTGACTTTAAATCATTCTGGCGATGAAATGTTAGTTCCCATTGTCTTTGAAGTTGATTTTCTGCAATACTTAATAATCCAAGAAATGCATGCAGTAGTAAAGAAGATGAGGTAAGCCAACCTTGTAAATAGTGTCATACAGCCCTTGTGCATTTCTCAGAAACAAATGAGATTCTTAGAACAGCATTCCTCCCATCCCTTCACCCACTGACTAACCAATCACAGCCAACATTTTAGTAAGGCAAAGAATAACAGCATGAGAGCCAGAAGGGACTTTGGAGATCATCCAGGCCAATAGGAGTTCAGTGGAGAGTGCTAGAGCCAGAATCAAGAGGACCTGAGTTCATATCCTGCCTCAGACCCTTATTAGCTGTTGTGACCCTGGGCAAAGTCACTTAACCTTGCTTGCCTCAGTTTCTCATCTGTGAAATGGGTTGGAGAAGGAAATGCCAAACCACTCCAGTATCTCTGCCAAGAAAACCCCAAATGAGTTGAGCGCTAACTATAGTTGGGGTTGGGGGAGATCAAGAAAGGTTTCATGGCACCCAGCCTGAGTCTTGAAGAAGATGAGGATGGAGAGGCAGGAAGGAGGAGTAGATTCTAAGCAGTGGGAGAAGCAAAGGGAAATGGAACTTCAAGTTTGAGAAACAGATAGTAAGGCAGTTTGAATGGGATGTCGGTGGTAGAAAGGATAGTCATTTGAAATAAGGCTGAAAAGGAAGACAGACTGGAGGCAAGTTGTTAAGATTCATAAAGTACCAACCTGAAGAATTTGTGTCTTAGAAGCCATAAGGAGCCACTAGGTTTTTGAGCCGGGAGGGTGATCAGATCTGTGCCCTGGGAAGATTTCTGCTGCAGCTGTGTGAGGGATGGGTTGGAGCAAGAAGACCCTGAAAGCAGGAAATCCAGTTGGAAGCAGGGGGATGATAATGGTCCTTGAAGGCAGGAAGACTTGGCTCACACTGGCTGCACAATGCTGAGCAACTCATTTACCCTCTACTCTACACACTGCTGTTGTTCAGTCGTGTCTGACTCTCCATGACCCTGTTTGGGGTTCTCTTGGCAAAGATACTGTAGCGGTTTACCATTTCCTTTTCCAGTGTTTCCTCATTTTACAGATGAAGAAACTGAGGCAAACAGAGATTAAATGACTTGCCCAGGGACACAGAGCTAGCAAGTGGCTGAGGCTGGATTTGAACTCAGATCTTCCTGATTCCAAGCCCAGTGTTCATTGAACCACCGAGCAATACTCTAACACCCCTGCATCAATACAAATGGATGGTGAGGAGGAAAGTGATAATAATCCTCCACAAATTCCTACGCCATTGGGGGTGACCCTGGGTTCCCAAAGGCTGAACTCTGTCAATTTTCTACCCTAGTGGAAGCTAGGCGGCCCAGTGGCTAGAGTGCTGGATTTGACCTCGGGAAGGTCAAATCCCACCTCAGACACTTAATAACTGAGTGACCCTGGAAGAGTCACTCTCTGCCTCAGTTTCCTCATCTGTAAAATGGGGATAAAAATAAAAACCCTATCTCACAGACTTGTTATGAGGATCAAATGAGATAATTTGTGGAAAGCACTTTATAAACCTCCACACACATATAAATGTTAACTATTATTATCACCCTGCCAGAAAGGCTTCAAGTATAATCTTGGCAACAGATAAGAGTCAGCTTTCTGAGCCTAGTTAAGTATATAAAGACTCTTCACCAGTAAGCTGACCATTTAGTAATGAGTTCTCTGATGCTGGCAACCTTTGAAAGAAAAGCACCAAGTAGCCCTCAGTCCTAGGCTGCCCCCTTGCACTTCTGTGGTTCGAGAGGTAAAATAACAGGTGGGAGGGTAGGGAGGGGAAGACAAAGGATGCACATGTCTTTCAGACCATCTGTACATTTCAATTTGGCTTTTGTACTCTGAGTGTGAGATCATTCTCCAACAACCAACAAGCACATACGCTACTGGAAAGAACTGAATCCTATCAGTCTTTGTATTCTCACTAAAGGAGGAGGAGGAAGAAGGAAGGACGGCAGTGAAAAGAGTGTTGGGTTTGGAACTGAAGTGCCTGAGTCTGCAGCCCAGTTCTACTATCTGAAACCCATAAGACCTGGGGCAAGTGACAATCTCCCTGTGCTTCAGTTTTCTCATCACCAAAATGAAAGGGTTGGACCAGATGGCTCTGAGAGCCTTTCTAACTCTAAGAGTAGGATTTTAAGATATCATTAAGTGGAAGAATGTCTTATCCACTCTCCTTGAAGAGTAAAGGAATTAGAAGAATCCGTTTTATTGTGTGCCAAAAGGCAACAAGAAACATCATTTCATGGTTCATTTGTTCATCTCACACTTCAGTGCTCATTAAAGTAAATTTGCAAAAAAAAAATTGAGAGGAGTTTTAGCTTGTGAAACAACAATGGTTGCAGTGGGTTTTATTTTATTTTGATTTTTAATAGTATTTTATTTTTTTCCAATTACATGTAAAGACAGTTTTAACATTCATTTTTTTAATTTGAGTTCCAAATTTTCTCCCTCACTCTCTTCCCTCCCTCCTCTCTAAAACAGTAAGCAATTTGTTATAGGTTATATGTGTGCAATCATGTAAAACATATTTCCATATTAGTCATGTTGTCAGAGCAGATCTTATGAAGAAGTTGAAAAGAACCTCCAAATTAAATAAACATGTACTTTGATACTTGGTGATTTCACTGCAAAGGTAGAAAAAGGTGAAGACAGTGAGGATTACATTATTAAGCATGGATCAGGAAAAGAAATGAGACCAAAAGCTTTTTAGGTGACACAGAAACCTTATATATCTCATATATATGTCCATATATATATGTATGTATGTGTGTGTGTATGTATGTATGTATATGTGTGTATGTATATGTGTGTGTACATATATATATTATATATATCATAAATGCTTTCTTTTGACAAGAGAATTAGGGGACACTGGAGGAGGGGACACTGAAAAAAATCACAAAAAATTTTATTGTTGGTATTTTAAGCGACAGGAAATGACTCTAATACTCAGCTATTTGTATATAATCTATTTTATTAGAGCTCCCAGTGGGATGTATGGGGTACTCAAGGAGGACTAGCCCCTCTGGTGTGATGGCTTGCCAAGCCCTTTTCAGGGCTGCTCATCCACCCTTGGTGTCCACCTGGCACCCAACTCTCACCTGTGGCTTCAAGAATCTGTAGCATGTGCAGAGGCCACAACCCAGTAGAATCATCTTAGCAGATGGGATAAACCAGGTTGAGGGTAACTAACAGGCCTCAAACCCATCAGTGAGTTAGAGGGAATATCTACCCCAAGCATGTGAAGACTTCCACCAGACAGAATGGACAGATGAGAACAATTTGTTCCAATGGTCATGAAGGCAACTGAAGTAGCTGCTGTTGAGAATTTAGAGCTTGGTCAGATGTCAAAAATGCCAAAGTTATCTACTGCATGCCAGGCCATCACCACTTCTCCTGGGTTTTGTCCTGCCATAGGACAAAATGATTTGATGATTCTGGGACAGGGCGACTGACAACTTTGCGCAGCTCTGCCTCACCTAAATCCAATTCATATGCAAATGGAGACATCGCCCTGGTGCTCTTCGAAAATGAAGGACAAACAACAAGAGCTCCTAGTTAGACCAAAAGTCAAAATTAATATGCAACTAAAAGAAAGAATAAAACTGTTTTAAAAGATATTATGTGTCACGGGAATAAATCAATCCTGACCTATTCAAATAAGTTAAGCTACTAAAACTTAAAACTGCACTAAGACTTTTGGAACACCCTGAACAGTCCTTAAGGTTGGTAAAGTACTTTATAGAACACTTTCAGGAAGGTTCTTGAAGTATTATTTTCATGCCCCTTTTTTTCTGAAGAGGATACTGAGGCTGAGGCGTGTTAAGTCCAGCATCACATAGCTAACAAGAGTCTCAGCTGAGATTCATACTCAGGCCTCCCTAACTCAAATAACTCAAATTCCTGTGTTCTGTCCACTATAGAATGCTACTTCTCAGTCAATGGCATTTGAAGACAACTTGAGTTTCCTTCTCACAGCTGGACTTAGGCCTGTTTGCCAGGACACAGCTGGTTCACCTCCTTTTTGACTGTAGCCATTTTCCCTTTATTATGGAATCTGAAATATGACTCTGGTGTATGGGATTGCTTCCAATTAAGATGAATTTGCGCTTTTTTTGGTGAGGCAATGGAGTGGAGTGACTTGCCCAGGGTCACACAACTTATAAGTGTCAAGTGTCTGAATTCAGATTTGAACTCAGGTCCTCTTGAATCCAGGGTCAATGCTCTATCCGGTGTACCATCCAGCTGCCCCAAGATGAATCTACTTTTAAATGCCATGAAACTGTTTCAGCCATAGCTACAGACTTAAGTTATTACAGTTTAAAAGTATGCAAAGATTTATTGAAGCCCATATACATATCATCTTGAAATAATTTAATGTGTGTTTGTATGCTACTTAACAACCAAGACAAACAGGGAAATAGTCACAAGAAAATTAATCACTTGGTCCACATCAATGGTTTTATTGTGAAGGATAAACTTTTATTAAGTCAGACCCTATTCCTTCCTGAGAATCCTGCTCTGTGAAAAGAACATTGAGCTTGAACCTACGTAGGAAATAAAATCAGGAAATATGTGCATAGTTGAGTGGTTAAGAATATTATGTGGTGATTGCCTACGATGACTGACATAAAGGAAGGCTTGTTGTTGTTCGGTCATATCCAACTCTTTGTGACCCTATTTGGGGTTTTCTTGGCAAAGATACTGGAGTGGTTTGCTGTTTCCTTCTCCAGCATGTCCCAGTTTTACAGAAGAGGAACTGAGGCAAATAGAGACTAAGTGACTTGCCCAGGGTCACACAGCTAGTAAATGTCTAAGGCCAAATTTGACTCAGATCTTCCTAACTGCAGGCCTGGTGCTCTATCTACTGCATCACCTAGCTGCCCCAAAACCTTAGACAAATATTTGTAGTCAACAACAGAATTGTAAGAATGGTCCTAGTGAATCAATTTACTATTAATTGCTTCCAATTTTATGGAAGTTTTAGACTAAGTTCAAGTCTTTAGCAGCATTTATTATTATTGTTATCTCTCCTTTTGTTGGGGTTCAGATAGACACAGTCTTGGGACAAGAAGTTATCCTATTATTATTTCTTTGCATTCAATGTTTACTTGGCACAGGTTTTTTTTAGTTGAATGAAAATAATAGATTTGGAAGTTTATTCTTGGTAGGTTCACCATAGGCATCCTTAGTACAACTCCAGTAGCATACAGGATATCAGAGATGATATGCTCCTCATCCTCTTCCCACATGATTATGGTCTCCTCTTCTAGGTCTCTATGATTTGAAAGCTTTTCATTCCACGGAGCTTGGAGACCATAACCATTTGGGATCTCAACATCCATCAAAATATTATTCTTGAGTTTCTGTGAATCAACATTATATCTGGGCAATTATGGGCAATAGTTTGGTCTGCAATAAGAACTGTTATTAATATTAGCAATGGCTATAATTTTCTCAAGCATAGCAACTCATGAAATTATCTTGTCTGGGGCTAGTGGCTGGGGTCATGTGGAAGGACCACATTGATCAAATTGTACAAGTCCCAAAGTGTCAAAATTCCATCTTGGATGACTCATTCTGTCTTATCTGTCCTGTGGAACTTGGTTCAATATCTATAGCTATTATCAATATTCACTTGAGGCTGTTTATATTAACCCTGTATGTTTTTGTGGGGGTGGGGGTGATTTTGCAGTTACTCAAAGCCATCCCAGTGGGAATTGGTCAGATCTACGGCTGTGATAATCCTTGGACTGGTGGGCTTTTCCTGGTTGCCATTCTCCTCTCCTCCCCACTCATGGGCTTGCATGCAGCGATTGGATCAATAGTGGGGATGATAGCAGGTACTCCCATTGTCCCTGGTAAGGGTGGGTCTCTTGAACAAAGTAGATGATATGTTGGGCTCTCATTAAGCTTCTCCTAATCCAGCTCCTTTCAGTGTGTCGGGCCCCTTCTTGAAATGTGCACTAACTCCACTTCTCTTGTGTGACAGGGCTGAGCCTTTCAGCTTCATTTGAAGATATCTATGCTGGATCATGGGGCTTCAACAGCTCACTAGCCTGCATAGCAATAGGAGGGATGTTCATGGCTCTCACTTGGCAAACCCATCTCCTATCACTTGCCTGTGGTATGTATCCAATGAAGCTCCAGGGCTGGGTTAATAACTATGGGTTGAAAAAAAAAACCCACTGACCTAGAAGCATCAGATTTAGGACAGATGCTCTTAACCATGTTAGTGTCATGGACTCCTTTGGCAATCTGGTGAAATCTATAGACACTTCAGGGGAATGTTTTTTAATGCATAAAATAAGATGTTCATGATTACAAAGGAAACCAGTTACACTGAAATAATTATCAAAATATATATTTTTGAAAAAACAAACTTCATGGGCCCCAGGTTCAGAACTAGACTTAGGGTGATGGGTTTAGAGTAAGAAGGAGCTTTAGAGGTCATCTAACCTAACCTGCTCATTCTACAGGTAAGGAAAATGAGGACTAGAGCTAGAAGGAACTTCAGATCATACAAAGCCACCCCCTAACTTTAGAGAGGAGGAAAATGAGGACCAGAAGTTAAATGCTTTGTTCAGGGTCACAGAGGTAGTAAAAGAGCAGATGGGCACCTTGACCCCAGGGGTTGTGATGCTAAATCTGGGGCTCTTTTCATGACACCACATTGTCTAAATGTCAGGATAGCTGGCTTCCTGTTCTATCTCATCCACTAACTTCAGTGTGGCCTTAATGTCAAGAAACAGTCACAGGCAGAAAGGAAGCTGTCCCTTAAAGCTACGCTACGTATAGTAAGCTATACTTAGATGTGCTGTATAAGGCAGACTGGCCCTGCCTTATGAATAGAGAAGGACCTTAGAGGGCCCCTCTTTGACACAAAAAGGAACTGGAAGATGGACAAAAGGTGCACAAGGAGATATATATGTATACACACATATGTACATATGTATATATTTAGATATAATATATACATACATATATACATGCATGTATGTGTACATATATGTGCATACATATATATGTGTGTGTGCGTGTACGCATACATAATGTATAGTAGCATTCCCTTTAGGTACCGTGGTAGCTGGCCACACGGAAGGGCAAGGTCCAGGGGATTATTGGGGTAAAAATGGGGCTACTTAACTCAGGAAGCAGCCCTGGCCAATTAGGGCTAGGATTCTTCTACACTCTGTGACTCAACAATTTTATATCCTGCAAATTTAATTGTTCTACCAACTTTGTCTTGGCCGCTGGCAAAGTCCTTTTGAAAAATTCAACCTCTGTCTTAGTTGCCCTAAGGGAAATGGCAGGATTTGGTGGGGGGGAGCATGGAGCAGGGAGACAGAGACCGAATCCATGAAGAATTCAGAAGACAATAGGGTTTAAGTGAGTTTTGGGGGCTGGAGGAGGGGGAGGATCTGGATTATCTGTAAGACATTGTCTGATGGCATTGACTCTGTGTCTCTAAACAGAAGGGGCTGAATAAACAAAACCAAAAGCATCCCAAATGGGTCAAGGGTATGACTCTTTCTGCCTAGGATCTTTATGTACTGAGAAAGTCACTTGACCTTAATTTCTTCCTCTGTCAAATGGGAATAATCATACCTACCCCCCATCTACCTCCCCAGGTTGTTTTGAATGTAATAAGAGATCACAATGATGAAACAATTTAAAAGTACGAAGTGCTATTCAGATCTAAGCTGCAATTATTGTCGTTTTTATTGCTGAGGGGAAAATGAATGTAAATTGTTCTTTAGTCTGGTATTCTTGCCATTTGGGATATGTGTGACTTTAGGTAAGTTTCTTAACTTCCTGGACGTCAGTTTCTTCAGCCATAAAATGATCTAGATTATTGTCATCACCAGGAGAATGTTTCAGGCTAAAGAATTCAACGGCAAATTCCTTTAAGCTAAATACTAAATCCACTTCATTAGGTGCATTAGCTGATTAGGCTGTAAACTTTGGGGAATATGTGAATTGTCTAATCAAAGCTGTGTAAGGGATGAGGGGGACCTTGTTAACTCATTTATGAGGGAAGTCCATTGCTCAACACCACACATCTCCCTAGTGGTCCAGTCAAACTTGTATCTCCTGATTTCTCTGCCAGTGTTCTTTCTAGCACACCATACTGCCTCCTTCCACATAGACAGACTATGGCTCTGGGACATTAGAACATTGGCCGAGGGTCTAAAAAAGCTGCCTTTTTCTCCTATAGTTCTCACACCCATGGAGTCCCTTAGGCACTGTTTTTTTTTTTATTTTATTTTAGAATAATAATAGAAGCTGACTTATCTCTTTGGTTCATAATGGTGACCCTGGGATCTTTAGGTCCCTAAAAGTAGAGCACAAGCTCTGGAACATCCTGCCATGCTGCAAAGGCTTGAAGAATGGTCTCAGTGATAGTCGTTCTCATTTCTGAGAACCAACCTAGCTAAGTTCCAAGAAGTTCATTACCAGGAACCTGGTCATTGGGTGAAGATCTCTTTAGCCATTGTTACTCGATTGTTTCAGTTGTATCTGACTCTTCATGAACCCATTTGGCATTTTCTTGGCAGAGATACTGGAGTGGTTGGCAATTTCCTTCTCCAGCTCATTTTACGGATGAGGAAACTAAGGCAAACAGATAGCTAGTAAGTGTCTGAGGCCAGATTTGAACTCAAGAAGATGTCTTCCTGACTCCATGCAGCACTCCATCTGGCACTCTATGCAATATGACGCCACCTCACTGCCCCAAGGAATTTGATAAGATACTTCAAATTAAATCAATACATATTTTCATACTTGGTGACTTCAATGCATGATGGGCAGCAGAAAGAAGGGCAAAAAATATTTTGGAGAATATGTCACAGGAATAATAGAGAAAAGAGGCCAAAATGCCTATATGTCATGAATAGATATTTTCTTCAAGAAAGGAGTCAGAAAGCACTGGACATAGAAAGCACTGAATAGCATTACAAAAAAAAACAAAGAAGGAAATTGTCTGATTTTAACATATAAGTAATTTTCAAAACACCAAAAGAACCTGAAAACCACCTCAACCAGGAAACACTTGATCTTACCAACCAAAAAAAAATTATGGTATCCTGGGTCAACTCCAATTTCAAATATAACTTCAGGTGCCAAATTTCATGGAAGAAGATGGTAGAAGATCATGAATGGTATCCTTTATAAAAACTGAAAGAAACAATAGAGAATCATGGAGCTAAAGCTGGAAGGGACTTCTGAAAGCATCTAGTCCAACTCTCTGCATTTTACAGATATGAACACTGAGGCCTACAGGACTTGTGACTTGCTCAAGGTCACATGGGTAGTAAACATTAGGTGGAATTTGAACCCAGGTCCTTTGAGTCCAGAGCCAATACCCTTTCCACCGTACCATATTTGGAATGAGACACAATTAAGCCAGACTATCCTGATGGCACTGCAGGATTAAATTAGGAAAAAAAACCAAAAACCGTACAAAAGCAAAGATCTGTTAAGACTTTTATAACAAAGTATTTTCTTCAATGACAATGAAGTTAGGCTCTAAAATCACAACTCCAATGTGTAGAAATGGCATTAAAGAAAACAAAGACGGTAAAAGCAGCTAGATGAGACCAAATAGACATAGATAAGATCTGTGCTGGACACAACACAAATGTGCAGACGCTGAGACATTGCCTCTCAGGATACTTGAAAGAAGGGAAGATACCAAATGCTTGGAAAAATCTCAGATGTTATTAGTTCCCCAAAAAAAGCCATCAAGAAAAAAATCAGTAGCTACTCATCCATATGCCAATTTTCCCATTTCTATAAAATCTTTATAAGAATAATATACATTTATATTATATACATATATCTCAAGGATATCATTAAATAAGTTATGATAAGGGAACACAGTTCACAAATCATATGCCAAAGCAAGCCACATTTTTATAGTCACACAATCAATAAAAGGTGCATAGAATACCATATCTCATGGTACTAATAGGCTTGTTGGCTACAGAAATAGCATTTGATCCTAGAGAGTGCCACTTCAAATATTAATATCCAGTAAGGTGTCTCCCCTGTAAGAGTCAAACTCATAAGAGATTCCTTAAAGGATATAACATTAGAAATAATGTTGATGACCTTCTGATTATTAATTTCAAGTAGGCTATAGAATAAGGAGACCTATGCTCATCAAAGGCATTTGCCCCCATCTTAGAGGATTTGCAGCGCAGAATCCAAATGAAAAGAATTTCCTATAGATAGTAAAGTGCCTCTAGTGCTCTTGCTTGCAAATGACATTGCACAGATTGCATCAAGCCCCAGACCATGAAAGAGCTTCCAAAATGAAATCCATAATCACTGCAGAGTTTGTTCTAACTATCCACACAGAAAAAAACAAATGGATAGAGAATGCTTATTGTCGATACCATGAGGTACATTCTGAATGGACAGGCCATTGAGCTAGTCCATTACTGCAGAGATCTTGGATAGGCACTGTACACAGATGACAACTGGACCCAGAGTTGAATAGGATGAAGAGAGGAGACTGGACTACCTATGTGGAAACTGCCTGGTCCCTTTAATGAAACCAAATTGCTCCCTGAAACACAGGCACATCTTAAAAACAAAAGCAAACCTAGTGTTGTCCTGGTTGTACTCTACAACTGCTCATCCCGAAATACCAGTCTCAAGAAACAAAGTTCAAGGTCACTCATGGGACAACTGAGATATGCTTG
This sequence comes from Trichosurus vulpecula, assembly GCF_011100635.1. NCBI lineage: Eukaryota > Metazoa > Chordata > Mammalia > Diprotodontia > Phalangeridae > Trichosurus > Trichosurus vulpecula. Next base: position 377,077,812 of record NC_050573.1, read on the forward strand.
ATTGGTGTGAATATAGCATACTACCAGTGAATAGTTGTGCACCTTAAACAGAGTGAAATACATTATCAAAGAGATTTAAGAAGAGAATGTGAGCCAATAACAGAGGAAGAACAAGGCATGGCAGTTGGATAGCCCATTTACATACTTATCCATATCCTCCTATAAATCATCCACAGAGGGTCCACCTAGAATGTTTGTGGGTAAGAGTTGCACAGGATGAGATCAGTTACGATCTACACTGTCGGAGAGAGGAACCCACACTAGTGAGATCCCAAGATTCTGAATTTTAGGTTTGCAGCACATTATATACATGATTTCAGTAGACTCTCACAATAGCCTTGTGAGGTGGTACCACAGAGGGTACTATCCCCACTTCACAAAGGAGAGACCTGAGGCTCAGTTTGTGATTTCCTCACAATCACATGACTTATGAGTATTGGAGGAAAGTTTGAACCCAAGTATCGCGTGATTCCAAGTCGAATGCTCTTTCTATTGCTTCTCCTGGAATATGTAACTAGCTCTTAAAATAATGCATAGGAAAGTATTTAGGTTAATTAGGTAACAAATTAGGTATGAATGGATAAATAAGTGTTTAATCATTTATTATGTGCCAATCATGATGCTAAAAGCTGGCGATAAAAGTAGGAAAGGTGATTCGGTCCTCTATCTAAAGGAGTTCTTACTCTAATTGGGGGAGACAACACAAAAAGGAAAACCAATGAGACTATACTAAGGTAAACGAGAATGTTTTAATTACTCATATTTCCCATCCTCAGGAAATCTAAAGTTCAGAGGGGAGAGTACGTAGATAAGTGGAGCATTAACTAAATAGAGTCACTGAATTGAGTTGGAAAGGACCCCAGAGGTCATCCACTCCAACTTGTACCTCCACGAGAATCCAGCCCCCTTCCCATAGGGTTTTACTTGAATGTAGTTCCTATCCTTAACAAACCTGTAAGATGAGAGTAGGGTAGGTTGGACCTCTGAAGGGAGAGAAGGGAAAAAGACCTCCTTGGACAAGTGAAAGAATAAGTAGATTGCCTAAACATTTTCCACCTGACATAATATTCCAATATCTCATTGTGTCATTGCGTAAACCTTGGATTCTCCATTGGTGCTTTGTGCTTGGGTCAGACACTGTTCGTTCCATTGCTCTTGGGTGATGTGAGCAGACTGTTTGTTCTTGGATTAAGGGGCTAAGGCTAGGCCCCACCCTTGGCAGTAATTTCTGGGTTTGGGCTTAGTCTCCTAGTGGTGGTTTAACTTAGGTTTTGGCCTCCACCCATTCTGTCTCCTCTTTACACAGTTCTGAACCTAGAGTTATCTCGCCTCCCATCCCTTTCAGTAATGCTAACAAAGCCCCAATCAGATGTTGGCTATTCCCCTGGTAATGAGCCTTCTAGAAGGCTTCAAGTCTATCTCCCAGATGCTACCTTGGCTCTTTGTCCTGTCGTGGCTCAGGACAAAGATGAGGGTTGCCTGGGCACTTGGCTGGTCCTGTATCCTACTGTGGATCCCAACTTTTTGTGCACCCTCTACCCAGCGTGGTCAGAGTCTCCAAAGGTTTCTTGAAATTTTCTTGTAAAGTTCTGGACTGAATGAAGGCACTTATAACCATTTCTCTTTGGTTTTCTTTACCATTGCTGCATTCCTAGTGTATTCACAGAGATTTGCTGCGGTGTTTGAGGCTTTGGAGGCAGAAACTTTTACTTTGTTGTCGTCCTCTGAGTGTGTTTTTATCTTCCTTGTCACCACAGTAACTTTCTATTGTCAGAACTTTTTCCTTGACTTTTAACTCCATGCTAAAGTGGGGCTCTGCTTCCCAAGTGGAAGGGGCATGGTCCCAAGCTTCAGGTTCTTTTGTGTAACTGTTTTCATGGGTTATTCTGGGGACGCATAAATTTTTTGATTATCACAAGGTGGTATGATCTAGGGAGAGGTATATCTACTACTCTCTTGTACTATGCCCTGGTTTGTGAGTGACCACAAGTAGCTTTCCAACCCTGGAACCCTGACCAGGTCCCTGCTCTCCTGTGGCCACAAGCTTTGCTCTGCTAGTGCTCCTCCTCACACTGGAACTAAGACTCAGGACCGCAACCCACATCTGAGTATAAGCAATACAACAGAGTCCTGCCCCTGGTGCCTTGCTAGGGTGTTTGCGGGAGATTCTGGCTCCCTTCAGTCCTAGCTACTACCATCTCAGTCAAAAGTCAAAAGCCCTGTGTTCTCCCTATACCAGAGGACAGTGAGCTCTGGAAGGTCCTACCCAGCTGGAAAGGATTTGAGTAGGGACCTGAGATTGGATTGAGTGCTATATTCCAAAGACCAACCCAGATAACTTCTGAGAGTTCCATCACCAGAAAGGTGCCCACCAGGTGACAAATATTTTCAGTAACAACTAATGAAACAGCATCCTAAGGCATGTATCAATGGAAGTGTAAGCTATGTACCACTTAAGCTCTGAGAGACTCATTTTCCCATCAGTAAAGTAGGAATAATATTAGTGTACACATACACACACATGCACACAATATTAGCACAAGATTGTTGTGAGGACCAGATGAGACAATGTAGATGAAGTGTTTTAAAGACTTTAAAGTACTGTGTAAATGCTAGCTAATATTATGAGCCTCATTATTAAGCAATGCACATACCCATGACCGCAAAATCCTTCAAGCAGCGCTGAAGTGTGTACAGATGTCTAGTGTCATGGAAAAGCATGGAGTGATCAGAACATTTGAGATTAGGAGGGGAGGTTTGTAATTCAGCATCAATCAGGCAAGAGCTCTGGGAGGAGGAGGCTATGTCTAAGTCCTGAAGGAGAAGAGAGACACTTTTTGGAGGGGAGAGAGTATGCTAGCCTAGGTGTGGGGAAACCCTTAGCAAACCTTCAAAGGTCAAGAAGAGAGAGTGCTCTGACCCTAAATACTCTAACCAGGAGGGACAATTTTAAGGTGTTGTCAGGTCACAGGTGGGAGATATAACAGGGTTGTTTGCACAGGGATTTGAAGTAAAGCACATTCCTGGCAAGTAAAATGTTGCATCCAGTTTCACAGTGCTCATTTTACAGTGATATCAAAATGACTTGCCTTTTCAAGTCAAGCAAGTAAATAAATAACCAAGACTTAGCCCAGAATTATTCCTCGCCTTTACCTGGTAAGGTCCCTTGGGACAACTTAGTTCAGGGGTGGAGAACCTGCAGCCTCAAAGGCCACATATGGCCCTCTAAGTCCTCAAATGCCCTTGGGTCCTTGGGTGCAGCCCTTTGACTGAGTCTTAAGTTTTACAGAACAAATCCTTTTATTAAGGGGATTTATTCAGTGAAGTTTGTATTCAGTCAAAGGGCCACACTCAAGGACCTAGAAGGCCACATGTGGCATCAAGGCCTCAGGTTCCCCACCCCTGAATAGTGCTCCTCCATGTCAACTTTTAAATAGGAACTGGCACAATTAAATTATTAATTTTTATTTGTATCATCAGTGCAAAATGTGAACATGCATATCTTTTATTAGCTGGGTTATCACAGTGCTGATTTTCATCTACTTGTATTAGAGTGATCCTTGACCATCTTAGCCTGCTGAAAGGAACAATGTCCAGGAACAGCAGAAATCCTGGATGGCTCTAAATGGTGGGGCTTCTATTGTTGTTCAGTTGTTTGACTCTTTGTGACTCCATCTGGGGTTTTCTTGGCAGAGATACTGGAATAGTTTGCCATTTCCTTCTCCAGCTCACAGATGAGGAAACTGAGGCAAGCAGGGTTAAATGACTTGCCCAGAGTCACCCAGCTAGTAAGCGGTTGAGGTCAAATTTGAACTCAGGGATATGAGTCTTCCTGACTTCAGGGCAGGCACTCTATCCACTGTACCACCTCACTGTCTCTAGACAACTAGGAAAACCCTCCAGCTTTTGGTTGCACCTAGTTTGGGTGTGGATTATAGGGCTCTTCTGCTTGCCTTTAAGGTCAACCTTAACTAAGGAAACAAATGGAATGAAACTCACAAGAGAGTGAACTTTGTGTTCAACAGTGACCTCAGGGAACTTATAGTCTTGCTGGAGAGAAAAGACCAAGGCACCTAAAAATAATCAATGACCAGCACCAGAGAGTGTTCCTAGTTAGGATCAGTTGCCAGCATGACAGACACAAACTATAAGAAGATGTTCCAGATGGGTTCTTAAAAGCCTTGAATCTCTTAGTAATGTAAACAGGTTCTCAGTAAGAATGTTTCTAAGCTAACTATACTTTCCACTCTAAAATAACAACCAAGAAATTGTGTCTATCAAAAATATCTATTATGTGTAGCAATCTTTTAAAAAAAAGGATCGGTTTATTCTGTTTTGCTTAAAAATTTCTCTAGTACTCCTTTATCCTGGAGGTACTTCAGATCCTCCCATCCCAACCCCACTCCCCCAATCCATCCCCACCCCCCCCCCAGTAGTGTGATGCATATCAGGTGTGTGCTGGAGTATATACTCACTTTGTAGAGGGGGAGAGGAAACCCAGGGATGCAGGGATCCCAAACCAAAGTTCCCAGGGTGAGGCCACCTGGAATGAATTCACGGACACAAGCATTCTTTAAGTCAAGGAGGCAAAGATTTATTACGCTTTTTCAGCGGGCAAGAGTTCTTAGGGAACCTGCAACCCTAGAGGGGTGCAGGGGGGGGATCTTTGTAGAAGCTAATAGGGGATGGGGGGGGGGGACATGTCAGTTAGGTGTTTGGGGGTGGGATTAGGGAGTGGTTAGGGAGTGTTCAGGGCGTGGTTAGTTCTTAAAGGAACATGCACATTTAGTATCTATTGTGCAGGCATATTACCCAGAGTTCTCTAGGAAATAGCCCACAGTGGGGTTACTGGGGGTGTGGTCTTTACTGTGAAACATCACTAAGTACACTGTCAGGGGCGGGGGGAGGGTGGGCTAAAAGGAATAGTTTCTCATCTAGTGTCTTGTTAGACAAAATACTGTCTCTAAGATACATGTTAGAAAGGTCAGTAAATAGTAAATATGGTTATGACTCAGTGTACAGTCAGTTATCAGCATACGGAAATCAATCTATAGTCGGGCATAGCTGCTTACAAAGGAAGAAGCAGAGATAAGTTGGGGCAGGCTGCCCTTTAGCTAGAGAGAGACAGTCTGAGAGAGAATATGTTTTGAGAACTGGATGTGTTTTGGAATTGGGATTCTGGCACAGGCACCTAAGCAGAGGCTGTTAGAATTAGGGTCCAAGCACCTCATCAACTTGAGATAGCCAAATTGTTAAATTTTCAGAGTAAGCATTTATACCTTGGAAATCAGCAAATGCTACAAAATCAGGGCATGATGTATTGTTTTGCTGATTGTCTAGTCTTAAGAAAGTTATGGGGAAAATGTTAGTAATGCAGACAAAACGCAAAAATGTGTCCAACATACCACTGTAAAGGCAAAGAATCCTGGATTTAGAGACAGAGTGCCTGACCTGGGTTTGGATCCTGCCTCTGACAAAGTTACTAGCTCCTAGATCCTAAGCAAGTCACTTGATCTCTTAAGGCCTCAGTTTCCAAATCTGTAAGATTAGGGAGTTAGACTCAATAACCACTGAGATCCCTTATAACTCTAAATGGACGCTCCTATGGTCCAGTGACCTGACTTGACTTACTGTGCGATCATGTGGAAGTCATTTCAGTTCTCTGGGTGTGGTTCCCTATCTATGAAATCATCTCCAAAAACTAGCCGATCTTTAAAAAGCCCCTAAGTGTACTGGGGTCTAAACTGGTTTGGAAAACTGCTAGAGGAGCCGGGAAAAAGGAAGGACCCATGTGGGCTGAAGAATTCAGACAGCTTAGCATCCTGGGAAAAAAATCACTGGAGTCAGAAGATGAGGGTTCATGTCACAACTCTGCCATATACTAGCTGTGTGGATTTGAATAAGGCACTTAACCTCAGTGTCCTCATCCACAAAATGGAGATAATGATGCTTGTACTACCTTGAATGGATGAATGAAATAATGAATGAATAATACATTTATTTTGGGCAGCTAGCTGGTGCAGTGGATAGAGCACTGGGCCTGAAGTCAGGAAGACCTGATTCAAACACTTGCTCAGACCTAGCTGGGTGACCCTGGGCAAGTCACTGGACTCTGTTTGCCTCAGTTTCCTCATCTGTAAAATGAGCTGGAGAAGGAAATGGCAAACCCCTCCAGGATCTTTGCCAAGTAAACCCCAAATGGGGTCACTAAGAATAAGACACAGCTGGAAAATAAGTGAAAAATCCATTTATTAAACCTTTACTTTGTGCTAAGCACAAGTAGATAGATAGGAGAGACAACGCATATGGAAGGTTTCAGCTGTAAAATAAATGGAAAGTCTTACTGTCCTTAAGGTGCAGCAGCCAAGCAGAAGTTTGTTTTTGGGTTGTTTTTTTTTGAAAGGGGGAAGTCAGGGCAATTGAGGTTAAGTGACTTGCCCAAGATCACACAGTTAGTAAATGTGTCAAGTGTCTGAGGCCGCGTTTGAACTTGGGTGCTCCAGACTCCAGGGCCGGTACTCTACTCCCTGCTCTGCCTAGCAGATATTAATGCCTTTCTTTAAAATGTCATTATTTAACGTTGCTGTAACCAGGGCTCTTGGTTTCTGGGCTTTCCCCATCAGGGTCTGAGGGGATATGGTGGCCAGGGTGATGGTGGTGGTTGACTTATTTGTCACCCACTGCCTCCTGGACCCCCCCTCAGGGTTTCTTGCTGTTCCAGCTAGGCTGGCCAGCCCTGTAAGTGGCATTGGGTTGGCTGGCTTTTTTTCCACAGGAGTTGCTTCCCTGGATGATGGCTGTGAGAACTAGGCTGAAAGCAGAAATGAGCGGTCTGGGGACTGCCACCACTCTCAGGGTTCCTGGGCTTCTCTGCCTTTTAGTGGCAGTTGGTCAACAGTTGTTAGTAGTGATGAGGAAGGTGGGCCTCATCTTCACAACGATTTCTCTCCTCAATGATGGCTGGAAGCAGATCTGTTGGTTTATGGGGCACTACTATCCTGAAGGCTAATAAGATTTGAGGAAAGTGCTTTGTAAAACTATATAAACATGAGTCATATTGGAAGGCTCCATGAACAAGATAGAAATAGACTTTTGCTTATTGGTAAAAGTGGCCTCTTCGGCCAGGACTATAATCATAACCTTTTTGCTCAGATCCCTAAATAAGAGAATACAAGGCCCAACATCTAGAAGATTCAGAAATTCAGGAGCACAACATTTCCAGGCTGGGTCATGCGAGATAGGTCTGGAGAATGTGGATGACAGACTAGATTCCCTCAGGGAATAAAGGTTGCTGACTAATAACTCCTTAGTAGAAGTCTGAGGGGGGAAAAAAGTCCTCCAGTCATTTCAATACTTGGCCTGGCACAGACCAGCCTCGAAAATTGAATTTTGTGGAAACTTTAATGAGTCCTTTGTGGCACAATGAAAGAGGCCCTGACCCTTAAAACAAAGGATTAAGATTCTACTTCTAACACTGACAGTGTGACCTTGGATAAGTCATTTAACTTCCCTAGGACTCAAGTCTCATCATGTGAGACAGCCTTATTGGTCTTCTGTTTTGCTTGACTCATGATCCTTCCATTCTAGAACGATGGAATGAAGGGAACACAAGCAATCCAGAGACAGGAGAATTCTTGCCTGCTTGATAGCCATATTGTGAGAGACTGTGAGACATCAGCTGTGGGCAGAAAGACTCATTTCTACAATAAGATGAATAGCAGGAACCCAGAGACTGTCTCCCTAATTTCCTGGCTAACACAGCTAAAATAATTTCCTAAATTTTTTAGAAGGTAGACTTATTGGTGAATACACTCAGAAGCACAACTACGTGGTATGCTCACCATCATTCTGCCTCACTCTGAAACTGTCCCCTTGTAGCTGTTTCCGATTTAATAAAAGACAGCTGCTGCTGATGCTGGTGCTGCTGCTCAGTGAGCTGAATCTTCAAGTACAGTTTCTTGTTGCTCTTCTAATGATAATAGTTCTTTAGGGTTACAAAGTGCTCAGAGACCGCCGGCCTCATCTAACCCCCTAATTTTCGTTGTCGTTGCACAGCCGTTTCAGTCATGTCCAACTCTTCATGACCCCATTTGGGGTTTTCTTGGCAAGGTTACTAAAGTGGTTTGCCATTTCCTTCTCCAGCCCATTTTACAAATGAGGAACTGAAGCAAAAGAGGTTAAATGATTTTCCCAGGGTCACACAGCTACTAAGTGTCTGAGGTCAGATTTGAACTCAGGGAGATGAGTCTTCCTGACTCCAGGCCTGGCACTCTATCCACTCTTCCACCTAACTGCCAACCCTCTAATTTTAAATAATCTGATTATTCAGAAAGAATCTCTTTTCCCATAGGTATCAAGTAACAGACTTTGGGATTTGAATCCAATGTTACTTTATCCATATTATGTTATTTGATTCTTACCATAGCTCTGTGATGTAAGTTAGCCTTACCCGCATTTTAGAGATCAGAGTCATCACAGAGTCTCAGAGAATCAAAGTTACAAGGGAGCTCAGAGGCCATGAAGTCCAACCTGTACTTAACACAGGAATCCCTTTTAGACCATCTCTAACACGCATCATCCATCCTTCTCTTGAAGACTTTCCTGGAAGGGGAACCCATTACCTCCTGAGGCATCCTATTTCTCATTTTTGGCAACAAAGCTTTTCTTTTTTCCTTAGTAGTATTTTATTTTTTCCAATCACATGTGAGATTTTTCATTACACCAAACTAAAATCTGTCTCTATCACCCATTATTCCTAGCTCTGCCCTCTGAGTCCAAGTAAAACAAGTCTAATCCTTCTGCATAATGGCTTTAATAATCTGGCAAACAAGAGATGTTGTTTTTGACTCCCAGCATTTCCTTGTAGTTTAATTTTCTTTCTTTCTTTCTTTTTGGTAAGTGGCCACAATGAAGATTTAAAGGCACAAGAACTGGATTCAAATTCCAAGTTTGTCACTTCTTACCTATGTGAAATCAGTTAAACTATTTAATTTCTCTGGGTCTCAGTTTTCTTATCTGTAACATTAGAGTTATAGGGTCTCCCAATTTTCTTGATCACTTACCCCAATGAGTAAACCTTTTTGAGTATATATATATATATATATATATATAGTATATGTAAATCTATTGTTCAATCATTTCAGTCACGACCAACTCTTCATGACCACATTTGGGGTTTTCTCAGTAAAGATACTGCAATAGTTTGACATTTCCCTCTCCAGCTCATTTTACAGATGAGGAAACTGTGGCAAACAGGGTTAAATGACTTGTCCAAGGTCACAGCTAGTAAGTATCTTAGTCTGGATTTGAACTCAAGTCTTCCTGACTCCAGGCCCCATACTCTGTTCATTGTGCCACCCACCTGATGACATGTATATTGCTTCTTTATAAATTATATACAGGTATTATGGTACTAATAATTATAGACTACAAAGATAGGTAAAATAGAAATGAAAAAGGATGAGATAAAGATGAAATAATATTTGATCTCTTGTATCCATGAAGGCTTCCCATGTGCCTAGAATACACCCCCTCCTCATCTCTGGGTATTGAGATATTTCCCTTCCTTCAAGGCTTAGCTCAGTTACTACCTTCTCCATGAAGCCTTAGCTGATACTTTCGGCTGAAGGTATTTTCTCCTTCCTCAAGTATTACTAGAGCATTTTGCCTGAACCACTTCTTTGCCTGTGGGTCTGAAGTCAGGAAGATATAAATTCAAATCCAGCTTCAGACACTTACTAGCTGTGTGATCTTGGATAACCCACTTAACCCCAATTACTTCCAAAAAAAAGAAAAGAAAATTTCATTAACATCTGTGGGGAGGATGAATTGAAGGGTTGAGATTGGAAGAAAAGAGGTTAACTGAGAGGCTACTACAATAGTCCAGATGATCAGGGCTTGAAGATAGTGAAAGAAACCACTGATGACAGAGATGTAGTGGAAGGTAGCAGTAGAAAGGACAAAATTTCACAAGTGACTGGATCTACGGGATGAAGGAGATTAAGACTCAAAGAAGGTGCTGTTGTTGTGGACCTGAGTAACTATAAAATGATGGCGCCCTCAGCAGTCAAAAGGAAGTTAAGGAGAAGGCTAGACCTTGGGGGAAAGGCAAAGTAAGGAGATCTTCCATTCTGCTCACAAATCATCCACATCAGTTTATCCTGGGTGACTCACTCTGTCCTATCTTAAACAAGATGTGTGTGTGTGTGTGTGTGTGTGTGTGTGTGTGTGTGTGTGTGTGTGTGCAGGAGAAGACTCTTAGTCACTGACCACACCCCCAAAGAATAGACCAGGGATGCCTACAGCAGCAAGGTGGTCATCAAGATTAGGGTCAAGTAGTTTAAGGTCAGGCTAAGTCACCCCAGTTCCTTCCACAGAAGAAAATGAGTTTAAACTCTAATCCAGAAGCATTAGGGAGCCACTGACATTTTGAAGGCAAGGAATGACTGTGAATATATTTCTGCACAAGAAAATTTGTGTGGTGGTAGTGTGAAAGATGAATTGTAGGAGGACAGAGGGAAGAAGTGGGAAGACCTGTGGAGAGGCTATTGTTATAATCTAGGTGAGCAATAATGAGGGCTGATGATAGGGCTTTCTGGGGCAGCTAGGTGGAGAGGCAGACAGAGAAGACATCTTCCTGAGTTCAAATCTGGTGTCAGACATCTACTAGCTGTGTGACCCTAGGCAAGTCACTTAACCCTGTTGGCCTCAGTTTCCTCATCTGTAAAATGAGTCAAAGGAGGAGATGGCAAACCACTCCAGTATCTCTGCCAAGAAAACCCCAAATGGGGTCGCAAGGAGTCAGACATGACTGAAAACAACTGAACAACAACATTGTAGGGCTCAGCAGTGGAAACAGAGAAGGAAAAGGGACAAAAGATATTGACAAGTAACCTCATTTCTCTAGGCCTAAATTTCATTATTTGTAAAAAGAAAAAAAAGTCTGGAAAGTAAAGCAGATTATATCTGCATTCCCTTCTAGATGTAAAATTCTATTAAAAACCAAAACCAAAAAAGGCATATAAGTGATAAGAGAACCCAAAGAAAAAAAGATAATTCTGATTGCAGTTTGGGTTTCAGAAAACAGCCGTGTTTCCTTGAACAATAACTGTTTACCAACACTTGTTTTTTATTTCCTTTGTAGCTCTGTTTACTGCTTACCTGACCATAGCATTAAGAAACATGATGGCTGTGGTAAGTATGCCTTCATCTGGATTTTCCCATTCAGTTAGAATGAATACTGTAAGCTCCTCTGGAACTTCTCTAGACTGGTTTGTATCAAATCCAAAGGAGTTTGATTTTGTCCAGCATCATAGTAAACTTTGGTCTACTCTGTTGAAAATACAAGTCACGTGGTATAAAGCTGGTGACGTATGCTGTTTTTCAGGTTGTCTGTTAGATTCCACAAATCCACCTCCTAGTCAGAGAGGCAAAATGTGAGTTCTCAGGAGCTAATCTACATGTATTTCAGTTTGGACACACCAAGACAGTCATCTCTGGGACTTGGGGGATGAGGGCAAAATGAAAAAAAAAATCATTCATCCAAACCCCGCAAATTAGTGCCTCCTTTTTAAAAAAATCACTTCTCATTTTATATCAGTCAGTTGATCAATAAATATTTAGTAAGCACCAGTCTGGCTTACTTGTTAAATAAGCAGAGTGCTTTTAGCAAAACCAATTCTATATCTGAACATATGGTTGCCCAGGTCTGGTATGCCCTGCCTTTTTTCAGCTGCATTCCTCCTCATCCTTTCCTGATCCCACCACTTCCATAACAAACTCCCTCTCTGGACCTTGATCACTCTCATTTACAGCTCCCTGAGGCACTTAATGAACATTGTGTACTATAATTATTTTTTAAAAAAATGAAATATCTATTGTGTGTCAGCAACTAGAGTGCCAGGTAGTAGAGAACCACAAATGAAAAAAAAAAGAGCTCCTGACCCCAAGGACTTTACTTACATTCTACTGGACAAAAACAATATGTCAGTCAACCAACAAGCATTTATTAAGAGCCTACTGTGTGCCAGGCACTGTGCTAAACATTGGGAATACAAAGACAAAGCCTCTGTTCTCAACGAGTTCTTGGCCTAACAAGGGAGAGAGAATATGCAAACTACCATGTACAAATTTTTATACGTGTGTGTATGGATCTATGTGTATGTATGTATGTACATAAATATATATATGTGTGTACACATATATACACACACACATATACTCTTAATTTACCCTGTATATGTATATGTATATATATATATACCCTCTCCATTTATCCTGTGTATGTATATATGTATGTGTATACACCCTCAATTTATCATGTATATGTATATGTGCATAAGTATGTATAGACTCTCAATTTATCCTGTGTATGTATATGTGTATTTGTATGTACACTCTCAATTTATCCTATGTACGTATATGTGTATATATGTATGTGTATAGACTCTCGATTTATCCTGTGTATGTATATGTGTATTTGTGTGTACACTCTCCATTTATCCTGTGTATGTATATGTGTATATATGTGTTAGCACTCTCCATTTATCTTGTGTATGTATATGTGTATTTGTGTGTACACTCTCCATTTATCCTGTGTATGTATATGTGTATTTGTGTGTACACTCTCCATTTATCCTGTGTATGTATATGTGTATTTGTGTGTACACTCTCCATTTATCCTATGTATATGTGTATATTTGTGTGTAAATACTCTCAATTTATTATGTGTACATATAAATGGGTGGGTGTGAGTGTACGTACACAAACTCATATACACATACAGGATAAATGGAGAGTAAACTAAGTGGGAAGGCACTAAGATTAAGGGGGAACAGGACAGGTTTCTTGCAGAAGGTGGGATTTTAGCCAAGACTTGGAGAAAACCAGGGAATCCAGGAGGCAGAGCTGAGGAGAAAGAGCTCCAGACACGGAGGAGAGCCATTGAAGATGCACACAATAGGGAGATGCAGTTTTTTGTTTGAGGAACATGATGAAGGCCAGCGTCACAGGATATAGAGTTGATAGAGAGGACTAAGGCATAAGAAAATTGGAAAGATAGGAAAGGGGTCCGGTTATGATAAATATAATTTTTTGAAGATCTGTCATTTCATTGGCATAAGGAATCCCTCACTAGGAAAGTAGATTGCTACCTGCTCTCCAACTTAGAATCTTTGATAGCTGTCAGGAGTATTGGGAGGTTAAGTGACTTGCCCAGGGTCACACACACAATTTGGGTGGGAGGTAGGATTTGAACCTGTGTCTTTCTGACTCCAAGACCAGCTCTCTAAATATTAGGCCACGATGCTTCTTAATTACAAAATAGATATAAAGTTAATGCAAAGTAATATTTGCTGAGGGAAGTAAGAGGAGAAGGATACTAACAAATAGGGATTAGAAAAGGCCTCCTGTAAGAGTTTAGGGCCAGCTAGGGGTGCCATAGTGCATAGAGCCCTCAGCTTGGGTGATCATCGTCCTGAGTTCAAATTTGACCTCAAACACTTAGTAGCTGTGGGACCCTGGGAAAGTCACTTAACCCTGTTTGTCTCAGTTTCCTTATCTGTAAAGTGAGCTGGAGAAGAAAATGGCAAACTATTGCAGTATCTTTGCCAAGAAAACACCAAAATGGGACCACAGAGAGTCAGATACAACTAATAAATTAAACAACAAAACCTATAGGAGTGGGAACTTGAATTCAGTTTCGATGGAAGCTCAGGATCCTAAGGGTGAGAAAGTAAAGTAAAGAAAGAATGAATTCCAAGTATGCATGCCCTTCTGTGCCAAGATCCCCCACTAACCCAGGAGAGGCCTGGGAGACAGAATGTTGTGTGGGGAGAACAGCAAGAAGGCCAGCTTGGCTGCAAAGTACAATTTCTGAAAAGTATCAATGCACAATAAATCTAGAGAGCTAGGCTAGAGCTAGATCGTGAGGGGTTTTAAATGCTAAACAAATGAGTTTATGTTTTATCCCAGAGGCCATAGGGAACCTTGATTTATTTACGGGTAATGTGAGGGGGTTAGACAGGATGGACCCTGAGGAGCCTTCCAGCTCTCAAGTTCTGATCCAACCTCAGCATTCCAGGAGGACTCAAGTCACCTCTGTTTCCTGTTCCTTGTTTTCCAGTTTGGGTTGTCACCATGTACCTGGCCCTTCTGCTTGGCCACGCTTGTCTTCCTCCTAGTGACAACGAAAAATCAGTCAATCTACAAGCTGCCGCTCAACAAAGTGACTTACAGTGAAGAGAACCGCATCTTCTACCTGACAGCAAGGAAAAAGTTAGCAGAAAGCCCTTTGGGATGGAAAGACCAAGTCAAAGCCGACTCATCTGATTTTAAACCCAGACGACACCATCAACTTGAACTATCTGTGAATTAATATCTTCTACTGTAGTGGAATCTTTCAAACTAATCACATAGCAATTTACCGCTCTTTGTTCTTAACAAAAAAAAATTCATCCTTTTCACTTGCTTGTTGCTTTCTGTTAGAGGTCTATAAGATGCCTTTGATTTAAGTTCATCTAAGTAAGTCCCCACATCTCTCTGCACCTCGGTTTCTTCATCTGTAAAATTAGAAGGTTGGAATACATGACCTCTATTTTCCCTTTCAGCTCAAAATCCAGTAGACATATACTCCGACAGGGGGCAAGGGGGCGATGGATTTGTAAATACTTGATTTGGAGGAGAGTTGGAGAATAAAAGAATGTACAGGTCGCAGGCTTTAAAAGCTCCCCCCCCCCCCACACTCACTAAAAGAGAAGAGGAAGTGAGTACAGAGGCTGCTGTGCCATTGCTCTCTCCTATGTGTGACAGGATGGTTGTAATTAACAGATGCATAAAAGATATTAACAGTATTAAATATTAAGTGCTATGCCTAACTGGACTTTAGTCAATAGAGGCCAAAGCAGCATCTGGCCCAAAAGTCATGTCAAATAGAAAGGAACGTGCTTCAAACATTCAGTGCTGGCTACTCTATGAAGTCTAACATTGTGAGGATGGCCAATTGAATAGTCACTGCAGCTAAAGGAGTCTCCACATAATTATAAAAAGTGAGGTCAAGTTTCTGTCCGTGGCTGTTTTTAGTTACGGGCCTCCTTGGCCTTGGATTGGGTTGTTTTCCCCCTCAGGACTGACAGCAGAGGAGAAGGGAGACAGGATATGATTAATATCTGTCCTGCATTGTCACTCTTGTTGAGGTCTGGCAATGACTTCAAAAACGCCTTCTCCTGAGAACAGTTATTTTGAAAAGAATAAAATGAATGAACTTCTCTTCCCAGCTTCACCATCTCATTAAATTTACAGAAAAGTTACACATTGATTGCACTAGCCTTTGAAATACTTGGCAGAGCCAATTTATTTTAAATTAATAATAATTATTTTGAATACTCCATGAATATGAGTAAAAGGAAATTGGTTATTAATCTTTTGACATTTTACGGTCACATTTTTCAGATCTGACTTTTTTGTTGCTGCGTATTTTCAAAGCCTAGGACTTTTTCCGTTGGGTATAATAATTACTTATTGATATTACTTGTTGAATTAATAATCTATTAAATTAATGCAATAACTTTTATACTAAAAACTTTATCTCATTAATTTATGTGGAATGACATAATTGTGCTTTCAGAAACCAAAGGAGTTTAAACTACCAAAAGAATATGGATAATGACTTCTATGACATTCAGGTCTATGTGCTAGAATATTTTACTAAGGATCCCCTGAATAGTTGCAGAGCATGATCCCTTTGCCTCTTTTAATCAGTGTGACTGGTTGACTGAGTTGTCTACCAGCATCAAGCCGTCCAGTGGCCATTTAAATTGGTTAATTATATTTTTGCTGGCTGGCTTGATACTGACTGACAACTCAGGTAGCCAGGGACAGGGAATGCAGGAATACTTAATACAATAATACAATAGATTTATCCTCTTCCTTCAGGATACTGCCACTTTTTCAACACAAGAAGAAGGTCTCAGGTAGCAGCTGGAAGACACAAAGTATAACACTGCTTTGCCAAAAAACACTAGAACAATGGCAGACACTAGACCACTGCTTAGTCTAGCTCTTATCACTTCAGAAGGAATTGCAGGGAGGGGAGGTTACATCCTCACTTGGCTCAGTGACCGGGGTTTGGTTACAGCCTAGTACATGGTTGGGGAACCTACAGCCTTGAGGCCACATGTGGCCTTCTAGGTCCTTGGGTGCAGTCTTTCGACTGAGTCCAAGTTTTACATAACAAATCCTTTTCTTAAGGGGATCTGTTCTGTGAAGTTTGGATTTAGTCAAAGGGCTGCACTTCAGGATCTAGAGGGCCGTGTATGGCCTTGAAGCCACAGGTTCCCCACGCCTGGCCTAGAAGATATTGCAAGGAAATGTGGTGGTGCTTTTAACCTTGTTGGTCGTTATAACCCAGTCTATGCATGCCACCAAAAAACATGCTCAAAATGGAATGACATTTTTGCTAAAATACTAATCTGTCATTTTGGAAGTTTTAGAAAGTATTGCTTTTTACTTACAGTTTCCAATGCAAAGTCTCTATTTAAACTCACTGAAGTGAAGGACTGGTACCCAAGAAGTAATCAGCCAGCATCATTAAGCATCTACTATGTGCCAGGCAGTATGCTAGGAGATAGGGATACTAAGGCAGTCTCTGCTCTCAAGAAACTTACCTTCTATTCAATGGTTCAAGGAGATCGTCGATTGTAGCTATTTTTCCTCTTAGGAAAATACACCAGTTTTTCTCACATTGAAGGCCCTAGTGATCAAAGCTTTTTGATTTTTTTTAGTTTGCAATTGCAGTTCAGTTCAACAAGCAATTGTTATGTGCCTGCTGTGTTCTAGGTGAAAGGCATACAAAGAAAAGAACAAAAGACCCTGCCTTCTAGTAAGTCATTATAAATATGTATACATTCCTATGGAAAAAAAGACATAATTGACATCTATTCTGTCAGAGAATTTGTGAAATGAGAACTTTAGAGATCAGGAAGAACAACGGCAATAACAACAGACAAATAACAAAGGTAACAAAATGTTGCACAGGTTCTGAAATCTATGTTCCAATTATGAGTGAACGAGCAACAGTGGAGATGATCGGCGTGTGGCTCATGCTCAGAGTGGATCGGTGATGGGTAAGTTTCTGTTCTGAATAAAGCAGCTTTTCATGAAGTCATTTCACACAATTGTAAATACACTCATTTGAAAGCACTGTGAATAGGACAAGCTAAAATGGTGTTAATTTCTTGTTTCCTGTTGTATAATGAGTATTATTCTAACAACATGTATGTATTTTTATCTTTATTCCAATGAAGAGCACTTGTGTGTGGGTTTTCTTCTATCATTTGTATTATGTTTCTATGTGAGTTTATATCAACAAATAAATATAATCACAATTCAGTCACAGGTGCTTGTTTGAGAGAGAGAGACACAGAGAGAGAGAGAGAGAGAGAGAGAGAGAGAGGACAAATCATTCAACCAAAAGTATTAACTAAGTACTTTCTGTAGCAAGGGAGATAAGACACAAAAACTGAATAACTATAATACATAACATTACATGATAAATGCATTAAAGAGGCACAAAACCAGCTACTTACTTTGTGAGAGGAGTTGGAGAAGGAGAAAGATTCCGCAAGATAGTGGGGTATAATGGCTAGGGAACAGGATCGGAAGGCTGGTTCAAATTCTGCTTCTAATGCTATTCTTGTGACCAAATCACTTAACTTCTAAGACCTTCAGGCACCTCTCTAAGACTCAGTACAGCACCCAAGGCTCCCTTTTGTACATGATGCCCATCTTCACACTAGTCCATTTTTGAAGCACATTGTGGGTGCTGGTCAGCTTTCCAATAAAACTATAATTCATGAGCCCACACTAGTGTGTTTCTTTTACCAGGAAACCTGAGGACATAATCATTCAAGTCAAACGGTATGGTAAGACGATTGACAAAAAAAAAAGTTTCCCCCATATGTCCCAAGACAGACCATTAAGGTGGAATGAACACTCATGGAGCCCTTGTGATCAAGGCAACATACATGGCAGGACACACATGTGGCCAGGACACACACTCAGAGGACATTACAGAGCTTCCAATATCCTCTGGTGAAGTCACTGAACAAGCTGCTTTCTCTATAGAGCCTGAATCCTTTTATGCCCTGTTTCCTCCATAGCCTGGGGCAGCTGGGTGGCACAGTTGTTAGAGTGCTGGACCTGAAGTCTTGGAGATGAATCTTCCTGAGTTCAAATATGGTCTCAGACACTAGCTGTGTGGCCCAGGGCAAGTTACTTAACTTTGCCTCAGTTTCCTCATCTGTAAGATGAGCTGGAGAAGGAAACGGCAAAGCACTTCAGTATCTCCACCAAGAAAACTTCAAAATTAGGTCATAAAGAGTAAGACACAACCGCAATTCAACTTAGCAGCAGCAACAACAACTTTCTCCACCACACTGCTCTCTGGTAGATGGTCTCCATTGTTCTGCACTTCTGCCATTGGGTACCTCTAATGTTCTTGGCTTCTATCTGTCAGTCTCTACTAAAACATTCTTGGCTATAGGGAGTTTGCTCTGGAAAAACCCTTAGCCCTAGGCTGTCCTTTTCAGATGAGCTAGCTACCTAGGGAAAGCCCTTGTATATTTTAAGTCTTTCTTTGGAACCAGCTCTTCTTCTCTGACTCTTTGTTTAATTCTTTTCTGAGCAAGGAATTTTCTGTCTCTATTATAGCCCCAGTCAAAGCAAGTCATTTCCCAGGTCTTCATTTAACAAACTGAAAAGGGGCTGAGTGAAGCTATAATGGAAAGATTATTTTCAACCCTCATCACGTTTCTTGTGTTCCATGAAAATCACAGGGGTCTAGCTAGATGAAGCAGACTGGAAAGTATGGGTGACCAATTGATTGTGCTCTGGATAGGTCAAGAGGATTCCCACATTGATCAAATCATAGATCCTTGACTACTACTATGAATGTGTTCAAGTAGGTGTATACATGCATGCATGCATACACACACACACACACACACACACACATGTTGAACTGAGGGATCTGGAACAGTGATTTCACTATTGTAGGGAACTTCCAGTATGGAAACTCTTTACAGATGTAAATCAGTGACTCATCTATAGCCTACACTCTTTTTTTTTAAGATTTAATTAAAATTAAAAAACAAGCCAGCCCTCTTAAAGAGATTGCTTTCCCAGCACATCAGCACTCAAAGTCTTAGTGTCTCAAAATTCATTCCTTGTGGCATGCAAATTCATTTGAAAACCATCTGCAGCACAGCTACTGGGAGGCCTTCCTTTACCTCCCTCCTTCTGCATCTTAGATAGCAAAACAACATTGCTGCTACTCCAGGGATTGGGACAAGAATGGGTAGAGCACCAGCTAGAAGATGTTTTTTATCTTGGCTGCTACAAGCACAAGGATCTCCCCAATCTTTTTCTGCCCATTCTCAATGTCCTTGGACACTTCACATCACAGTTCCCCAAGGCGGGACTCCACATTGTCACAGCGCTTCCTGATCTCTTCCTGCTGCTCCTCTCTACCATGTTGTAATTCAAATTTGTAGAAAAAAGCCCAGGTATCCCCCAGGTCTGAGTCAATCTTTACTGTTTGGTGGAGCCATTCCCTAGCCTTGGTGACCTTCAGTACACTCCAGAACAGTTTAGCTGCAGCTAACAGGACATGGGGGTTATATTCGCACTTCTTCAGAACATCTATACTCTGGGATCTTGCCTCAAGGAAAACTGCTTCCGACCAGAGGATGCCTGAGCTGGGACATTCCTGCACTTCCTCTTCCATGAGTGTATTGGTGATGTTCTTCAGTCCAGCTTGGTATTTTAATCTCACAGATTCTCACCACAAATCACGGTTTTTTGGAGTCTTCAAACGAGATTTCTCTAAAATGGCTCTTGCTGTGGTTAGCTGTCCAACCTTCTCCTCTAGCCTTGGAAATAAAAGCCATAGGGGTGTGGAGTGGGGCACTTCTTCAACCCCTGGTTAAAGGTTTCCTAGACTTTTTCAGTCAGCTCCTGCTGCTCCACAATCTGCCCTTGCACCATCCACAGTTTGGGGAAATCTTCACAGTGCTTCAAGACTTCTTCAATGCTCCCCAGCACCCATTCAAGCTTCACAGATTTCATGAACACCCTTGTAGTGGCAGCGCTGCTTCCAAACCTTGACCAGCAACCTCCTTGCCTACTTGTGTTCATTGTTCTGTGACTCAACTTTCACAGCAACCAACCAGATCCCTTCACTGATGGGGCTGGCCTGGAAAACCAAGGCTATGATGCTTCTCAAGGCAGGCACATCTTCTACCAACCACTTGGACTTGGCACCCGTGAGCCAGAACACCTCATCCTTCAGGTAGTGGGCCACTGCTCTCTGTAGGAGTGCTTTGAGGGATTCCCTGGTCTCATTAGTCTTCTCAAAGGAAGCAGCTCATAATCACACTCTCTTCTTGCTAGGGAAAACTTGCAGGGCATAGGCAAAAATGACTTGCGCCTACTCCAGTGCATTGTGGGCAACACAACTAGCTGCATCATCCAACCGGGTATGTTTTCTATCTTCTTCCTCAATCCCAATTCCAATGTCTGCACACATAGCCTGGCAGGAGGCCACACTGCCAGCTTTATCCACTCCTCAATATCCTGGATCAACTGCTTTGCCGATTTCTGTGCCATTTGCTCTAAGTGATGGGGTGGCTCTGTCAATGATTTTCTCCACCATCTGAGTATTTCCATTGTCTTCCTCTAGTTTTGCTGTCATAAACCAGATGTGCCGATCTGTGTGAATGTTCTCACATACTTTGTTTAAGACCTCAAAGGCATTCTCATAGGTCCCCATCCTCCCCAAAGCAGGCCAAAGCTCCACACAATGGGGTAGCATTCCACAGCTTGGCTTAGCATTATTCTAGCATCTTCCTGTTCTTCAACTCCACAGCTGCCTTCCACAAGAGAACAGGGCTTGGAACATGTTCAAGAGCTTTCCTGAGAACACACTTCTTTGCTCGGACGTCTGTTTCCAGCTCTGCTGCTCTGATATAAATCTGGGAAGTGATGAATAGCTGGAGCAACCATGGCCTTGGCTGTATCACCAGACTGTAGATGGACTGCTTCTAGCCACACGTCTTCACCCTTGGGACACATTTCTGTTCCTTTCGTTATGAGGTTTCGAGCTACTTATAGTTTCCTGGTGACTTCTTCCATGGATTGCTGAAGCAATCCATGCCGGAGAATGATGAGGATATGTCTCTCTCTCAGACTTTAGAAGTAAATGGTCTTTTTAAAATATCATTGATATCGCCTTCATGTGGGGAAATCATAGAATTTCAATCTGTGAGATAACCCTTGGGATCTAGCACAGTCTGCCAACTCACCAAATCAGACACCTGGCTCAATCACATATCCATCTAGGTGCTCCTGGCTTGGCCAGTTTTCCTCATGTCCAATTTACCTGTTCCATGTGTCAGCCCATAGGTAATTCCATTTGGATATGGAATATTTAATCCTTCTGGGTAGGGTGTATTAAGATCTCCAAAGTGGGTTTGACAGGAAATCACTGCAGTGTGGCTCTCTCCAGCCTGTAAATGTTTCACAAAGACACTGTCAGGAACAGGGGTAAGTTTCTCAAATCATGGATTTTGCTGGCATTTGCTTCTAGTGTCATCAACTTCAGGAATACTTAGCCACTCTTCTTCTGTAACTTCTGCCAACTTTCTTTTCAGATCTGAGAGCATAAGGACATTCCATGTGGTATTTTTCAATTTCTTTTTTGTCCCTCTGTTCACTTCTTTCTTTTCTTCTTTCATCCATCCTTTTGTCCAATGCTGCATAAATAGCATCTGCTTTTTCATTATCTTTTTCATAAGGATCGCTTGAGAAAAAGAGTTCCAGCATAACCAATATAATCATAACCATAAACTCATCATAGTTCAGGTCATTCAGATCTTCATCATCATTATCTGCAGCCTGGTTTTTCTTCATCTGGTCTCCTACAGTCATCTTCCTTGGTGGAGCATGCAGATCATCCACTGGGTCACTGGCATCCCAAGCAGGCCCAGTATCTGATAAGGTAGTGAAATCAGAGGCCCAGACCCGGCATATAGCCAAAGGATATGGCATTCCCAGGAACAGCTTCTTCTTGTTGTTCTTGGTGGTGACTGGAAGCAGGAGGGGGGACAGGGATGGATCGCTAGGGAAATGGAGGTGACTTTGTGTTACTCCTCTGAGACTGAGCTGTTGCAGAACTACTAGCTTATATTCTTACTTGCGTAGGACATTGAAAGATGGCTTAGTGATAGACTATCCTTATAGGGTACCTTCTTCAAAAACCAACCTACCAAAGTTCATAAAAGCTTAACATCAGGTTAACTGCAAGGGCTAAATTTTTTATTCCAACAACTTTTTAAGAACATCTACAAAATTACAACACACTCATATGTGTTAGGGAGCACAAAGATAAAAGTGAAAATCATCTTCTGTCCTCAAGGGTACCAGCAAACTATCCTGGAGGCAACAGGAAATAGTGTGCACCAGGCAAGTCACATCACCACCACCACCTTGATCACTACTACCCCTCAGGCCCTGATGGAAAGAGTCCAAGAAGCTGAACCAAAGAGACTTTGGAAGAGCAGCACAGCCATCATCCTGGGAAGCAATCCCTATGGAGGAATAGCCTTGCCACTGCTCCTGCAGGTGCTATAGATGAAGCTACTAAAGACACAGAAATGGAAGTTTTTGATGCTGAAGAACTTGGAAGGGTCAAATGGTTCAATGCTAGAAACTGACATGATTTTATCAGTAGAAATAACATTAAATGATTAATATGGAAATACTTTACACAATTGCACATGTATAACCTATATCTGATTGTTTATCATCTCAGGGAGGAGGATGGGAAAGGAGGGAGGGTCAGAATTTGGAACTCAAAATTCTAAATAAAAATGTGGAAGGAAGGAAGGAAGGAAAGAAGGTAAGGAAGAAAGAAAGAAAAAAGAAAGAAAGAAAGAAAGAAGGAAGGAAGTAAAGGAAGAAAGAAAGAAAGAAAGAAAGAAAGAAAGAAAGAAAGAAAGGAAGGAAGGAAGGAAGGAAAGAAGGAAGGAAAGAAGGTAAGGAAGAAAGAAAGAAATAAATAAAGAAAGAAAGAAAGAAAGAAAGAAAGAAAGAAGGAAGGAAGGAAAGGATGGAAGGAAGAAAGAAACAAGAAAGAAACAAAGAAAGAAGGAAGAAAGGAAGATAGGAAGGAAGGAAGGGGGAAGGGGAAGGAGGAAAGAAAGAAAGAAAGAAAGAAAGAAAGAAAGAAAGAAAGAGAAAGGAAGGAAAGAAAGAAGGAAGGAAAGGAAGGAAGGAAGGAAGGAAGGAAGGAAGGAAGGAAGAAAGAAAGAAAGAAAGAAAGAAAGAAAGAAAAAAAGAAAGAAAGAAAGAAAAAGAAAGAAAGAAAGAAAAAGAAAGAAGGAAGGAAGAAAGAAAGAAAGAAAGAAAGAAAGAAAGAAAGAAAGAAAGAAAGAAGGAAGGAAGGAAAGGAAGAAAGGAAGGAAGAACAAAAGAAAGAAAGGAAGAAAGAAAGGAAGGAAGGAAGGAAGGAAGGAAGGAAGGAAGG
This sequence comes from Trichosurus vulpecula, assembly GCF_011100635.1. Lineage (NCBI taxonomy): Eukaryota > Metazoa > Chordata > Mammalia > Diprotodontia > Phalangeridae > Trichosurus > Trichosurus vulpecula. The sequence continues at coordinate 377,101,390 of NC_050573.1, forward strand.
AAGGAAGGAAGGAATAAAAAGAAAGAAAGCATTAAAGACAAAGCCTTACCTTCTGCTTTGGGGCTGCACCCTGAGGACCATGGGACCTTTCCATCTGACTTGAAGTTGAAACTTTCCATATGTGTTATCTTCCCCATTAGAATATCAGCTCCTTGAAAACAGGAACTGTCTTACTTTTCAATTTGTGTGCTGAGAACTTAGCACAGAGCTTTCCACGTAGTAAGTGCCTAATAAATGCTTTTCTCACATTCATTCATTCATTCAAGGAGCTAACATTCTAATGGCACATTCTAGTTATTACAAAGTATTTCACATACTCATGTGATCTTCACAGCAACCAGGTGAGGTAAGTTATATAAATATTGTTAGCTCTTTTTCTCCAGTGTGATTATTTGTGTAAAAGTTATAAAGAACTATACAAATATAAGACATTATTTACATAGCTAGGTTAAGACAAACCAGTGTATTTATTCACTAGGCAACAGCAGCAGATCTGTGTATTTTCCATTCTTGATTTGTGCACCAGTCATTGAAGCCCATTAAATTACATCCTGGGCAATGTATACAGAATGGGCTATTAAGGGAAGCTATTAGTGTTTGTGAGGTATTGCCCACTTTTTAAGGCTCAAAGGAGATTATCTCCACTCCATCCTCAAATCGTTCTTTAATGCTGCCAAGCTGGGTGTGGACCACACAGCAGACCCAGGAGTCAGTTCTAAAGAGTGGGAAGATTAAAAGTTTGGGGAACATGGTCTTTTTAGACACAGAATCCCAGCTATGACACTTCCTAGTTGTGTAACCATAGGCACATCGTTAAATTCTGAGTCACAGCCTCCTGACACCACAACCAAAAAACTGGATGTGACAACAGACTACACCAGTCTGATTATAAAGAAACATAGAAAAAAAATAATTTTTTTTTTAAAAAAAGAAACAGAGATTATAGGGAATGAAGCGCATCTGTACTCTGTCCTGTTCAGTCTACATCTGGAGCACTAGGTTTAGTTCTAGGCACCATATTTTAGGGAAGGATTTTGGTAAGCAAGAGTCATAATTTCTGGGCCATTAATAGTTTTATTAATTATGGCTACTGAATAATTAATAAAAGGATGATCATTTGGCCATCTTTCATAAACCAAAGACCCCACATGGAGACCTCTCAATGCTTATATGCCCTTGGAAGAATAGGTGTCCTCAGTAGGTGGCAATCAACGAAAGAATGAATATTATAATAAGAGATGGGCTTATTCTAATGAGAGGCTATGGGATGTGATTCTCATCACTCAGTCTTAGACAGAGACTTCTGTCAGCTCAGACCACCCCCCTGTCTAGGGCAATCTAGACAAACAGGGGAATCCACTTCCACTGAGACCTGACTAAAGCACAATGGGCCAGAATTCACCAATTCACCTAGACTAGAATTTCTTTACCTTTTGATCAGATCTGAGTATTCCCATTTGAGTATGTCATGCCCAATATTTCATCTCATTATTAGCTCTGCCCTTCAAAAGCTGGCTGAATAACCTAACAGGGACTGATTTCTAAATGAGGAAATAGAAAGAGGAAAAACCTTAGTCCTAATTCAATAATTGGCTATTAATATAAGAGAGAAATAATCATTTCTCTCACTACAGAGTCTCCAGAGGAAGGTGACCAAGATGCTGAAGGGTTTTGAGATGACATCATATAAGAACAGGTTGAAAGAACTGAAGATGTTCAGCCTAGAGAAAATAAAACTTAGTAGGGATAATTCTAAGTATTTGAAGTACCATACATGAAACAGGGTTTAGACCTTTTCTTCCTTGGCCCAAAGACAGAACCAGGAGCAATGAATGGACAAGGAAGATTGAACTCTCATGTAATGGAAAAATTCCTAACCATTAGCATTGTCTAAGAGCTGAATGAGTAACCTTAGGGGACATAAGTTCCTAATCACTGGATATCTTCAAGTAGAAGTTGAAAACCACCCATCAGAATATTAAAGAGATTTTATTCAAAAATGGATTATAACAAAGTCCCCAAATCCAAGTGTTCAACAGTCACATAGAAAAATGTTCCAAAGAACTAACAATTAAAGAAACGAAGATGAGAGTAACTATAAGGATCTACCTCACATACATGAGATTGGCAATATCGACAAAAACAAAATGGTCAGTGGAGGGGCTGTTGGGAAAACAAGCAACTTCATGCACTGTTAGTTGATTTGTGAATTGGTGCAACAATTCTGGAAAGAGATTTGGAACTATGCCTAAATGCTACTCAGTGTTTCACTTAACAGCACCACTAATGGGCCTATGCCCTACAGAGACCAAATCAGGGGGGTAAGACCCACAGGTACAAAAGTACTTATAGCAGGTATTTTATGTGGCAGCAAAGATCTGGAAAGTAGGGGAGTACCCACCATTTGGGAAATGGTAAAGAGGTTATAGTATATGACTGTGATAGAACACTATTGCGTTATAAGAAATGATGAAAGGTATGGTTTCAGAGAAAGCTGGGAAAACATGAACTGATACAGAAAGAAGTTTATAGAAAAAGGAGAACCTTTTACACAATAACAACGTTGTCAAGACAGATGACTTTGAAAGACTTAAGAACTCTTATCAATGCAATTATCAACCATGATTCACTAAGACTGATGATAAAGCATGCTTCTTACCCTCTGACAGAGATGATGAATTCAGGGTACAGAGAAATTTTTTATTTAAATGGCCAATGCAGGAATTTGTTTTGATTGGCTTTATTTATTTGTTTACAGGTTTTGCTTTTTTCTTTATTTTTCAGGGTGTGCAGGAAATGAGAAGAAAAAAAAAACAGATTTCTGTTCATTGAAAATTTAATTTTTTAAAAGAAAGAGAAAGTAACTAAGGTCCCTTCCTAATCTGAGATTCTATGATTTTCATCTGTAAAATAGGAATATGCCAATGTTTTACCTTTGCTTTTGTCCTTTTGTCTTATTAATGACTTGCATTTCTACAACTATACCAAATTAATATGGGAAGGGACAGCCTAGATTTATATTTATTCATAGTGGGAAAATTTCTGGTGTTTCTATATTGCAAACAGTTCTAGCTCTTGGTTTTAAATGAATGATTTTGGGCAGCTAGGTGGTGCAGTGAGTAGAGCACCGGGCCTGGAGTCAGGAGGAACTGAGTTCCAATCAGGCCTCAGACACTTGACACATGTACTACCTGTGTGACCTTGGGCAAACTCACTTAACCCCAATTGCCCTGCCCCCCCCAAAAAAACCAAAAAAAAATAAATGAATGATTTTGATCATATCAAATAAAGAACAGGCCTTTCCATAACTAATTTTTAAAATATTTTTTAGGTTTTTTTTTCTACTTGCGCTTTTTCATTTTTATTTAATATTTTAGTTTTCAACATTTATTTCCACAAGATTTTGAGTTACAAATTTTCTCCCCATTTCAACCCTCCCCCCCATTCCAAGATGGCATATATTCTGATTGCCTCATTTCCTAGTCAGCCCTCCCTTCTTTCATCCCAATCCCTGCCCCATCCCCTTTCCCCTTACTTTCTTGTAGGGCAGGATAGATTTCTATGCCCCATTCCCTATATATCTTGTTTCCCAGCTGTATGCAAAAAAAAACCTTTTTTAAGCATCTGCTTTTAAAACTTTGAGTTCCAAATTCTCTCCCCTCTTCCCTTCCCACCCACCCTCCCTAGAAAGACAAGCAATTCCACATAGATCACACATGTATCATTATGTAAAACACTTCCACAATGCTCATGTTGTGAAAGGCTAACTATATTTCCTTCCATCCTATCCTGTCCCCCTTTATTCAGTTTTCTCCCTTGACCCTGTCCCTTTTCAAAAGTGTTTGCTTTTGATTACTTCCTCCCCCTATCTGTCCTCCCTTCTATCATCCCCCCTTTTTTATCCCCTTCCCCTTACTTTCCTGTGGAGTAAGATACCCAAATGAGTGTGTATGTTATTTCTTCCTCAAGTTGAATCCGATGAGAGTAAGATTCATTCAATTCCCCCTCACCTGCCCCCTCTTCCCTTCCAACAGAACTGCTTTTTCTTTCCACTTTTATGTGAGATAATTTACCCCATTCTATCTCTCCCTTTCTCCCTCTCTCAATATATTCCTCTTTCACCCCTTAAATTTATTTCATTTTTTTAGATATAATCCCTTCATATTCAACTCATCCTGTGCCCTCTGTCTATATTCCCTTCAACTCCACTAATACTGAGAAAGGTCTCATGAATTACACACATCATCTTTCCATGCAGGAATGTAAACATAACAGTTCACCTTTAGTAAGTCCCTTATGAATTCTCTTTCTTTTTTACCTTTTCATGCTTCTCTTGATTCTTGTGTTTGAAAGTCAAATTTTCTATTCAGCTCTGGTCTTTTCACTGAGAAAGCTTGAAAGTCCTCTATTTTATTGAAACTCCATATTTTGCTTGGAGCATGATACTCAGTTTTGCTGGGTAGGTGATTCTTGGTTTTAATCCTAGCTCCTTTGACCTCCAGATTATCATATTCGAAGCCCTTTGATCCCTTAATGTAGAAGCTGCTAGATCTTGTATTATTCTGATTGTGTTTCCACAGTATTCAAATTGTTTCTTTCTGGTTGCTTGCAGTATTTTCTCCTTGACCTGGAACTTCTGGAATTTGGCGACAATATTCCTAGGAGTTTTCTTTTGGGGATCTTTTTCAGGAGGTGATCTGTGGATTCTTTCGACTTCTATTTTACCCTCTGGCTCTGGAATGTCAGGGCAGTTTTCCTTCACAATTTCTCAAAAAATGTTGTCTAGGCTCTATTTTTTGATCATGGCTTTCAGGTAGTCCAATAATTTTTAAATTATCTCTCCTGGATCTATTTTCCAGGTCAGTGGTTTTTCCAATGAGATATTTTACGTTGTCTTCCATTTTTTCATTCCTTTGGTTCTGTTTTATAATATCTTGATTTCTCATCAAGTCACTAGCTTCCACTTGCTCCAATCTAATTTTTAAGGTAGTATTTTCTTCAGTGGTCTTTTGGACCTCCTTTCCCATTTGGCTAATTCTGCCTTTCAAGGCATTCTTCTCCTCATTGGCTTTTTGGAGCTCTTTTGCCATTTGAGTTAATCTATTTTTTAAGGTTTTATTTTCTTCAGTATTTTTTGGGTCTCCTTTAGCAAGTCATTGACCTGTTTTTCATGATTTTCTCACATCACTCTCATTTCTCTTCCCAATTTTCCTCTATTTCTCTAACTTGCTCTTCCAAATCCTTTTTGAACTCTTCCATGGCCTGAGACCAATTCATGTTTTTCTTGGAGGCTTTTGATGTAGGCTCTTTGGCTTTGTTGACTTCTTCTGGATGTATGTTTTGTTCTTCTTTGTCACCAAAGAAAGATTCCAGAGTCTGAGTCTGAATCTGAGACTGTTTTCACTGCTTGGCCATGTTTCCAGCCAACTACTTGACCCTTGAGTTTTTCAGCGGGGTGTGACTGCTTGTAGAGTAGAGAGTACTTTGTCCCAAGCTTGAGGGGATGTGCTGTTGTTTTCAGAGCTATTTCTACACAGCAAGCTCTGCCACACCAGCGCTCCTCCTCCCCCAAGAATGGCCAGCCCAGACTGTGACTCAGATCTTAAGCATCCTCTGCACTTCGGCTCTGATCTACCACCAGGTGGGCCTGGGGCCTGAAGCAACTGCAGCTGTAGCTCTGTCCTCAGAGCTGCACCACCTCTGCTCCCCGCGGGAGGATGGCCGAACCATGAACTCCTTTCACTCTGTCCCCCGCAGCTTTTCCCACTAACCTTCTCTGTTGTCTTTGGTGTTTGTGGGTTGAGAAGTCTGGTAACTGCCACAGCTCACCGATTCAGGGCACTAGGGCCTGTTCCACCCAGCTCCTGGTCTGACTGGTATAGGCACAGCCTATGCTGGGCTCTGCTCCCCTCTGCTCCCAGGTCCGGACTCTGCTTCCCTCTGCTATTTTGTGGGTACTGCAGCTCTAGAATTTGTTCAGAGCCATTTTTATTGGTTTTTGGAGGGACCTGGCAGGGAGCTCACCCATGTCCCTGCTTTCCAGCCACCACCTTGGCTCCACCCCTAGTCTATTCTTTAAGGTGTTATTTTCTTCAGTATTTTTTGGGTCTCCTTTAGCAAGTCGTTCATGGTTTTCTCGCATCCTTCTCATTTCTCTTCCCAATTTTTCCTCTACTTCTCTAACTTGCTTTTACAAATCCTTTTTGAGCTCTTCCATGGCCTGAGACCAGTTCATGTTTTTTCTTGGAGGCCTTTGATGCAGTCTCTTTGACTTTGTTGACTTCTTCTGCCTGTATGTTTTGATCTTCTTTGTCACCAAAAAAGCAATCTAGAGTTTGATATGAGTCTGCTTTTGAGTCTGAGTTCGTTTTCGCTGCCTCTTCATGTTCCCAGCCAACTACTTGACCCTTGAGCTTTTAGTCAGGGCATGACTGCTTGTAGAGTACAGAGTACTTTGTCCTGAGCTTTAGGGTCCAAGTATTGCTGTTTTCAGAGCTACTTCTACTCCACCATCACCCCAGGCTCTGTCACAGCAGCGCTCCTCCTGCCCCAAGAACTGCCAGACAGGATGGCAATCCAGATCCAAGCAGGGCACAGCAAGAGAGCTTGCCTCTGTGCCCACAAAGCGCTCCTTGCACTCCCACCCTGATCTGCTGCTAGATTCCTCCCACCGTGTGAGACAGGGACTCAGGAAGCAGCTGACACAGGAGCTCTGGAAGCAGCCTTAGGAGCTTCCTGCTGCTGCCATTGCCACAGCCACACCACCTCTACCACGCCCAGGGCTGGCGGCCAGACCCTCTCTGAACTCGATCCCGCAGTTTTCCTCTAACCCGCTCTTTGGCATTTGTGGGTTGAGAAGTCTGGTAACTGCCACAGTTCACTGATTCATGGCCCCAAGGCCTATTCCAGCTGGCTGACTCCGGGTCTGGTCTGTCCTGGCTTGGCCAATGCTGGGCTGCACTCCGCTCCCAGCACTGTGCAGTAGACCCTTCCCAGCAACCATCCAGGCTCTCCTGGGGTGGAGACCTGTTTCCCTCTGCTATTTTGTGGGTTCTGCAGCTCCAGAATTTGTTCAGAGTCATTTTTTACAGGTGTTCAGAGGAATTTGGGGAGAACTTAAGCAAGTCCCTGCTTTCCAGCCACCATCTTGGCTCCACTCCCCTCAAAGATTTTTAACATAAATTAGCACTAGAAAGTTTTTTTCTTCACCTACTGGGGGCAGCTAGTTGGCACAGTAGAGAATGTTTTGGGTCTGTGAGATGAATGAAAATCCTGAGAGACAGAGTCTCTGAGTAATTAATAATCAGTTGATTAATTAGGATAGCCAGTAATCAATAAATTGATGGTCAGTGTTTCTCTCAGTAACCAAAGATACCAAGGGAGACCCTGAAGTGCCTTAAATCTCTTCTGAAAGGAAATTCCCCCGACTAGTGAAAATCAACCCTGATTGGTGGACATTTAATGGGGAGGTGGGCTAAAAGTTTTCAGCTCCTCCTGCTGAGGACACAACTTGTTCTTGAGATGTAGCAGCCTCATGAAATCTGGTCAGGGGAACCCATGTCCATCCCATCCTCTCTACTAGTTTTCTTCTTCATGAGCTGGGTTAACCTGAATCCAGTGAAGGGGACCAAGGACAGGGAATTCCTTCTCCTGGCAAAAGGTCACCCAAACTGGATCCTATTTATATTCTAAAATTAGTAAAAATTAGTAAAATTAGTAAAAAAAAAAAAACACTCTAGAAATTAGGTTTCCCAGTTGAGTGGGATCCTGCCCAAAGTTAATGAGCATGTGCTTTGAGGACTAGGAGCAATCTCATTAGTCAGCCATGCCCTTCAGAGACTAATTGACCTTTTTAGGAGTTGGGTTTTAACAGAAATAGAAGGAAAAGGGTGAATCACAAATCAAATAATTAATTATTAATACAATAGTATAATATTAATTTCTCTCATCTGGAATCAGGAAGACCTGAGTTCAAATCTAGTCTCAGATACCAGCTATGTGACCCTGGGCAAGTCACTTAACCCCTTTTGCCTCAGTTTCCTCATCTGTAAAATGAAGATAATAATAGCACCTTCCTCCCAGGGTGGTTGTGAGGATCAAATAAGATAAAAGTTGTAAAGCACTTGGTACAGTATCTGGCATAAGCTCTATATAAATGTTAGCTATTATTATCATTGAAATATTTGTGGATTTTGTAATACTTCTACTCGTGGTCTCACAGTGTTGTTGTGAGGGAGGTGCTTTATAAACTTTAAAGCCATGTCAAATTGTGAATTATTATGATTTAAACTGCATCTGGATTGTCCCACCCTGCAACATGCTTCTCTTCTGCCTCATCTCACCCTTAACTGATTTATTGGCAAAGAAAACACAATCAGGAAAGTAAGCCTGATGTAAAGGAAGTGCTATAATGAATTCTAAAATACATTTCCTGCTGTTTGGAGATTTTCCAGACTACTACCTGTACCTGCCAGCTTAGACAATTGAGGGGGAGGAAATTATTGAATTAGCTGAAAGCCATGATCAAAAAGAGAGCCTAGACATCATCTTTCAAGAAATTATCACAGAAAACTGCCCTGGTGTTCTAGAACCAAAGGGTAAAACAGAAATTGAAAGAATATACCAATCACCTCATGAAAGAGATCCCAAAAGGAAAACTCCTAGGAATACTATAGCCAAATTCTAGAGTTCCCAGGTCAAGAAGAAAATATTGCAAGCAGCCAGAAAGAAACAGTTCAAGTATTGTGGAAAGGCAGTAAGGATAACACAATATTTAGCAACTTCTACATTAAAGGACTGGAGGACTTGAAATATGATATTCCTGAGCTCAAAGGAGCTAGGATTAAAACCAAAGCCCACAGAGATTAGGTGACTTGTTCAAGATCACACAAGTAACAAGAAACAGAACTAGGATATAAATCACCTACCCAGCAAAACTGAGTGTAATCCTTCAGGGAAAAAAAAAACATTCAATGAAATAGAGACTTTCAAGCATTCTTGATGAAAAGACCAGAGCTGAATAGACAATTTGACTTTCAAATAAAAGACTCAAGAGAAGCACAAAAAGGTAAACAAGAAAGAGAAATCATAAGGGACTTATTAAAGATGATTGAGGGGGAAGGACCTGTGTTCTAACCTCTGAGCACAGTAGGGATAAATATCTAAAATTCTATCAGAAATGTACCCTTCGTTTCCCAACTAGCCATGTAGTGAGCTTGATACAAAGACTCAGGATGTCAGGGATGCCTACAGAGGTCAAAAAGACTTTTGCCCAGAGGTCACAGTAGTGGCAACATCCCGAACTTCTCCCTGAGAACTATAGGGAAAAGACAAATCCAGCCTCAGACCAGACACCTGATACTTAATAGCTGTGTGACCCTGGGTAAGTCATTTAACCCCAATTGCCTCACACACACAAAAAAGGACAGATAAAATTCACTGGGTGGAGGCGTGTTTGGAGGTGGGGTGCTCTGGGCACCTTCCCTGCTATGTCCTTTTCACCATCTTCTCCCCTAGGTCTTAATGGTGAGGCAAAGTACGTGGAGCCCCTGAAATCTCTCTGTCGCCTTCTGTGTTTTGGGTAAAAGAACAGTCTCCACCTCCCCCCTTTAACTGCTTTCTGTCTCTACTTCTTTCCTGGGAGGGGAAGAGATAAAGGAAAGAAGCGTTTTCTGTCCCCTGTCACTAAAGCCTCCCAGTAGTCATGATCTAGCCAATCCCTGCATTGTTTGCTGTCTTTTTCATTGCTATCAATTTTTTCCTTGACATAAATGAAAATATGGTGGGCAGAAGATCTTGACTGGTATGCTGTAATGATAGTAGCTGAGGGCAAATTTGGGAGGAAGTGTTGCATCTAAGAGAATGGAGCCACTATTCCTTTTCAGTGGGAGCTAAGATGTATGGAGAAGATCCCTTAATTTCTCACCAAAGAAAGGCAATGAAAGTAGACCAAAACAACTACCCCCTATTCTAAATGGGGAGTTCAAGTCACACTGAGAAAAGCCTCACTTAGGGTAAGGGCTGGGAATTTTGCCTAGAGGATGCTGAGCCTAGATGTCCGGTCAACTCGGTCCCAGGTGCTAGGTTTTTCTGCTACTATATTACCCTCAAGCATTAATATGGTTGACTTCCCTAGGAAGCACAGTAGATAGAGTGCTGGGCCTGGAGTCAGAAAGACCTGAGTTCAAATGTAGCCTCAGACTCTTCCTAGCCATGTGACCCTGGGCAAGTCACTTAACCCTGTTTGCCTCAGTTTCTTCATCTGTAAAATGAGCTGCAGAAGAATACAGCAAACCACTGCAGCATCTTTGCCAAGAAACCCCCAAATGGGGTCACAAAGAGTCAGACACAACTAAAAATACCAACTGAACAGCAGCCCCTAAAGACAGTGAGGTTGTGCATCTGACTTCACCAGCTGAAAATTCTTCAAGTACTTACCCAGGTGCATAGCTTAGCTCTGTATACTCAGTTACACAGGCTCTAGTCACACATGGGACCTCACCTCAACTTGCTACAGTTAACTTTGTAACTATTTAGCACGAAGAGGATGTTGGAGCCCTCCAGATGTCTACAGTTGAGAACCCGGGATTCCTTCCCCAACATAAACATCTGACTTTAAGCCTGGAAGCTACTTGGTCTACTGGATGGGGCTAAATAAGGGGCATCAGTCAGATACCTGACTTATGCCAGTGAGAACATGATGCAGGTCCAGAGCTGCTATACCACTCCACTCATCCATCTCTTAACTTGTAGATAAATCATTTTCACCTGTGTCTGACTCTTCATGACCCCATTTAGGGTTTTTTTGCAGAGATACTGGAGTGGTTTGCCATTTCCTTCTCCAGCTTATTTTACAGATGAGCAAACTGAGGCAAACAGGGTTAAGTGACTTACGCAGGGTCACACAGCTAGTAAGTGTCTGAGACCAGATTTGAACTCAGGAAGATGAGTCTTCCTGACTCCAGGCCCAGCATTCTATCCATTGCACCACCTAGCTAGCATCTTTTACTTGGCCAGTCTTAATTATGCCATTAGGGATCAGAAGTCGGGATCAGAAGTCTGCAGCAGACTTTCCATTCCTTTGTTTCCACTCAAAGGCAAATTATTCTCTATGCAACACTGTCTACTCCCTAGGATCTAGTTATCAACCCAGGTTATGTAAGTACAAAAACTCAGCTGAAACAGAGGCTGACTGAATGATGAGGCTCTCGGAGCCTCAGATGGGGTGAGACTTTGTGCTCGGGTCTACTAGTGAGCTGTCATTCTGTGTTAACATCCTTAGTCATAGATTTAGATTTGGAAATAGTCCAGCCCCACTTCCATTTTATAGATAAGAAAACCAAACCCTATGGAGATTAGGTGACTTGTTCAAGATCACACAAGTAACAAGAAACAGAACTAGGATATAAATCTGGATCTTCTGACCCTCCGGCCTGGATTCTTTCCACTCCACCACACTGCCTGTAACCCAAAGTGGTCCAAACGGGTCTAAAAACATTCCATATCAGCATATTCCCCAAGGAATCATATAGATTAAGTTCTAGTTTAACAAGGTTTTGAAAATAGCTATTCCAGATCGATTCTGGTTTTGGGGTCAAATTAAAAAAAAATCAGGAAAGTTCATTCCTATTTAAGGCTGGCTCATTTGGTTCCCATCTAGACAATGTGTCCTAGTAACATATAAAGAATCCAGGAGGAAGGAATGATGCAGAGGGAAAAAGGTGGTTCATACTCAGGGAAAATGTGATAAAATTAAATCTCATAAACAGCAAAAAGTCATCTTGGAAAAATGAATCACTTCATTAGAATGAACACCGGGAAATCCATAGACACTACTAGGCATGGACAGAGATTTGGGCTGGCTCCTTTGGAGGGAATGGGAGGTATGGGGTGGCATAAAGGGGTTGTTCTTTCTGCCTCCAGAAGCTTTTGAGGAGCTCCTCCTCTGGGGAGCTCTGTGACTCAAGCTGCAGCCTTGGAATGTTATAACTAAATAAACAAGACTCCCCTCCAAACTCACCCATAGCAAACAATGGAGCCAGAGTTAATCCTGGTGTACTCACCTCTACCTATCACAGACCTTGGCCCCTGACTTTTAGAGTTGCCAATGCCCTTAAAGACCATTTAGTCCAACAGATCCTTTTATGGCCAATGGGCCTTACTCTCCTGAATGCCCTTCCCTTAGGGACAGGTCAGACCTACAGAATGAAGACCACAGGATGACAGAATCCCAGCTTTACAGTTTGAAGGGAACCCAAGAGGCCATTCAACCCCCTCATCTTACTAGTGATGACACTGAGGCTTAGTGAGATTCAATAGCTTGCTTAAGGTTACCCAGGACATCATGGCATAGCAAAGAGCAGAACCTTAGTTTCCCTTTTTTAAAAAGTTTGATTGACATGTTTTATTTTTACCAAACATTTCCAGTTTACCCACACTCCGTGAGAGCTGTCTTGTAACAAAGGAAAATAATTCACCAAAACTAACAATACAGTGACCTCCTCTAAAAGGGCAGGCAGTATTCCACATCTGTAGTGCTCCACTCCCACCTCTCTATTTTTAATTGTTTTTAATAAACAGGGATGCCAGGTGGCACAGTGGGTAGTGTATTGGGCCTAAAGACAGGAAGACTCATCTTCAAATCCGGCCTCAGACACTTACTGGCTATGTGGCCCTGGACAAGTCACTTCACCCTGTTTGCCTCAGTTTCCTCATCTATAAAAGGAACTGGAGAAAGAAACAGCAAACCTATCTTTGCCGAGAAAACTCCAAATGGGGTCCCAAAGAGTCAGACACAACTAAAAAATGACTGAATAACAACAAAATATATACCTTCCTAGCTGTCTGACCCTGGGCAAGTCACTTGAAATTTGATGAGTGAATAAATGCCTTTATTCCAGCCATTGACAAAAATAATCAACAGCACAGGGACAAGAACAGATCCCGAGGGCTCTCCACTGGAAATCCCCTCCTATGACAACAATGAACAATTAATTCTTTGAATCTAGCCATTCAACCATTTCCAAAGATACCTAATTGTACTATTTTCTAGGCCACATTGTTCCATCTTTTCCCACAAGATTTGGATGAGCCACTTTATTAAATGTTTTTCTAAAATCTAAATTTTCTAAGTCTATAGCATGCTTCTGATCTATCATTTTAGTAACCCCATCAAAAAAGAAAATAAGGTTAATCTGTCATGGCCAAATTTTGACAAAGCAAAGGTGGCTTTTTGTAATTACATCTTCCTTTTCCAGATGTTCATTATGTGTCTCTTTTTAAAATGTTTTACTGATTCCTTTATGTCCACAGAGCCTTTATGTCCACAGAGCCATTTCCAAATATATCCTCCCTTTCCTGCCCAGTGAGCCTTCCCATATATTAAAAAAAGATTTTAAAACCAACTAATTATATATTTCTGATAAAATATATAATATTTCACACTCAGAGTTCCCCACCTCTCCAGTGAAGGGAAGGAGGCATAGTTTTTCATCTTTTCTCCAGGATCGTTTATTGTATTATCATAATCTATAATAAGGTCAGTTATTATATGATAATTATATATATGTAATCAATATTAAAGGGTCAGTTATGTTATAATTAGTCATTATAATTGCAGTATTCAATTTTTGTTCTAATGCTCTTGTCATCATTGTATATATTGTTTCCGTAAGTTGTTTCTTACTTCAATCTGCATGTTTTATAGATGGATAATATTATACATTATAATATTATATGTAATATTATACATTATGTATATATATATATATATATATATGTATATATATCCATGTTTCTCTAAGGTCTTCAAACTCATCATTTCTCACAGCACCCATCACATTCTTGTATCAAAATTTATTTAGCCATTTCCCACTTGACAGGCACCTACTTTGTATATAATTTTACTTGTCACCAAAAAAAGTGCTGCCATGAATACTTCAGTATATCTGGGACGTATTGCCCCATTGTTGCTGTCTTTGGCGTGCGTGGCAGGCCGCAGCATTTCTGGATCAGAGAATGGACATTGGAGTCACTTTTTTTAGTATAATTCCAAATGTCTTCCCAGAATGGTCAGACCAATTCAGAGCTTCGGCAGCAGCATGTCAGTGTGTCTGTCTTCTTACAGTCCCTCCAACAACATTTTCATTATTTATCATCTTTGACACCTTGCTGAGCATGAGGTGAGTTGTTTTGATTTACACTTTTATTATTAATGATTTGGAAGAATATTTCATATGATTGCTAATAATTTACAACTGTTCTTTGGAGAGGGAAAAAAAGAAAAAGGGGTCCGGTTGAAAGCTTTGTGCAACATCCAGTTAGGGGCAAGATATAGATGATTATCCAGCAAAAGAGATGAGAAGAATTGACCCAACACATGGGAGAGCTAAGAGAAAGTAATGCCATAAAAACCTAGCTGAGAAAGCATATTCAGGAGGAGGAGGATGACGACACTTTAAAATACTGCAGAAAGGCCACGAAGCAAGAGGCCTGAGAAATAACCATCAGAACTGACAATTTAAGAGGTTGCTAGTAACTTTAGAGAGAGCAGTTTTGGTTGAGAAATGAGGTCACAGGCCAGATTGCAAGGGGTTGGAAAGTGAGTGAAAGAAGAAGTAAAGGAATCAAGTGTAAACAGTTTTGTTTTGTTTCTTGGAGTTTAGCTATGAAATAGAGAGAGATTTAGGATGAAAAAGGAATGGCAAAGTTGAGTCAGGGTTTTGGTGGTGGTGGTTTTTTAAGGACTAGGAAAAAAAAGAAACATGTCTTTCAGAGCATGGATGTCATATTCAAATGTAATCATCCGAGGCCAGAAGTGCAGGGGAAAGAGTTATGTCTAGGATAACAGAGATTTGCATGGCCATATTTCTCCCATAAAAGTTAGGCCCCATGTGTGGGTAAAATGGTGGCAAAGACTTTGCCTACTGTTTCACAGATAACACATAAAAGGCACTGGAGGTTTCAGACTCCAGCCTCTAACAGGTTCACTCTTGATCTAGTCAGACAGGCAGACACCTTCAGAGGGGTCGATAATCTTACTTTATTCTAGTCTAGTCTTCTCAGAAGGGTTGCTGATAATGGGAGCACCAGCTCCTTACAGCATTCCCTGACAATCCTCATAAGGGCAGGCAAGAAGGGCGGGGCAACTACCCCTACCTCTCGATGGGGTCAATCGAGAAGGGCACAGCTTGTGCACTCCCCTAAATCCCCTCAAGCCTCAGTGGGGCTGGTTGAGGCAGGTGCACGCATTCCTCTGTGCATTACCCAGGGTTTCCCCCACGGGTTCCCTGTGGATTCCCCACTCACAGACCAGTGTCCACTTGCTTTATAAGGCAACAGACAAAGAAGGCATTTTGCCAACATTAAGCTCACAGGTTAACTAGCAATATCGTCATCCTGTGCAAGTGTAGAAAATATCAATTATGTCACCCCTGTATCTCATGGCGCAGCCTCAGTAGGACTGCCTATCACTATGATTCTAGGAATTACTATCTAAGATCCTTGGGGCTATTCTGGGAGTTATCATCTAACACCTGGAAACTAGACATTTCCATGGCCATGGATCCTAAGAAACTGAACTCTAAAAAGAATAACAAAATCCTCCTCACTTGCACCTACCATCAGAGGTCCATCCCTCTAGTGAATTAGACATGTCTCTGGGCAGAAGTAAGATAGAATCCTAGATTTCAGAATCTCAGCGGTGTGAGGAACCTCAGAGGTTATCTCAGCCGCTGATGCTCTCATTTCCATGGCTGCCAGTAGGGATCCCCCCACTCTGGGGGTCCCTCTCTAATCCCTGAAGGTCAGCCCCTGAATACCTAGCCTAACACAGGTACCACTAATATAGCAGGTACCATTCCCAAGAATCTAACTGTGCCTTTGAAGGGTCCCAGATCTGGCTGGTAGTAACCCAAGATTTCTCAGCACAGACCATGTCAGAATTTGAGACATGGAAGAAATCATGGGATCATAGTTCTAGAACTGGAAGGGACCACAGAGGCCATCAAGTCCAACCCACCCACTCCCCCACACACACACACACCCAGGCCATTTAACAGTCAAGAAACCTGATGCTGAGGGTAGTTCAATGACTTGCCCAAGGTCACCTAGATCATAAATGTTAGGGGCAGTACATACAACCAAGGCTAGGGCTCTTCCCACTGTACCAAGCTGCTTCCTTAATTTCAGAGGCCATCTAGTCTGACAGAAACATAATCTACAACATACCCAATGAACAGTTAACTTATTCTTGAAAACCTCTAATAATGAAGAATACCTTTCCTCCAGAGCCAGTCCATTTTGCATTTTGACATCTATAATAATATAACATAATTATAATGCATATAATAGTATTATTGTAGACTATATATATCTTATAATTGCATAATTTTAATATATAAATATACACACACATCTTTATATAACTTTCTACTGGTCACTTTAAAACAAAGTCTACATAACCAAATGGGAGAATTGCTGTTGAAAATTGCTGCCTTTAAAAAATCCTCAGACTGGGACTGTGAAAAGGGAGATTACAACCAGTCCAATTGAAATGTCATCACCTCAACCTTTAAAGTCCTTTAGAAAACATGGACGGTCTCAGGAAGTGGAGGACCCTGAGGGGATGGAGGGGAGGGTGGGAAGAGGAAAGCGGTCATGGCTACCCCTCCTCTTCAATCCACATGTATTTAGTTACCACTGTTGTCCAGTGCTGTTATTTACAGGCAGTCTCAGACTGAAACCCTTGGGTTCCTCCAGACACCCATAACTGAGGGCTGAGTAAGCCATTAGCTGTGCCTGAACAGGCTTCTTAAATCAGAAAGATCAGTCTCTGGAGACAAATCTCTCTCTCTCATTATTCAGCACCCTATAAAATTTTTATGTTCTTCCTGTTTTCCCCAAGTCAAACCGGTCCCTCTTCTCCCCACCTAGAACAAACACATCCCGTGTCTACAACTGGTTCTTCTGAGCACTACTTAAGGAGCCATTCACTGGGTGCCAGGGAGGTTAAACCCCATAGGATTCCATTATGTGGTGCCAGGTGGGAAGTGTCACATCCTGTGACCCCACCAGGAATGCACATCATCCAAGTTACAAAGGGAGGACCAGATTTAGAAAAGGAAGTGTGACACATGATATGACACACCATGGTCCCACCACTATACCTCTGCATCTGATCTTTCCCTCACTCACTCCTGCAGAATGATCTTCCTCCTACTCTCCATCCAACTTCTACCCACTTTTCAAGGCCCAACTCAAATTCTACCTCCTCCATGATGCCTTTCCTGAGCTCATCAAAGTAATCCAGAATTAAATTCTACAAAATCTATTAAAAATAAATTAATTCTACAAGCATTTATTAAATACTCTGTGCAAGGTGCTAAACAAGGCATTGGGGATAAAAAGACAAAACACAAAACAGTCCCTGCCTTCAGGAGCTTACACTCAAATGTTAGAGCCTGAATAGAATACAGAGATCACCCAATCCTACTCCTTCTTTTTTACAGATAAGAAAAGAGAAGCCCAAAGAGAGGTGGTTTACTCAAGTTCAAGCATCTAGTGAGTAGTAATACTAAGACAAATACCTAGGAATTTTTCTTTTTTTGTTTGTTTTTTTTAATCAGGTATTATTATTTTTTAAATTTTGAGTTCTAAATTCTTTCCCTCCTACCCATCCCCCACCCATTGAGAAAGTAAGCAATATGTCAATTATAGTTCCATGTTAGCCATATTGCCAAAAAAAGGGCAGGGATACCAATTAGGAGGCTTTTATGATATTCCAGATAGAAAGTTAATGAGGTCCTAAACTGGAATTGTAGTAGCATTAGTGAAGAAAGGTCAGATATAAGAGATAGAGCCTGGATGTCCAGGTCACATGAGAAACAAGATGGAGGACTAGACATTTTCTCTGATCCCATGACCTCTCAAACCTCTCCAAAAATAGAAATTATTTCCCAAAGATTAAGCAACTTCAGTTTTCTCCATGGTCTAGGATACCCAGAATCCAAAAGAAGGTGGAAAATAAAACCACAAATTGAGTTCACTCAGCACTTCTCCCCCACCTCCCATGCTACCCAGATTTGACTAGCAGATCCAAGGACACAACAAAAGTTTACAACAAAACCCACACCCACACACTGATTCCCCCTCCTTCCTTCTAGTTCTGTGGAGACCCAAGTTCCAGGCTGCAGAAATTTGGCTATGAGAGAAACACACACACACACACATACACACACACACAGGGAGGGAGGGAGATGGGTGTGTCGGTTATTTTTTTTTTTAAAGACTGAGTCTTCCTAGTTCACCAAGGCTGAAAGTTGAATGGCTATTGGCCCAGTCCCACTCTTACTGGCACAGGAGCTTGGACCTGTTCCATTTCTGACATGGGCCAGTCCTCCCCTCCTTAGACAATCTGGTTCCTTCTCCCTACTCCCACCTTCCAGGACTTCACCATATTAATGCTAAGCTTAATATAGATACCCAATCAACTTAGCCTACCACACTAAGAACTCCCAAGCTCAAGAGATACACCACCCTCAGCATCCCTAGTAGCAGGGATTATAGGTGTGCACCACAACACATAGTTTATGAGACATTATAAAGAGAATATCAATATACCAATTGATTGTATATGGGAAACAAACAAGAAGGAAATGACAAAGATGACTCTGAGATTTCAGGCCTAGGTGACTGTAGGAATGCTTGTACCATTAACAGAGACAAAGAAGTTGAGAAGAAGGGTAGGTTCAGGAGGAAGATGTCAAGTTAAGCTTTTGGCATGTTGATTTTGACGTGCCAGTAGGGCATCCAGGAAATATCCAGCAGGCAAATGGAGGTGTGGGACTATGACTCAAGGAATAAATGAGGGCTATATGTGTAGATTTGGGAGTGAGCATTGAAAATCAATAAATTGAATACACCCATTAAATGAACTAGTTCAGAGAAAGGTAGTTTGGGACAGAGATTTGTAGAACAGCCACACTTAGGAGGTGAGAGAAGAAGATAAACCAGTGAAGACTAAGAAGGATCAATTAGACCAGTAGGAAAAACCAGAGAGAAACTAAGTGTTTGGTGATCAACAATTTTAATGTCTGTAGAACAATAAAGCAAGATAGGGGATAGAAGACAAGGTCATTTTCTGAATCATAATTTATCTGCCTGCTATATCTCTTCCCCTCCCCTACCCCAATTGCTTTCTTGAGAACAAGAGCTATGTTTTTTCATCCTTGTATACATTTGCCTTGCATGGGTCTAGCACAAGGTGAGTAGGTGACATCATGGACAAAGTACCTGACTTGGAGGTAGAAAGAGCTGAGTCCAACTCTTGGCTAATACAAACTTACTAGCTGTGTCACCTTGAGCAAATTGTTTAAATACTCTAACTCATAGTTTCCTCAACAGCAATAACAGTACCTAACTCACAGGGCTGTTGTAGGGTTCAAATGAGATATTATACATAAAGCACTCTGAACTCCTTAAAATGGCAATAACTCTTTATAAGTTGAGTCAAAGGTGACCTTGGTGACACTGCTTTCAATACTACAGCAGAGACTGAAGTTGTACTGCAGGACGATGAAGGCTGAGTAGTGGTGAGGAACTGGAGGTGAGTGTAAGTGTCTCTTCACAAAAGAATATTGGGCTCCCTAGGACATGATGCTATAAATATTGGTCAGTCAGTGAAGGATTTTGATGAGGCTTCTGTTATATATGGACTCTAATGCACATTTCCTAGCCTGACACTTGGATAATCTCCCACAAAAGTCCTCTTCCAATGTCTTATCTTGTTGAGAAGGAGAAGTTGGATCTCAAAGGCCGTACACAAGCTCTGACAGGTTCTACCGAGTCTTCAAGTATTATCCTAGCAACAGAATATGTCTACTCTCTGAGGAACAGCTTAGCTCACAATGGAGAGGTTCATCGTTGCCAGGTTTTACATTTTTTTTTTTAGCTATAGCAGCCTGGAGGGGCAAGCCCTTGACTTAGTCTATCAATACATGTATGTTGGACAGGATCTGCAGATGGACAATGAACTGTCTCAGAAATAAAGGGAAGGTCAGGCTGGATTACATTTGTGAAATGCCTAGATCTCAAGGTGCTCTCTAGCGCAAGATCCTATATTTTTTACCAGCATTATTGTGATGCCATATGACTTCAAATCATGTAATACCACAACCTCTAAAAGAAGCAAAATTGCAGGTGACCTGGGTCAAGTCACTTGACTTCCGGGAAAGACAGAAAGCACATTCACCTAAAACCAATGATAACTTGTCCAGGAGAAATAACCAAAGGGACAAAAAAAGGAATTACTAAGGTCATGTATAGCCTAAAAAGAATGAGGAGAGTCTAGGCCTTGGTATCCACTAATTATTAAAAAATTTACAAGATAATCACATACTCATTTAGTAGGCATTCTATGGAAGATTTATGGCAGGAAATGAATAAGAATCACTCAGAATGCAAAGATATGGATAGGTTGAGATCCTCTTCAACGAAGGGAGTGCCCATATCTATGAAATTAAGAATCCATCAAAGTATTATTTCATGATGCTGTGCCAGATGGATTAGAATCTAAGTTTTCCTGAAACTTAGTCCTATGCTTTTTCCACTACACATCTACAATGAGTATATAATATGAGGAGATGGTGGTAAGGTAGGAGGAGGGAGAAGAAAGAGAATAAGAATAGGAATTTTATTTTATTTCAATGGTTTCAGCAAACACAGGTCTATCCTAAGTGACCTGCCAAGGAAATACACTGTGAACATTAAATGAAGGGAAATGCTGGGTTAGTGCTAAAACTGACAAACTTAATCTCAGTTAATCCCTAGTGATTTCAACAACAAACAGTAATTATCCAAGCTTTTAATCACTTTCATGACAGTGACCCATGAAATTCAATTGCAAATCCTGCCAACAGGAACAGGAACCTGAAGGTCTTGGAGAAAATAATGGATTCGCTCCCATTCTGTGAGCTTCCAGTGTCAATGCCCATCCTAGAGAAAGCAACTTAATCCTCACCAGGCTCAGGTACTATCACTGTGGGATCTGGTCTAGACAACACTGGAGCAGAAACCCAGCTCCATGACGGTGAGAGAGGGGGTAGAAATAGGGCATGTCTTTGTGTAGCTGGCTCTTTGGAGCTATTTCCCTCTAGGTGTACAAGGACTTACATCTGGGACATTTCTTGGATGATTAGTCATTGGCATGAAGGCCAGGACTCCAGTAACACAGCCAGACAGGCCCTAGCAAAAGGATGGAAACTCTTCAAGTTAACAAATACTGTGTGTTTGCCATGTGCCCAATTATGATGTAGGATCTATGAAGGATACGAAAACAGCAGAAACGGATGCTGACTTCAGGAACTTATACTATAGTTGATAGACAACACTAATTCTACGGCCCTTGAGGGCAGGGGCTATTTCATTAGTATTTTTGTATCCCATGCACCTAGACCAATGCCTGGTGCATTGAAGGTGCTTAATAAATGGTTTCTGAATTCATGAAAAGAATCTTTGAGTTAGAGAAACATTTGGAGCTGGAAGGGTATTTAGAGTTCATCTGGCCCACAACCTTCTCATTGTACAGAGGAGGAAATTGAGGCTCAGAAAGGGGAGGTGACTTGTCCAAGGTCTTACATCTAGCTAGTGGCAGAGCTAATTTTGTAGCTCAGGTCTCCATGCTTTTAGTTCATTGTGGTTTCCACTATACTATGCCCTTTCTACAAATACCTCTTTAAAACTACAGGATATTAGGACAGTACATGAGCAAGTTTTAAGCCATTATCACATAGCTAAGAGCTGCAAAATGAGAGACAACCATGATCTTGGTTGGTCAAGGAAGAATTCAAAGGGTAAGAGAAATTTGAACTGAACTATGCAGGATAGGTAGAATTTAGGAAGGTGGAGAAAAAGAAGAACATTCTGGGAGGAAGGAATAGTATGAGAAAAGGCACAGAAGTATCGTGCACGGTAGTAGCTATGTTATTGTGCAATGACTGACTTTGATAGATTTAGCTCTTCTCAGCAATGCAAGAATCTAAGACAACTCCAAAAGACTCATGATGAGACATGCCATCCACATCCAGAGAAAGAAATATGGAGTCTGAATGTGGATCAAAGCATACTATTTGCTCTCCTTGGCTTTTGTTGTTTTGTTTTGTTTCTTCTTTCTCACAGTTCCTCGCACTGGTTCTTCTTTACAACATGACTAATGTGAAAATATGCTTAATAAGAATGTATGTGTAGAGCCTGTATCTGATTGCACGCTGTCTTGGAGAGCGGGAAAGGAGGCAGAGAAAAATTAAAACTCATAAGCTTATAGAAGTAAATGTTGAAAACTAAAAGTAAATAATTTTTTTAAAAAAGACACAAAAGTAAAAATAGGCATGGGGAGAATGAGGAAGGGGAGGGGAACACCAAAGAAGGAAGCTATTAAACCAGCCCCTCCTAATGTTCAAAGGATCATGGGATTTAGAACAGGAAGGAACTTTCTAATTTGTCCCTTTAGCAGCTTCCTCTTACTGGAATAAAGAAAGAGAACAATATATGGGGGAATAACTGACCCTAATACTGACGTCTCCACCCTCCCTACCCCTCAGTCCAATGATCCATGTTTGGCAGCTAGGTGGCACAGTGAGTAGAGCACTGGCCCAGGAGTCAGGAGGACCTGAGTTCAAATCCGGCCTCAGACACTTGACACATGTACTAGCCATGTGACCTTGTGACCCCAATTGCTCTGCCTTTCCCCCTTCCAAAAAAGAAAACCCAATGAACCATGTTTTAGAAAAGGGAGAAACCATCTCTTTTATCTCCCAAAATCTCCTCAAATACAAATTCAACCCAGGTCAGAACCAACACCTGATGTGCTTCAAAATTCATTATGAGTTCCAATTGAGAGCATTCAATTTATATTTCAAATCTCAGCTGTAGCGACAATTTGGCTAGCAACTGCTGCTGAGGCGTAGGACCCAACAAGACCAGCAACAAGAGCTGCCAGCACAGGTTCTTTGATCTGCTTTACTGAGGAAAGTGACTTTAAGAGGTTAACAATCTCAGTTTAATTAAACATTCATATATCATTCACTTAGTTCAGGGGGAAAAGCCAGCACCCTGAACTTCAGAGCAAATAGAAATAGAAATTACAAACAGAAAATATCAACAGATCGAATAACAATATTCAGTAGACAGGCTTTGTCTAATCAAGATATCACATACATAGTTACCAAAAAGAGAAGCACCAATGGGTCTGGGTTAGCAAAACTGAGGTGGGGGAGTGGGGGCGGCAGGTACAACAGCTTGCCCAGAGTCCCAACACTCCTTCCATGAGTGAGCCCCAAAAGTCAAACACCGATCTCAGATCTTATATACTGTCTCAAGGCCCTGGGGCACTTGATTACCTCAGTGCTGAGAAGCACTCAAACAAAGAGCAGTGAAAAGTCTCATTTTGCTGGCCATTACATTTGAAAGGCAAGATTCATCAAAGGTATTTAATTACCTCAGCATTCCAAAAGAGAAGACAACAAAAAGTCCTACCCTGATTACCATTACATTGTCTTAGTGCTGGGAAACACTCCAAGACAAAAAGATCCCATTTTAGTGTCCCATTCAAACAAAGGCCAGAATCATTAAAGGCACTTAAGGGAAGAATAGCAAAAAGCCCCTTCCTGATTACTACTATACCAGCTCTTCTACAGTGACCTATATGACCTTGGATAAGTCACTCGACCTCTCTAGCTTCAGTTTCCCCATCTATAAAATGAGGTGGCCAAACTAGTTGACGTTGAAACATCGACATGGCACAATAAATAGAGTCCTGGGCCTGGAGTCAAGAAGACCCAAGTTCTTCTAATCCAGCCTCTGATACTTCTTAGCTATGTGCCCCAGAGCCAGTCACTTAAGTGCTGTTTGCCTCAGTTTCTTTAATTACAGCACGTACCTCTCAGAGTTGTTGTGAGGATCAAATGATATGTTTGTAAAGTGCTTAGCCCACTGTCTGGGACATAGTACACTATAAATTAATAATTATTCCCTTCCCCATCTCTCCCTCCTCCAAGTCTCTTCCTGCTCTAGACCTGCGGTCCTTTGAGAAGATTGGAATAGAGGATTTCTACAGACCCTTCTAGCTTTAAGTCTTATTATCCTTTGTTTTCCAGAGTTCCCAGGGGCTAGACAATGTGTCCATGCACACACACACACACACACACACACACACACACACACACGATTATTTAGCTATATTTCACATGCATCAACTGGCAGAAAAAATACACAATGGATCAGTTTCTAGTTCATGCCCTGGAAACATAGCTGTATTTTATATTCTCAAAAAAGTTAAAAAAAAAATCCTTAATCCTATTGTGTCTCTTGTACTGTAACTTTTAGCAACTCATGTTGTTACTCAGGCCAGAGTAGCCAGAAAAGGAGGAGGAATGGAAGAAGAGAAAGGGAGCTGGGGAAGGGGAAGAAAGGAAGGAGGGAGAGGAGGAAGAAGAGGGAGAGTGATAACAGAGAGGGGTAAAGAAGAAGGAGGGGGATTGATGTACTGGTATTTTTTTTTTCTTCAAAAAATGACCTGCATTAAACCTGTGTGACCTAAAATCAGTGTTATTTTTCAGTGACATATATGTATATGTAAATATAAATACACACACGTATTTTTTACTTTCGAAGAAATCTAAAATTCAATCATTAAGCATTTCTTAAACGTTTCCTCTGTACCAAGCACTTTATTTGGCTCTAGAGGCACAAAGGCAAGAGCAAAATAGTCCCTGCTCTCAAACAGCTTACACTGTAACCAGAGAGATGTGTACATATGAAGTATGTGTATATGGACATATGCAAGTGTTTATAGAACACATGCAACAATGTTATTTTAGGTAACTTTAGGAGGCAGGGTTTTATTTGGGGATCTGGGAGGTCAGAAAAGGCTTCATGTACAAAAACTAAATTTAGAGCTACAGTCTATGTTTGGGGGGCAGCCTATATTCAAACCATCAATGGTTATTTTTGTTAGTCAATTCCTATCTCACACCGACCCCCTCCTTTGCCTCCACTTGCCCCCAAGTCAGATATGAGATTCTCAAGGTTGTCATGTACAGATAGGAAGGGGTGCAGGGGGCAGGGTGGAGAGAGGTGGTGAAGTCACTTGGGGACTACAAACCTAAATAGGTTGCACTTCTCAGGCCTTTTTGGCTGAGCAAACAGTGATTCCAACCAACAACCAAGTGGCTATTCAACAGTGGTTAAAGCCTCAAAAGAAAGGGATTCTTCTCAAAGGTCTGGGGCTTAAAGAAGGGTGTTTGGCCTCAGCACAAAGTCTCTCATTATGACACCATTTCCCTTCCTTAGGGCCTACTCTCACTTTCAGGTGTCAAGGTTTCTCTAAGTGAGGGGAACAGAACCAGGAGAACATTATACACCATTACAGACACACGGATCTGTGACGACTAACTTTGATAGACTTGGCTCTTCTGAGCAATACAAAGCTCAAAGACAGCTCCAAAAGACTCGTGATGGAAAAATCTATGCACATCCAGAGAAAGAATTATGGAGTCTGAATGCAGATTGAGGCAAACTATTTGCTCTCTTTTTTTTTCTTTCCTTTTTTTCTGTTTTGTTTTGTTTTTTTCTTCTTTCTCATGGTTCATTCCATTTGTTATCATTCTTCTTTACAACTTGACTGTCGTGAAAATAAGTTTGCTGTGAAGGTATATGTAGAACCTATGTTGGATTACATGCCTTCTTTTGGGGAGAGGCGGAGGACAGGGAGGGGGAGAAAATTGGGAACTGGGAAACTTGTGAAACTGAGTGTTGTAAACTAAAAATAAAAAAAAAATTAAAAAAACAATAAAAATAAAATTTTAACAACAAAAGAAATGTATCTCCATAAGAGTTAGACAGGACCTAAAATGTCACACAGTATGTATCTTCCCTCCTTTCTTTTTTCACATAGTACTTAGTTCAGGCCCTTACTGCTTTTCACCTAAAATGCTAGAATAGTCTCCTACCTGGCCTCCCTATTGCCAATCTCTCCCCTTTTCAATCCATCTTCCATAGAACTTCCACAGAATCCTCCCCAAGGCACAGGTCCTCTTCCTTATTGGGGTAGCTAGGTGGTGCAGTGGATAGAGTGCCTGACCTGGAGCCAGGAAGATCTGAGTTCAAATCCAACCTCAGTTATTAGCTGTGTAACCCTGGGCAAGTCACTTAACCCTGTTTGTCTCAGTTTCTTCAACTGTAAAATGAGCTAAAGAAGAAAATGGCAAACCACTCCAGTATCTTTGCCAAGGAAACCCCAAATAGGGTCATGAAAAGTCAGGTATGACTGAAAATGACTAAATAGCAAAACCTCTTCCCTATTGCCTCTAGAATAAAATACAATCTCCTTGCATTTCCAGATGTATTTCTTATTAGTCCTTTCACAAACACACGCTATGTTCTAGCCAAACTGGCCTGCTAGTTACTTCCCAAACCCAGCATTTCATCTGTATGCATTCATAGACTGGTCCCCAGGCCTTAGGATATATTTCCTCTACTTTGTAACTTTTTAGAACCTTTAACTGTCCTTTAGGGTTCAGCTTGTGGATCCATTGCTATATGAAGCTATGCTTAATTTCTTCTCCTTACCCTCCCTCCACCCAGCATTATTCTTCTTCAGTTCAGTCATTTTTCAGTCATGTCCAAGAATTTGTGACCCCTTTTGGGGTTTTCTTGGCAAAGGTAACAGGAGTGGTTTGCCATTTCCTTCTCTAGCCCATTTTACAGATGAGAAAACTGAGGCAAACAGTGCTAAGTGACTTGCCCGAGGTCACACAGCTACATAACTTGTCATTTTATTAACAGGAACCTACACATTAAATTGGTTGGAGCTGTCCTTCAGCACCTATGCCAATATTACTTACTTGACAAATGAAGAGAAATGCAGGGATGAAGAGAATGTAGAATTCCTGGGGCAGGTAATGGGTTGTCAAGGAGTGCATATGGATCCATAAGAGATGAAGGTCCTATGGCAATAGGAGAAAATAGAGGACTCTGGCTCCCCAAAAAGCCATATAGTAATCCCTATACCACCACTACTTTTTCCCCAGTTCTTTTTTGATTCTCACCGATCTACTGAAACACTCTCATAGACTCCCAGGGGACACCAGAGGTAAAGGATGTTTTTAATGACAGAACCAATTCTTTTAGCTCTTACCTTGTTGTGAGAAGGCCAGAGAGAACTGTGGTGACCAGAAAGGACAAAATTCCATCAGTTTGTGGTTGGCAGTTATGCATGATAAAGATATGAATATGGAACAAGGATGGAAGCTAATGACATTTCCAGCTTCACTTACCCCTTTTATTCTTTCCCAAGGGTTCATTTACCAGTCATTTGAGACAGTAGGGGATACAGTGAAGTGGAATTAGGAAGTTAGGAAGACCTAAGTTCAAAGCCAGTGTCAGACACTTACCAGCTGTGTGACCCTGGACAAGTCACTTAACCTCTGTTTGCCTCAGTTTCCTCATCTACAAAATGGGGATAATAATAGCACCTATTTCCCAGGGCTGTTGTAAAGCTCAAATGAGATAATAATTGCAAAGTGCTCAGCACCGTGTCTGACACACAATAAGCTCTATATAAAGGCTAGCTGTAATAAGGAAATATTATGGGAGCCCAGGAAGACCTTATGGACACAGCCTTTTCATACTTCTTGTAAGATTTTGTTGGGCAGGGTCCTCAAAATAGGTTTTTGGGACATAAACTGAAAACGAGAGAATCCGAACAAAAAGCAATTTTTCTAATACTGTACTAATTAATTGGCTGAGGCCAATAACCTGTAGTCTGTTCTAATGCTCTCTGCTAGTGGCTATGAGTTTTCAGCCTCTTCCAAGGAGTCTGATGCTCTCTGGTGTCATCTCCTGGGATACAATGGATAGGAAGCCTGTACTGCTCAAGGAAGGGCTAAAGCTCTTTTAACGCATAGCCAAGAGCTGTGAGCTATCACACTCTCCCTGTATGATCAGCCAAAAAAGGTCAACAGAAATGGCTCAGGCTACAACTGTCAATTCCTTTGGTTAAGAATCAACAATCTTTCCCTAGGGCATCCTGTTAGTTTCTGTAGTCTACCTTACTGGGTGTGATGGTTCTTGGCTCTGTAATGAAAGGTCTTTAGCTTCCCTTGACAAGATGAGCCACTACATTCTAGCATATGGCACCAGCTGATAGCAGAGAGAAGCTCAAGAATCACAAACCTAGCCAAAATACCATCCCTGCCCCGAAGAAAGGACGATATCACTGGCAATCCTGTAGCCCTGGAGGTGTGAGTTCTATCAGCTATGTGCGCAGCCTGGTTTCACATATCACTATTCTTATGACCTTTGTGCATGTCCTGATCACAGGTGTGTCTGGAAATGTAAGCCTTCCATGACCATTCCCTGATCATGTATGTTCTTCATGTATTGTCCTCTATGTATGTCCTCTTTTTATATATATCCTCTGCATTTATGCCTTTCACTACTGGGATAATCCATAAGAGAGAATACCCTATGAGGGCATAAGGAAATATTTCTTGTCCCTTATTAAGAAGCGGCTTAATTCAACAACCTTTGCTTTAAATGAACATGTTCTTTCTGGTTGGCTTAGTCAAAATCAACTCATGAGCTATGATTCTGAGTGAATGCTGACCCATACTCATAATGTTTCTAAAACCTAACAGGGGAAGATGCCCTGAGTGCATGGGACAAGGAAGACAGGTGCCACAGGAATAAACTTATATCAATACAAACATGTCATCATACATACCAACCCATCCATTATCCCTTAAAGGCCTGTCCTCTCACAGTCCATACCCACCCACCTCCAGATCCAGATTCTGCATATACTTCTATGGTTGGTTGAAACAGACTCTATAGTCTGAGAGAAAAGTCTGTTCAATAGTAAAATCAAATCTGAGGCACAGAAGCACCATCTCAGGGGTACACAATACCTTATTATTATTGATATTAACACAATTGTGTTAGATATGTCCCCTTTGGTGTGTGAACACTTTGGTAGCTGAATAGGTCAGTGAAAGAACATTTGTGTAAGAAAAACTGATAAAATCCATTTGTCAAAAAGTTATCTCTCAGGAAAAATATTGAGGAGATACACAGATGGTTCTGAGGACTGGATAGAGAACTGTCCCTCCAATGAATGAATGTTTGAGGGCAAAGCAATGACCAACGTAACAATGGCTGCAGGACATTGTGGTTTTGAAGTTTATAACCAATGAAATTATCAATCAAGATTGTTGGGTCCGTACCTGACAGAGTTTTATTTCATAAAATGAAGCATTCACAATCTGATTTGAGTTTTTAAAAGTGATTAAGAAATACAGGGAAAGACAG
This sequence comes from Trichosurus vulpecula, assembly GCF_011100635.1. Classification (NCBI taxonomy): domain Eukaryota; kingdom Metazoa; phylum Chordata; class Mammalia; order Diprotodontia; family Phalangeridae; genus Trichosurus; species Trichosurus vulpecula. Next base: position 377,130,751 of record NC_050573.1, read on the forward strand.
ATGAAAATGCTGACAGGTGGCTGTCTCAGGCAGAAGTCTTCTATCTCCAGCTACTTGTGAGCTTCCTGAGTTCAGCTTACTCTCCAGCATTTCCAAATGTCTCTCTCTTTCCTATACTGATTGGAAGAGAGGTTTGTTTCCCACCTGACACCACCTTCCCTTGAGATACAACTAAGTCAAGAATTTGCCACTCTGTATTCAGCAAAGAAAGACACCTAGCAGAGGAATTCAAAGTTCCTTACCACTACATGCCTCCATGATAGATCTGTTATTTGTTTCCTGAACCTATTACATTTCCTCCTTCTATCTGGGTATTTTGTGTTATGTTCCTATCATAATATCACTTCCTTTTCTTTCTCACATTGACATCATGCAAATTCACAAGTGTATCTTCTTAATATTCTCCTCTATACCTCTCCTTCTAATTTATTCTCTTTGAATAAAGTATACCCTTCTATAACTGAATTCTGTCCATGAGTTACCTTACACCAAATTTCAGTGCTATCTATGTAGTCAGCTTACTCTTTTCATTAGCACCTGCAGTTTGTATACAGAATTCTAAGACCATGAGTTGTATTGCTATCCCTTTTCTTGTATATTATTTCTTCTTCATAACTGGTCTTCTCCACTACTATTCTTCTTCCTGTGCCATAACTACTACCCTTTGTAGTATCTAGTTAGGCAGGTGTATGTAGGAGTGCTCTTTTACCAAGCAATCTGTCCCTCCTCCAAATTCCCATGCCACTATGTCTGTATCTCTCTTACACATTCACACTATAAAATGGCATTACCATTATTTGTGAATGTCTTATATACATATACACACACACATATACACAAACTGTGTGTGTAGGTAGGGGGAGGGGGGGTGGTCCTTGAGGGCAGAACCAGTGAATTATACATCTTGGTCTTCTCCCACATCTTTTTGCAAATAGTAAGATCAATAAATGCTTATTATTGTTGTTGTTCATCTTTCATTCTCGAAGAGGACCAATGACGTCAGGAGCATGATGTCTTGACTTGTGGGTGAATTAGATTTGAGTGAGGCAGAGCTGTACAAAGTTGTCTCACTCTCTCCTCTGTTGCCAGTCACCCTGACCTTTGTCTTGCTAATAAATGCTTACAGAATGAATGATTTGTCACTCTGCTCCTTCTCCCTAGATATGTGTGTTTGAAGCTTAAGAGCTTTTTTAGTTGCCTGGCTATGGGTCTGAATCACAAAAGAGATGATATGGGCCCTGGGGCTGTGAACTAAAAGAATTGAAAGTGCTTCCCCCTACAGAAAAAATGCCACATAATAGCTTCAATTCATCAAAGAAATATCAGGTGTCGGCACAATGGAGAAAATAGACAAGAGTATATTCTATGGTTTGCTCCAGCAGAGAAAGAAGCTTATAGCCTAATGACATTCCCAGATCAGTCAGTGGCATCATCCACTCTTCAAGGAAGCAAGTGATAATATCAGAAGCACATAGAGGTTTCAATGAATATGGGGTTCTAAGAGCATGAGATACTTTGGCCTCACGTGTCCTGTGGGCATGCATTTCTCAAAACCTATATTCTTTCCAACCCATGTTGCCCTAGGCAGACATTTTCTACTTGCTCTCTCAATATGTGTTGCATCATCTACTAGTGATGTGGTAACCTGGTGGTGATGGTTGTTGTTGTTACTTAGTCATTTAATCATTCAGTCAGGTCCAGTTCTTCATGACCCCATGGACTGTGTTCTCCATGGGGTTTTCTTGGCAAAGATATTGGAGTGGTTTGCCATTTCCTTCCCCAGTGGGAATAAGGCAAACAAAAAGTGACCTGCCCAGGGTCACACAGGTAGTAAATGTCTGAGGCCAGATTTGAACTCAAGTCTTTCAGCCTCCAGGTCCAGCATTCTTCTATCCACTGAGCTATCTAGCTGCCTTTGAGTGGGAAAATATACCACTGTAATTATGAGGTGGTGAATTTCCATTGTCACTTATTTTCATACACTGTTTAATTAAATGTATTTTTCTTTGAACTGATGTGTCCCGTGGTTGTCCTGATGAAAGATTTTTTTGTTGTTGTTAAAAAAGATGGGGGGGGGGGGGGACATTTATGAATAGTGGCTTCCTTTGAATAAATATTGGTCTAAATAATAGATGTCAAATTTCTGGCCTGGCTTCAGTCCAAACCAGGTTAAAATGTACTGGGAAATGTTTAACAAAATAAAAATACAATAGAACATAGAAAATGTTAATTTGTGACTTAATAAGTAAATTTGTGGGCACACAAATCCCCACAGGGATCTGTTTCCAATTGAGTTTGATATCACTGGTCTAAACAGTGCCTTGAACTTGAGGTAGATTATTGTCTTTTTAATTTAGTGACATTTTACCTAATTAATAAAGTGACTCATTATGTCACGAATATTCTTGAAGGCTAAACTGATGCACAAAATTTGGCAAGTCATAGCAAGCTAGGTGTAAGAAATGGGAAGAGGAGTTTTGTTTCCACAGAACTAAAGGTGTACTTCCCTCCCCTCCCCCACCCCAGCTTTAGCAGAAACCAGGCCTCGAGGTCGAGGTTGGTCAGGTGAGAGGTCAGAGCCTTGTACGCATATGCATGCTTTTTGAGAAGGCAGTCAGGGGAATTAGAGAGGCCAAACCACTTGAACCAGTTCAAGCTTATCTAGGGTCTGGTGTTGGTCAAGAATCCAGGCCTACTGATTTGTATAATTTGCATATGTTAAAGAGGGAAAGTAGGGGAAGTAAAAGAATGTAGATTAATCCAAAACTAAGACAAGGAAAATCTAATTAACTTCACTTTTGCTTCTGTATCCTTATTATCCTACCTATATAAACTGTATAACCTAGGAAAACTATGTAAAAAATAAAGATTGTAAAGTAACCTTAACTCTAGCAGGAGTGGAGGGAATGGTTACCCCTTCTCCTGCAGCTGTATTGATGTAAGTGTTCCAGCAAGCACTACACCCACTCTCTTGAGGAGCGTAATAAAATGTGCTTCCTCTGCCCATTCTGGTCCTGAGTTCTTTGGGTGAGAACAGGCAAATCACATGGATCTTCCCAAGGTCATGCAACCAGGAAAGCAACAAGCAGGAAGCTCATCTTGGGCTGACTTCCTGACCCTGCCTTGGGGAGTCCTGTGATCCCCACTGCGGTGTTAAGAGGGCTACCACTCAGGATTCCCCCGGGGGAAACCTGTGGTCAGCACAGCCTTCTTAAGGGGACATCACTTGGGTCCTCCTTAGGGTCTAACCCCTAAGAGGCCCTGTGATCCCCACAGATTAAGGAGGGGGGGGGGGTCTTCCTCTGGGAGTCCTGTGGTCCGTACAGCCTTCCCTAGGGATTATCACAGGGTTCTTCCTCATTACTTTGGCCCTGCCTAGGAAGTCCAGTGATCCCCAAAGTTGCATTTTCTCATAATTTGGGAAAGTCCAGTGATCCCCAAAACCACGTTCACATAGGGAAACTCAGTCACAAACTTTATCTTCTATGGAACAGCTATCCAAGTAAAGAGGTACTTGTTACGAGATTGACCACAGGGCAATGAATTTTCCAGCTACAGTAATACTTGAAGACAACAGCAAGGAATTATAATTTAGATTAGTGGAGAAAGCACTTACATCCACAAAATCTTGAATTCTTGAATAGACCCTATGGCTTAAAGGTCCTACCTGCATCCCTTCTTCTTCCTAGCTGGTTTTATAAAATTGCTTCAATTCCATGGACCCCTTTTGTCTTGACAAAGACACTGCAGTCTTCTGAGACTTTGGTAGGTATGGTGGCACATGTAGTTCTTGCTATCAGGGAGGCTGAGGCTAGTGGATGGCTTGAGCTTTGGAATTCTAAGCTGCAATAGGACAAAAGTCAATTGAGTATCTACACTAAGTCTAGCACCAATATGGTAAACCCTCTCGCACAGGATAGGGGGAGGGTATCAAGATGACTACAGAATAGAGAACCAGCCTAGGTCAGGTCAGAAACAGATCAAGTCAAAGCTTCCACACCAGTTAAGAGTAGAATTGGACCTATGAGTGGCTGCCGTACTTCCAGCCTGGATGAAATGGAAGGAAGGAAGGAAGGAAGGAAGGAAGGAAGGAAGGAAGGAAGGAAGGAAGGAAGGAAGGGAGGGAGGAAGGAAGGAAGGAAAGAAGGAAGGGAGGAAGGAAGAAAGGAAGGAAGGAAGGAAGGAAGGAAGGAAGGAAGGAAGGGAAATAATTGGCATAGATCTAAGATTTCATCAGTGTAGTAGATATCTAGGATGGAAACTCCCTCTACCAATGCTCTGTAACTAACATTCCTAGAGACTTAACTGGGACACTGAAAGTTTAAGTGACTTGCCCATGGTCACACAGTATGTGTCAGAAGCCATAACTTGAACCCAGGTCTTCCTAACTCCATGGTTAACCCTCTCTTCATTATGCCTCATTGCTTCTCATTCCTCCACCATTAAATAACAAAAAGCCCACCAAATCTCATCAGAAAATCTGATACTAATTTGGATGGAGCCTCAGTAAATAAATGGTTAGTTAGTGCTAACTATCTCAGTGGAAGGATTCTAGGGCTGGGAGTCAGGAGACTGAGGTATGACAAAGCCAATAAATTTTAATTACTGCAATGCTTTCTATAGTTCTGTGCCATTTCCTAATATGGATTTAAGTTAATGGTTTTATTTCTTAATTTTTTTAACCGTGTTATCCATCCTTACCCTAAGGGATGAAAATGAATCCATGTCACTTGCTATGGAACACATACATGCATATAAACATTCAAACACAGATACATTAATAAGTAAGGTATGTTGGAATCTCCATATATTACAAATTCATTCCTCCTCTCCTCTGATGAATCTAAATTAGCATTCATGTGCAGAATCTCCAGGAGAGGAAAAACCAACCCATGATTCCTTAATTGAGAAAGTCAACCAAAGCCATGCTCCAGGTCCTTGCCAGACAATGTAGATTATCCTTTGATTTTTCCTTTTATCCCTAAAATCAGGCAAGAAAGTCACCCTCTCTTTTCATAATAACCTCATAGATTAAGTGTCCATCTGGGTCCATGTGGCCTTATAGCACCTAGCATCATAGATTAGACCTTCTACATGTCCCTTGCTAGCTAACCTTGAGTAAATCAAGAAATATCCCAAAGCATAGATCTAGAATTGGAGGTATCAAGCGACAGCTTGCTCCCCAGCAATCACTTCAGAAAGGGGACCTTTTTTTTCTACAAAAGAAAGAAACTGGGAAGCAATATTATTTAAAAATAACATTTTACTTTCCCCCAAATGTATATAAAAACAATTTTTGATGTTTGTTGTTTTTTTTAAAGCTTTAAGTTCCAAATTCTATTTCTCCCTCCCTTTCCTCCCCCCTCCCTGAGACAGTAAACAATCTGACATAGATTATGCATGTGCAATCATGCAAAACATTTCCATATTAGTCATTTTGTATAAGAAAACTCAAACAAGATAAAAAGAAAGAAAGTGAAAAATAGTATGCTTCGGTCTGCATTCAGACATCAGTTCCTTTTCTGGAAGCAGATAGCATTTTATTTATCATGAGTCCTTTGGAATTGTCTTGGATCTTGTATTGCTGAGGAAAGCTAAGTCACTCACAATTCTTCATTGTACCATATTGCTTTTACTGTGTACACTGCTCACTTCACTTTGTATCAGTTCATGTATGTCTTCAGGAAGCCATCTTTGGAACTTCCATTTCACCCCAATCCAGGCAACTGCCACATCACCCTACCTGGACATAGATTTAGTAGACTATTCCCATCTCCAACTGGTTAGAAAGAATGACCTTTAACAACTCTCCTTTGTACATGTAAATCTTGTACATGGGTTTCCCTTTCCTTTCCCTTGCACAGACAATGGGGTTACTACATAATCACTCATTCAGAGGGACTTTTATTGACAAACAGAGATACTGAAACAGGGGAAAATGATTGTTTCCTCCTCCTTTTAAAACTCACATCAAAAAGAGCCTTCATTCTATTTGTTTCAGTAAGATGCTCTAATTTATTATTAATTAATAATACTAATTAATTCTTATTAATTACCCTGCTTTGTCACTGACTCACTGGTAACCTTTGTCAAGTTACTTCACTTCAATCTGGACCCCAATTTCCTCATCTTTGAAGTAGGAAAATGATAATACTTGCAATTATCTACCTCATGGGGTGGTGGTAAGGAAAGTGCTTTGTAAATAAACCTTAAAGAAATGTGAGATGCTATTACCTATTTCATAAGACTGTTCTAGGCTCAAGCTAGATAACATGTGTAAATTGCTTTGAAAAGCGATAGCACCATACAGATTCCAAATCAAATTCAACACTCTCTGTATGAGGCTCTGTGCTGGGAGCTAAATTAGACTGCATTATTAGATGAAAGGTCAAGACAACACAGATGAAGCAAGTGCCAGTGATCAGAGGGCTCTTAAACTTGTGATGCATGCTTTTAAGCCAAAATGGTATCTTTCAGATATGCCCTCCCTACCCATACTCCCCTTTTCCCTCCCATGGAAATTGAATTCCTGATACCCTGCTGGTTAAGCCTACTATTTGGGGAAAAGGAGACAAAATGTAGGAAAGTTCCAAGAGCCCCAGAATTGTGACGATACCTGTTCTACCAATGATGGGCCCTGAGCAAACACACCACCTTAGGGCTTCCAATTACCTCATGGCCTAGTGTATTGGCAATCAAGATGGGCTTTTAGCACTTATTCAATTAAGTGCCCTTAAAGAGTTTGGCCTTTGTTTCCTTGATTAAATTAGGAGTCCTTGGTGACCTCCTTGCCTCAAGGGCAAGCCTAGTTTACATGGGTTTGAGTGACATGTTTGTGACATCAGAGGCTTTTAGACCATAAGGGTTTAAGTCACATTTTTGTGACTCTTTTAGATCACATGGGTGAGTCGCATGTGTGACTCACCTTTGACCCTGAACAAGGCATATAAACCCAGAGGCTGGTGTTCTCTTGGAGGCTCTCACTCCTAGAGGTGCAGGACTCTGGGCAGCTGCTCTAAGGGCCTCCCGGCTGAACTCAGATATTGATGGTTTCTTGGTAACTATGAATTGTATTTGGTCTGTTCATAAATATATGTTTAACATACATTTCTGTGTGCTGGTTGTTGGTGGGTCTTACACCCTAGGGGTGCCAACACAGATTCTTTTGATCTGCTTTACTAAGGAAAGCAACGTTAAGGGGTTAACAATGTCACTTCAATCCAGCATACAAATATCATTCACTTAGTTCAGGGGAAAAAGCCAGCATCCTGAACTTCAGAGAAAATACAAACAAATTACAAACATCAACAGACAGACCTTATCTGATTCAAATCCCAATGCATAGGTACCAGGGTTTAACAAAGTCCTAACATCCGGGTTTACAAGCTGGAAGACTCTTAACTACAGCTGCCCAGAGTCACTACATCAACACCCCTCCAAGAGGGAGAGCCCCAAGCAAATAGCTCCGTTCTCTCTTTTTATAGACTCTTTAGCCATCATCATGTCATCTGAGAGACCAGAACTCAGGCTTCTACTATTGGCTCTGGTCTTACCAACTCCCCTCAGGGCCCTGAGGGCTTCATGCCCACATAGGCTTAGCACCTAGTAGGTAGGGGTTTGGGCCTGGGACTTTGCACCTAGTAAGGCTTAATCGAAGACACTTAACTAATCTACCATTCTAAAACAGTAAAAAAAAAAAAGTCCCAACTTAATTAATATTACATTCCATTCCTTCCAGGTTCCATGGTCTAACAAAAATCTAAATTAAATGGCCATGGATCCTGGAACAAATAGAAGCATTATACATTGTGATCCAATCAAGCAGGAAACTAAAATGTATCATTCACAACAAAACAAAACATATCATTCAGTGTCATTCCCAGACACTTGTTTACAATACAAACATGATTCACCCCTAGGTCCCAGCAAGTTAATCTCTTCAATCATTCCCAAAATACTTGTTTACAATTCAAATGTCCACCCCTAGGTCAAAGCAAGTCAGTCTCTTTAGTTAATACAGAATACAGTTAATAAAGAAGTAAAGTACTTCTTGAGGGTGGGTGGTTCTTCCCACACTGCCATTGCAGGTTTCCTCTTGGCACCCAAAGTCCCAAATCAAAGAAAAAGTCCAAACAAAGTTCCCTTGGGTGTCTGTCCTCTCCATGCCGTTCCAGTCCCTGCTTCCAAGTCCTGAGGGGTGGCTGGGCAATAAAACCAACAGGGTGGAGTCCCTGGGTGTCCAAGGCACTTCCCCCACCCCACCATAAACAAATCCACCCCTTCCTCCTGGGTCCCAAGCAGCTCCAGGGGGAGGCAACAAGAAGGCACACTTAGCTCCTTGCTGAAAAGTTTCCATCTTGCCCCAGGGCTGAATTCCAAGCCCCTGGGTTCCTGGTCGTCTAGCTCTGGCTGGTCTCTCCTGGCAGTTCTCCACCTTTGCATTCACCTCAAGGTTCTCAAGAAGTCAGTCAATATGTCAGCAGCCACCATCCTCCTGCAGTCTCATTCCATCAGAGTTGGCTGGAGGGCAGCTCACTGCTTTCACCCTTCCAAAGCTCCCGTGCAAGCAGTCCTCCACTCTGTCTAGGGTTAATATGTTGGCAGCCACCATCAGCTTTTTCTCTCTTCTCACCAGCTGCTCCGGCTAAATCTTCATGAAGGCCATTCTCTACTTTTTCTCTGAAGTCTGTACAAAGGCAGTTCTCTGCTCCTGTTGCAAAACTCCTCATACAATATAATCTCAAAACATTCACCCTTTCAGCACAGTCCTCCAGACCCAGGCTTATCAACTCAAGCCCTCTGAAAGAGGGATTATCTCCCAGGGGCCCTGCTCTGGGCCCCCCAGGAAACCACTCCCAACCCTTCAGGCCTTTGTTGCTCCTGGGGCTCCACAGAACCATAGCCACCCCAAGTACAAAGATCAATCCAAAAACTAGGAAATATTCAACCACCCCAGTACCCCAAAACACCATACTTTCCTTTTAATCTGCAGATCCTACTCAACTATGCCATTTGTTGCAACAATCTGCTAGCAGCTACTGTAGGGGTGTAAGACCCACTAACAACCAGCACACAGAAAGCTGCCAACACAGATTCTTTTGATCTGCTTTACTAAGGAAAGTAACATTAAGGGCTTAACAATCTTATTTCAATCTAACATACAAATATCATTCACTTAGTTCAGGGGGAAAAGCCAGCACCCTGAACTTCAGAGCAAATACAAAAAAATTACAAACATACATTTATGAACAGACCAAATATAATTCATAGTTACCAAGAAGCCATCAACATCTGAGTTCAGCTGGGAGGCCCTTAGACCAGCTGCCCAGAGTCCCGAGCCTCCAGGAGTGAGAGCCTCCAAGAGAACACCAGCCTCTGGGTTTATATACCTTGTTCAGGGTCAAAGGTGAGTCACACATGTGACTCACCCACGTGACCTAAAAGCATCACAAAAATGTGACTTAAACCCATGTGTCCTAAAAGCCTCTCATGTCACAAACATGTCACTCAAACCCATGTAAACTAGGCTTGCCCTTGAGGCAAAGAGGTCATCAAGAACTCCTAATTTAATCAAGGAAACAAAGACCAAACTCTTCAAGGGCACTTGATTGAATAAGTGCTAAAAGCCCATCTTGATTGCTAATGTACCTAGATCCCAGCAGTAGCTAACAGCTAGATCACAAAGCTAAGCATGACTGAAACCAAAGCTTAGACATTCTCTCTACAGCCCCCCCTCACTCAACACATACACACACACACACACACACACACACACACACACACACCTACCTCCACAAAATATCCTCACCATCGTAGACCAGCAAAGCATCTCCCTCATTTCCCCTTTTTATTGCAGATCTAGAGTCCTGTGCCCGTGCAATGGACAAGGATGGCTCCTTCCTTCCCATCTCAAACTAAAATAACATCTTGGCCTGCTAGCTAGCTCACTCTCCACCCCTCTGACAGTCACTGAAGGTGTCTTTCCTAGGCCTGAGTCCATCCTTCCAGTATTCGGTCCAAGTTCTAGCCCTCACCATTGTTGGATCTCCCATCCTATCTGCTCTTGGCCTTTCCTTCAGCTCCTCTATATTGGAGGGTGGACCAAAGAGTCCAAAGAAAGGTGAAGTCCTTGAATCCTCAGGCAGGGAGAGATGGCAAGGAAGCTTCTAGTCATTGGAGTGACAGACAGCCACCTCACTGAGGCCAGGCAGAATAGCCAAGTGGAGTTCACAGTGAAAGGTTTCCATTAAGAAGAGACTGTAAGTCAGGAAGTCTCATATTCCAAGGAAGAATCACTTTCAGCCTAGTGCAGAAGAAAGAGTGTTGGATTTGGTGCAAGAGAAAGCTAAGTTCAAATCTTAGCTCGGCTGCTGCTAGGATTGTAATCTTGAACCCATCATTTCATATTTCTAAGTCTCCCCTTCTCTGTAAACTGAGGGGTTTGGATGTGATGACTTCTAGAGCAGGGGTTCTTAACCTTTTTGTTGGTCATGGACTGCTTTGGCAATTGAGAAAAGGCTGATGGGTCCCTTCTCAGAATTTTTTTTAAGTGAATAAAAGACATAGGGTTACAAAGGAAACCAGTTATATGGTAATACAGTTATGAAGATTTTTATTAAAGTTCACAGATTAAGAACCTGTAATAGCAATTTAGATGTGAAGATATTTCCCACCCATTAATAGGCCATGTGACCTGCTCACGTCACAGGAAGCCTAAGTCATGTGTGGTGGAAGGAGCTTCCTGACAGGAAAAGAAAGTTATATCACAGGAAATGCTGAGAGAGCAGTTACAACAGTTAGAACTGAGGGAGAGAGGAGACTATGGTGGCTGTGAGTGAGTTTTTTTGGGAAGGGGGGGAGGTTTTAGGATGGAGTGGCTCCATGCTATGATATTGTGTATCAAATTCTTTGCTGCTGTGATGGATTGGGCATTTGGTTATGGGATCTGATCCTCTGGTATCTGAATAAATGGTTTATTTCTACCTTCTATGTGAGGAGTCTCGTATATTTTGCAATACAGAACCAGGTAGGCATTTTGACAATTTATCATCTATATTTTTATTATTGCCTTGCTAATACAGAACCCTGGCTCTAGAGTATCTTCCAGCTATAAATCCTAGGAAGTCTATGAAGAGCCTCAAAAGGAGCCCTGTAAAATTCAAAAGGGGCAACTAGGTGGCACAGTGGATAGAGTGCTGGGCCTAGAGTCAGGAAGACTCATCTTCCTGAGTTCTAATCTGGCCTCAGACACTTACTCACTGGGTAACCCTGGGTAAGTCATTTAATCCTGTTTGCCTCAGTTTCCTCATCTGTAAAACAAGCTGGAGAAGAAAATGGCAAGCCACTCCAGTATCTCTGCCAAGAAAACCTCAAATGGGGTCACAAAGACTCATACATGACTGAAAACAACTGAACAGCAATTAACCAATATTGGGCAGCTAGGTGATATAATGAATAGTGTGCTGGGTGGTAGTCAGGAGGCCTTTTTTTTTCATTTTTTTTCTTTTGGTCTATTTCTTCTTTCATAACATGATGAATATGGAAATATTTTTACATGATTGCACATATATAATCTATATCAAAGGAAATGGGGGAGTGAGAGAGAAGGGAGACAATTTTGAACTCAAATTTTAAAAAATTAATTAATTAATGATTTTTTTAGTTTTCAACATCCACTTTCATAAGATTTTGAGTTCTAAATTTTCTAGCCCTCTCTGCCCTCCTCCCTTCCCAAGATACCATGCAATCTGATATAGGCTCTACATATACATTCACATTAAACATATTTTCACATTAGTCATATTGTAAAGAAGAATTAGAACGAATGTGAAGAACCATGAGAAACAAGAAACAAAAAAAAAAAAAGAGAGAGAGCAAATAGTATGCTTCAATCTGCGTTCAGACCCCATAGTTCTTTCTCTGAATGTGGATAGCATTTTCCATCATGAGTCTTTTGGAATTGTCCTAGATCCTTGCATTGCTAAGAAGAGCTAAGTCTATCAAAGTTGGTCATTGTGCAATATGGCTGTTACTGTGTACAGTGTTCTCCTGGTTCTGCTCATTTCAATCAGTATCAATTCATGTAAGTCTTTCTAGGTTTTTCTGAAGTCTGTCTGCTCATCATTGTTTCAGCAAGGTAACAATCACATCAACAATAATTGTGAATATGCCTGTGTAATTCTGTATCGCAAAATATAAGAGATTCTCCATACAGAAGGTAGAAGAAGTAAAACATTTATTCAGACACTAAAGAACCAACTCCCAAAACCAGAAAGCCCACTTCATCATAACAGCAAGGAACTTAAGACACAGTATTGCAGCATGAAGCCTCACCATCTCATTAGCCTTCTGCCCCCCTGCTGGGGCCTTCCCACAAATACATTCACAGAACAGCTAAGTCACAGTTTGTTCAGCTCTAACTAACACAATGGCCCTTAGCAGCAATTAACAGCTGTAACTACTGCTCTCTTGAGCTCTTGTGCATTCTCTTTCTCTCTCTCTCTCTCTCTCTCTCTCTCTCTCTCAGCATTTCCTGTGACATAACTTCCTTTTCCTGTCAGGAAGCTCCTCCCTCCACATGTGACTTAGGCTTCCTGTGACATAAGCAGATCACATGGCCTATTAATGGATGGGAAAGATCTTCAAATCTAAAGTGCTACTACAGGTTCTAACTCACTCTGAGCATTTCCTGTTCCACCCTTCCAGTTCCACTCATTCAACAAGCTCTTCCTGCTACATGTGACTTAGGTTTCCTGTGACATGAACAGGTCACATGGGCCTATTAATAGGTGGCAAAGATCTTCAAATTTACATTACCATTACAATCACTTCTTATGGCACAATAATATTTCATTACATTCATATACCACAACTTGTTCAGCCATTCCCCAATTGAGGGACATTTCCTCAATTTCCAATTCTTGGTCACTACAAAAAGAGCTGCTATAAATATTTTTGTACATGTGGGTACTTTTCCCATTTTTATGATCCCTTTGAGATACCAACCTAGAAGTGGTATTGCTGTGTCAAAGGGCATGCACAATTTTATAACCTTTTGGGCATAGTTCCAAATTGTTCTCCAGAATGGTTGGATCAGTTTACAACTCCACTAACAATGCATTAGTGTTCCAATTTTCCCACACCTTCTCCAACATTTATCATTTTCTTGTTTTGTTATGTCAGCCAATCTGATAGGTATGATGTTGATGTGGGTACAAATGGTGCCCTAAAAGTTAAGCAGAACATTAAGGGTTGCTTTTCCAGTACTTTGTGAAACCCCATAGCTTATTCTGTAACTTAAGGTTGTCCTTAAATCCTTTCCCCCTTATTTTGAAATACCATAAAACTTCTCCTTAATCTGTACCAAAATAATTGCTTTTGTCTCCCTTATCCTGTGTTTCCCCATCCTTAAATCTTTAACCCACCATCCTGGACCATAAAGAATTCCTTTCGTCTCCCTCTTCTTGTTCTGTCTCTAATCTTTAACCTCCATAAAAACCTCTAAAACTACATCATCATTCTGAAACCTCTATATAAGCATAACTCCCCCAAATATTGGGGTCTCACTTAGCTTTCTTGCTAAGGAGGCCCGTGTTTGCTTACATGATAAATAAAGCTCCCAATGGCTACAGAGGTCACGGTGATTTCTTTCACACCTGAACTGCTCTCCTGAAATCTGACCTCAACAATGTGGTACCTCAGAGTTGTTTTGATTTGCATTTCTCTAATCAACAGTAATTTAGAGCATTTTTTATATGACTATAGCTAGCTTTAATTTCTTCATTTGAAAACTGCCTGGTCATGTCCTTTGACCATTTATCAATTGAGGAATGACTTGTTTTCTTATAAATTCAACTCAGGAACTCAAAACTTTTAAAAAGTGAATGTTAAAATTTGTTTTTACATGTATTGGAAAAAACAAAATGCTATTTAAAAAAAAGGATTAGTCCTATATCGTATAACCCAGGTTTCCAACCATGCCTGGGACATTTTGTATGCTGTTGCATTTGTGAAGGAAGATGAGACTCCTAATTGTCAGAGAGAATGCTGAGAATGCTCTCTCTTGGGAGAGAGACACATGTGCTTTCAGAGACTCTGAGAAAGGAAGACTTCGGAAACTGCCAATATATAGGGGAAGCTAGTTCCACTACATAGCCCTGATCTCCAACTTATCTCTGTAGAGACTTCTGAGAGAAATCTTGTCATTAGGTGAGATCAGGCCCCTCCAGGACTCAGTCTGAGATCTCCTTTTTCTCCCCTCTAAAGAATAAATTAGCTATTGCGTAGTCTTTGGTATATTCTAATCTATTAAGTTGCTCTAATTTCTGTTTACTGTTTTACTTGAATAAATGGATCTATCCTTATTTGCTAAATGTGATAGTCTTTTTGGTAACTAGAATTTGGTGGGAAGGAGTTAAGCTGGTGTGAACTAGTGAGAACAGGGAGATAGATAGTGTTTGCATTGTACCCCTGAACTAGTTATGTTTGAGGGGACGGATTGATATAGTTCTAGTAGATTACCTCCGTTAGAGATAGGCATGAGGAGCAAAGACCCACCCATGACCCTTCTCCTCCTTGCCTCATCGGGGAAATCACAGTCTGCTTTGAAGAGGAGTTGGCCAGATTCCAGAGATAGCTATCCATGCCACCTGGAAGCCATGTTTTTATACATGGGCAGCTAGGCGGCATGTGGGTAGAGCATTGAACCTAAAGTCAGGAGGACCCGAGTTCAAATTTGATCTTAGACATTTACTAGCTTTGTGACCCTGGTAAAGTCACTTAACCTTTGTTTACCTCAGTTTCCTTATCTGTAAAGTGGGGAAAGTAATAATCTCCCAGCGTTGTTGTGAAGACTAAATGAGATGATAATTGTAAAGCACTTAATATAATGCCTGGCACATAGTAGGTGCTATATAAATGTTAGCTATTATTTAGACAACCCATGTGGACATTCGTATCTCACATAGGCACAAATGTTCTTCTCAAGTGAAACCAGGAAGAAGGAGGAGGAGGGGAGGAGGTGGAGAAAGGGAAGAGGAAGGGAAAGGGGAAAAGGTAGTGGGAGGGGGTGGAAATTCGGTAGCAGACTGGCTAGACTCCAGCTATGTTATTGAATTGTAACCTTCCTCAAATAAGGATCGTGCTCCCCTATTATTCCCTAACCCCCTATCTTACCCTTGTTAGGACTGCTCAGAGCCTTCCCCACAGCCAGTGCATTTCAGGTATTTCACCCTGCCTGGAGACTCCTGATCCTCCCTAAACACCCACTCTGGTAAAGACTAAATTATTTAATAAACAACTAGATCTATTTGCTCACTTCTTATCATTTTCTAGGATCTTTAAGTCTTCTGAAAAGGCTCCATGGATGGTAAATAAAGGGGAAACATAACCCCTTCCTCCTGACCCAGTAAGTCAAGTTCATATGATTTCCCCACACCCCACCCATTTGTCCCAGCTCTACCCAAATATAAGATCGGTGACCAATCCAAGTCAGGGTCTAAGATAATTGGCAGCCTGATCTCCCACCTCCCCCCAACTCCCGGTCTTTGAGAAGACAGTGAATCATTGAAGCAGGGACTAGCCTGGCCTAGCCCCAGAGTGAGTCAACATCTCCAAAGAGATAATAAAGATTTCGTTCCTTAGAAGAGAAATGTACTGGGGCATCTAGGTGGCGCAGTGAGTAGAGCACCGGCCCTGGAGTCAGGAGGACGTGAGTTCAAATCCAGTCTCAGACACTTGACACATGTACTAGCTGTGTGACCTTGGGCAAGTCACTTAACCCCAATTGCCCTGCCTTCCCCCTGGCAAAAAAAAAAAACGTAAGAAGAGAAACCTACTCCATGGGCAGAGCTGCTTAGATGGTATGATTTGAAAAGCACCTACAGTTCCCCTGCCATCACCACCACAGTGCCTGAAATTCCACTATTAAAATGTCTCCTTTGAGGTATTTCACTGAAAATCCAAATTAAAGTAGAAATCCTAAAAGGAGAAGAAAGGGAGGGGCACAAGAAAGATGCTAACACAATAGCCTGAACCTGAAAAGACCTTAGCCTAAAAGGGCCAGGGTTTCCCATTGCATCCTGGGCTGGTGACTTTGCACTCCCTCCCTCACTCAAATCAAAGACAATTGCAAGTCATGTCATCATTTCCCTGATGCCATGGTCCTCTTCGAAAATGAAGGACAAACACAACCTATGAGTAGTCCAAGCTGCCAGAATGGGGACCCAGCTAGTTGGGTAACTCAGCTTGTCTTCATCCTTTCCCTCTCCGTCTCCCCTTCCCTCTCCCTCTCCCCTTCTCTCTCCTCTCCAAAGGAAGGTAAATTTTGATGACCAAAAGCTGCCCAGTTAACTTGGGGTTTACTGACTAGATTTCTTTCTTTCTTTCCTTCTTTCTTTTTCTATTTCCTTCTTTCTTTCTTTCCTTTCTCAAAGACCAAACCTTAAACTCATTTCACTCTGGAGCTTATAGATTGGACATAAGGTCCCTCCCCAAGCACCACTTAATGGCTATATTTTGGTCCCTCCCGGCTCAGAGTGAATGTAAGTAATAACTGTTACCCTTTTGACCAGCAACCCAGAAGGTCTTCCTCTCCCAGTTTGATTTTTTTTTTAATTAAAGGGTCTATCCCTTGATTGGATTCTTAAAGAGACCTATTCACTCAATGGTGTTACCTCATTCAAAATAAGAACCTGAAAAGACCTTAGCTTAAAAGTGCAAGGGTCTCCCATTGCATCCTGGGCCATCTCCAGTCATCCTGGTGAATATCAAGCCACTGGACCCAGATGGCTCTGGAGGAGAAAGTGAGGCTGACGACCTTGCACAGCCCTCCCTCACTCCAATCAAAGTCAACTCCAAGTCATGTCATCATCTCTCTGATGTCATGGTCCACTTAGAAAACAAAGGACAAACAACAGGAAGGAAGGAAGGAAGGAAGGAAGGAAGGAAGGAAGGAAGGAAGGAAGGAAGGAAGGAAGGAAGGAAGAAGGGAGGGAGGGAGGAAGAAAGAGAAAGAAAGAAAGAAAGAAAGAAAGAAAGAAAGAAAGAAAGAAAGAAAGAAAGAAAGAAAGAAAGAAGGAAAGAAGAAAAAGAAAGCTTCAGTCTGTATTCAGACACCATTAGTTCTTTCTCTGGAGGCAGGTAGCATTTTTCATCACTAGTCCTTTGGGATTGTCTTGGCTCATTCTATTGGACTGGCAAATCTCAATAGCAGGAAGAGAAGGACAAACTAGGGAGGGGAGGCTTGATTGAGTCATGCAAGGAGGAGCTCCCAAGATTTTAGGAGTCAAGCATGAGGGTACTAGGAACCTGAATTAGAGATGAATTAGATTCAAAAAACCAAAGTTCTTAGCCTTCACAATCTTACTGAGGGTTATCAGCCCAACCCCACTGTGCCTCTCTCCTTCCCTCAGCCTTCGGGTAAAACTTTTTCCAATGTACTGAGTATATGTTTGTCAACCATTACTGAGTTCATTCTAAGAAAGACAAACAAATTTAGGGTGCATATGCATGTTTATTTCTCTCAAAGCTGGCAGAATATGCATGTAGAGATATGCATAGGAGTTCATTGTAGAAATGAACCCAAAGAAGGATAAACAAAGGGGACCTTATATCTTCAGAGTAATTCCCTCTTATCCTTCCCTCCTTTCCTTGCTCAGGATGCCTGTGTCAGCTGAAATAATAGTCTCCATATGTGTTAACCATAACAAGAGAAAGGAATTTCCTAATTGGATAGATTGTAAATACAATAAGATAAAAGAATGTCAAGGTGTTAACTGAAATTGTAGATCCAGGATGTCTGTGTTTCTCTTATCATTAACATGACTAGATAGATAGATAGATAGATAGATAGATACATAGATAAATAGATAGATAGATAGCATAATATGTGTCCATAAAATACAAAGAAAAGAAAAGGTCCCATTATTCAAGATAGTGTCCAGTTCAAAGTGTCCTCCTATGGGCAGTCATAAACAGAAGAATGTTCTTGATCAGCTTCATCTGTCCTTGTAGTTGCTGACACAGGAAGGGGCATTTGGGGTTCACTCAGAGAGCAAAGCAAAGCATATCTGTTATGCCAGAGCACGCAAGCCATTATGGTAGGTTAAGCTCAGAGTGGGCCAAAATATCTGTCTTCTGATTGGCCAATCCAGCTTTTAGGCCTTTCTCAGGTGATGGGGGTGGAGGGGGCTGGGGAAGGAGCTCAAAATGGTTCACATATTTTTCTCCGTTTTCACTGTTCTGTATTAGCTTCATGACTATAAATTCATCAAGGGCACAGAATCCTTCTTATACTTCTTATGTTCTAGACTCCTCTCACTCTCCCCTGCAACTATGTAAGAGTAATTGGAGCATAGAAGCACAGATTCAGAGCTGGAAGGGGCCAGCTCTAAATGCCACCTAGTCCAACCTTCTCATTTTACAGGCTAAAAAACTTGCCCCAAGTCAGATAGGTATTGTGCAGTGGAGCTAGAGTTCAAACCCAGGTCTGGAGCTGGCATCCTTGCATTAGTGCCTATAGAAACTTAGACGAGATATTTGGGAGAGCTTTTCTAGCACCAAACACATCTTTCACTTTACAAAAAAAGGCAAATTTCACTGATTTAAACTATGAAACATGCCAGTCTGTATACAAAAAGAATATGGGTATGAAATACAACTATAAAAATAGACTTTCATTACTACATCAAACAATTGCAAATAGGCTAAGAAAGCACTGCCTAGAGACCTTTTCAAGAATCCTATTTTTACAGAAGCTTAAAATTGGAAAGCGCCTCAGAAATAATCTAAGCAAATCCTTAACCCACCAAGAAGCTTTTCTCTGACACCCCCAATAAGTTAATATCCAGGCCCCTTTGATGACTTCTAATAAGAGAAAGGCTGGGACCTGGTGCTACTTCTTGAAGTAGCCTGTCCCATTATGGACCAGCTCTAACGTTTGGGAAATCTTCCCCCACCCCACCGCCACCTCCCCACCCCTGACTGCAAGTCTAATTCCTCTTATATTTATAAATTCTACCCATTGCTCCTAGTTCTTCCTCCTGGGGACCAGAGAAAATCTCATTCCATTTCTAGAGAACAGCTTTTCAACAACTTGAAAACACCTGTCACGCCCATCTCTCCTCTTCTCCAAGGTTCCTTCAAACAATCCTTGGCCTCTTCACCAAACTGTGATCCCTCATTTGGAGGTTCTCCAGTTTATCAATGCCCTTTCTGACATGGGAACAAATGAATGAACAAAGCATTTATTAAGAGTTTACTACGTGTCGAGCCCTATGCTAAGTACTAACTAGATACAGCTACTCAAATGGTTTGCCATTTCCTTCTCCAGCTCATTTTACAGATGAGGAAACTGAGGTAAGCAAGGTGAAGAGACTTGCCCAGGGTCACACAGCTAATAAGTGCCCACACATTCTAACGGGGGAGACAACACATATGGAAGGTTTCATCTGCAAGTCAGATGGAAAGATTTCATGGTCCTCGGGGTGTAGCAGCAAAGCAGATGGCAATGCCTGGTATTATTACTGGGAAATTGTGAGGGAACTTAGTGTTGTTTGGGATACTAGGATTTTATTTTACTTGGCAACCATATCTACCATGACTTTATTTATCATCTTTATGTGATAGCTCCTAGATCCATTGTGGAGTTCCATTCTTGTATTTCCAGCCACTTAGTGGACATCTCCATCTGAAAAACCCCTTCTGTGCCTCAAATTTAACTCATCTTCCCCCTAAATTAAATGTGTCTTCCTAATCCTTTCCTACTCTCTTTGTTATGGTTAATACCATCACCATTGTTCCAGGCTTGAAGTAAGAACTTCAAAGTTGAAAAGCAAAAAGTAAAATAAAATTTAAATTAAAAAAAAAAAGAAATGCCTTGTTCATTCATTTGTTCCCATGTCAGAAAGGGCACTGATAAACTGGAGAATCTCCAAATGAGGGGCCACAGGTTGGTGAAGAAGCTAGAGAGTTCACACTAGCCGAGGATCGTTTGAAGGAACCTTGGAGAAGAAGAGGCAAGGCAGGACAGATGTTTTCAAGTTGTTAGGAACTCTGCCAAAGTCATTGATGATTTTCCCCTGTCCCTTCCAAACAGTTGCTGCTTCTTTTCATCTCACCTCTACAGTCTGTCTTGCAATCTTCCCTCTCCTTTTCCCTCTCTAGCTCACGTTTTCCTCATCTCTCATCAGAACTGTTACAGCCTCCCACCTGGTCTCTGCCTCCACTCTCTCTTCTCCCCTATCTTTCTTGCCAGTGCACAAGTTTGACCCCCATGACACTCCTGCTCCAAACAAAAGCGACAATAACAACAAACTTCAATGACTCCCACTTGTTTGCCAAATAAAGTATAAATTCTTTAATCTGATTTTTAAGGTTGCCCATAGTCTGCCTTCTGCCAGGAAAAGAACACCAGACTTGGAGCAGGGACATGTATCTCCATTTTTGTTCTGCTACCTCTTACTATACAGGTTCTTCTACCTATTACCTGACCTTGGGCAGCTCAGGTAATAACTTACCTTTTCTGGGCTTAATTTCTTCATCTATGTAGATGGCCTTTAAGATCCTTTCTAGCTTTAAATCTTATGATCTTACCTTTCCAATCTTGTCTCACGGGTGCAGGGAAGTCCCTGTGAGGAAATTCCATCTACCAATGTTGTGGCTGTTCAGTCATTTTTCAGTCACATCCAACTCTCTATGACCCCATGTGGGGTTTTCTTGGCAGAGATAGTGGAGTGGTTTGCAATTTCCTTCCCCAGCTCATTTTACAGATAAGGAAACCGAGGCAAGCAAAGTTAAGTGACTTGCCTAGGGTCACAGAGCTAGTTACCGTGTGAGGCCAGATT